>NW_026712171.1:743248-1324410 GCF_030504385.1 Musca domestica | reverse complement strand
GCGTACTAAATGTTACTAAATTCGGTATTGGATGAAGGGATAGATCTGAAATTTTATTACTGGTGGTTTCTGTGTTATTCAGTGGATTCGATATGTGTCCTGTATTTGTACGAAACGTACTAAATGGTAATAAATTTGCTATTGGGTGAAGGAATAGACCTGGAATCCCGAAATTTGATATTGAGTTCTCTGTTGGTATTCGAGGTTGAGATTTCAAGGTGTTTTTGAAAATGAGTACTACAATTGAACGAAAAGTACTAAATGGCACTTAATTGGGTATTGGGTGAAGGGATAGACCTAAACTTGACACTGAGGTCTCCTTTTGTAACTGGAATTGAGATACGGAGGTGGTTTTTGAAATTGTACTATAATTGTACGAAATGAACTAATTTTTTATTTTTGGCGAAGGAACAGAGCTGAAATCCTGAAATTTGAAAAAAGATGTCTCTGTTGGTATCTGAGATTAAAATATGGAGGTAGTTTTGGAAATGCGTCCTATATTGGTACGAAAAGTGTCAAATGGTAATAAATGGCCAGCGAAAAGTCTATTTTAAAAATTTTTAAGATTGACTTTTCACTGGCAAAATAACTGGGGGCTTACTGGTACTAATATAAATATTTCAATGTTCAAAATAAACATATTCGGAATAATTTCTATGAAGTTTTGATTTTTTACTTGTTATATGTGAGATGCTGACGCTGAAGAAAATCGGAGACTGTTTACTTTAGGGAAGATATACGAGAGGCAGTGGGCCGCTGACATAAGTTTGGTATAAATATTACCACTGACAAAGTTTGCTTTATGCGGAGTACTCGATTCGTTTCATATTCGAAATTTTTGAACTTTCGTTGCGGAAAAATCTAATGAAGACAACTGATATATTCAATTTTTATGTAAGGAGCGCCAGGCCAGATCGTTTCCAAATGTCCTGGCGAATTTCGCCGAATATGAGTCAAATCTTTGCCGTATCAAAAATTATATATCATCTGTAACCATGAAACTGAGGATGTAATTAATCGGAGTGAATTACTAATTCAAAGAGACGAAATCTGTGTCTTATGAGTAATTTCAAAAGCCTGTCTGTTGCAGCAGTAATTCCATTATTGAGTTTAATTGCATCTATGCGAGAACATATATTATTTGTTTGCTTACAATTATCTAACGGCATTGCTTTGAAAAATTCCAATCCACTTATTTGAGGAATGTGGTTTAATCAGGGTAAATATTGAAATACCTCAAAGCATACATTCAGTGAAAATTAGTCACAGATACAAATCGAATTCATTTATTTCCCCCTCACAGATGTCGTGTTCTGATGTAAGAAATATATTTCAAACAGACGCGAATAATTCTCAATACAATATTTTAGCAAATTTTTCAAAATGTGTGCTTATTCCAGTGACTAGTGGAAAACAAAAAACACACACACGAAACATATATATCATGTCATTGCTAATTTATATCAACCAATGACAAAGACATGCGATTGTCATGAGTTCAAGAAAAATCAACAAAACAAGAAATCTACGACAGGGAGACAACAGCATTTCTAGGAGGAAAACAAAAACCTGTTAATTAAAATTAGGTCTATGATGTAACAGCGTACTATGGTGACATGCGTGAGAAATTGTTTGTTGGAATTGTAAAAAAAAACTGTTTTTTTTTTTCAACAAAGTTATTTAAAAGACAAATGATATCATATTGCTTTTGGAAAAAGTTAATTCGAAGGGAAATTTTTGTTAAGAGACAGTAAATTTAATTCGAATTTATAACACCAGGATAACTTACCACGAAAATTGGAATTCATAAAAATGAGGTCATTTTACACTTACCTAAAAATAGAAAACAAAAGGACATTAATTATAAAAATATAAGGGATAATCTTCTATATCTATAAAAAAAGGAAAATGTTTGTAAGTTTGATTGTTTGTAATTTATAAACTCAAAACCCGCTGAACAGAATTCCTCAAAATTTCCAAATATACTAGAGCATAGCTTGAAAGTGACATAGGCTATATACATTTTTGAAATTCAACTTGAAACTGGAGATATAGCATCAGAATCGGAGGTACTTCCCAAAAACTTAGATTTATATGCACATATCTACTAATCGATTGCAGATATACTCTTTAAATTTGGAATGCGTAACGGAATTTGAAGCAAAAATAAATTTGCCAAATTATATTGAAATCGGTTCAGATTTGGATATAGCTCCCATATAGATTTTCGGCCGATTTCATATATTTCATGCATTCCAATGGAATTCGGAATGAGTGTCGAAACTGGGTACAAAAATCAACTTTTAATATAATATGAAAATCGGTTCAGATCTGGATATAGCTCATATATACATTTTCGGCCGATTTCAAGTATTTGATGCGCCAAACACTCTATGTATCTCCAATTTCAATGAAATATGAAATGTATAACGGAATTCAGAACAAATTTGTTAAATTTTTTTTGTAATCGGTTCAGATTTGGATATAGCTGCCACATATATTTTCGGCCGAATTTATACACCAAACACAATATGTATGTCCGATTTCAATGAAATTCAGAATGTGTGGCAGACACAATAGTCCAACGGATTGGTATCCGGAGATTTTGGTTGACATTGTGCGCTGGAAATGAAGCGAGGAATTTCAGTTTGTAACCATTCTTGGGTGGCGCGTGCTGAGTGCGATGGTGCTGTGTCCTGTTGGAATGTCCAAGGTCTGCGGCCAAAATGTTTGCGTGCCAAAGGCTTTAATACACCCTCTAGAATATTTTCGAGAAAATATTTGGCATTTTTCTGATGCCATCGGCTGTTATGGCGACCCACATCATCACCATGGCCGGTGCTTAAGTTCTGGTGGCCAATCGAAGGTGCACACTTTCAGCTGACCTCTTTGGCAAGTAAACACGATCATTTTGTTTACAAACTTCTGGACAAGGAATGTTTTCTCATCGGAGAAAGCCAAATTCGGCAGTTCACCACTTTCGACCAAGCGAAGGAACTCTTTAGCTCTTTTGACTCTTCTTTCTTTCTCATGCGGTGTAAATTCTTTCTGGAAAATTCTCACCAAAATGCTTTTGTACGCATGTGAACAATATAATGAGCTATCACAGAAATAATTTTAACAGCTGTAGGGCGAGTGGCTTAGAACTAACAGCAGTCTGAAGTTGATTGCAGTTTTTTCATCTCACCCTGTATTTATTAATAAAATAGCAGTAAAATAACTAACTGACTGCCAAGGTGAGAGTCAACGCCCAGACGAAACGGATGAAGCCAGAATCTTAAAATTTGGCACAAAGGTTAGTCTTGGCGCGTAGGCGTGTTGTGATACCAGGTTTTTGAAAATTCGTTCTAAAAGGATATGAAAATAAGTAAAATGTAGTAAAATACTCGGATCCCTGGGTGAGAGAAATATTTAGATATACCTCGGTGAAAAGAATCGCTGAATTGTTTCGCAAGTCATAAGTGATATTAGTATTGAAAAGTGTGATCCTTAGTGTGCGAGGTACCGGAGGGGGTTGCAGCTATATATCATCTTCGCAACAGATCTTGCGTCAGCAAAAATATTTGGGTGAGAAATATGAAGAACATTGTCAGCTTATTTTGCTCTCTTTATGGTTTTTGTTTCTCAAAATATTGAACCCTATGCGGGGGAGGTATCGGAAACAATGGTTTGTCTCTACCATCTATATAACAGATATTGGGATGATGGAAATATTGAGATGTACCAAGTCTGAATGGAATTGATGTTAATTTCGCGTTTTACGAGCTTCATGGGTATTAAAAATTTTGACCCTTTGTGGGGGAGGTACCAGAAGGAGTGAACCGATATATCCCATTTTCACAGCAGATCTTGTGCTAGTAGAAATAATGGGATGTGTGAAATATAAAGAGAACCGGATGCTTATTTCAGATTTTATAATCGTTCTGGTTATGCAAACCGTGCGATCTCTACCATCTTTATAACAGATCTTGTGTTGATGAATATTGAGATCTGCCAAGCCTGAATAGAATCGGATGTTAATTTCGCGATTTATGAGATTCATTAATATTCATCCTTTGTGGGGGAGTTACCGGAAAGAGTGTTCCGATATATTCTATCTTCCCACCAGTCCTTGGGTCAATAAAAATATTGTGATGTGTGTAATTTGAAGACAATCACATCACATTTTATAAGAGTTATAATTATTCAAAATTTTGACGCTTTGTGTGGGGAGGCACTTGATGGAGTGGACCAATATATCCAATCTTCACACCAGATCTTGTATTGATGCAAATATTAGGATTTGCAAAGTAGGAGCGATATCAGATTATTTTTCTTTCTCTGCAGTAAATTATTTATTTATTTATTTATTTTTTTTTTTTTTTTTGAAAATGTAGACCTTTTGTGGGGAAGGTACCAGAAGGAGTGGACCGATATTGCCCATCTCCGAACTCGATCTAAGTTTGATAAAAATATTACGATGTAACAATTTAGCACCAAATCGAATACTCCCTTCGAGAGTTATCGTGTGCACCGGCCAGAAAGACGGACGGGCGGACATTTGCTAGATCGACCCCAAATGTCCTGAAACGGACCTAGGGCCCAAAGAGACTTAGGGTCTAAAACCGTTATTTATATGAGCCACGGCTAAGGGTAAAAAATACTATTAGAACCCCTCCCTCTCTCTTTCTCTCTCGCTCTCTCTCTCTCTCTCTCTCTCTCTCTCTGCACAGTTGCCATTTGAATGACATTTTCCCACTCCTGCTTTAGATGGTACCTATTTTTATTCAGATGCTAACAGTTCATGTTAAGATGTGTTGGTATTAGGTTATCACACATTTTTTTTGCCCAAAATCGTTGGCCTTAGTGGTGACCCTTTTAAGTTGTTGTCATAAATTTTGTATGACTGTGTGTGATGAAGAGTGATGGCTGAGCTTATATGGATGTGACAAAGCTAGCAGCAACAAACATATGATGTCAGCGACAGATATAAGAGCCAAACAATGCCACCGCCATCAGCTTTAAATGTGGTGGGATTAAAAGACTTACGAATGAATTATTTCGGGTTGAAGTGGTTGAGTATTGCCTGTCCTTTTGATTTTTTTTTAAATCATCAATTTCCATTTTTTCTATGTGATACAAAATAAAATGACCTGTTTATTTAAAATAAATGTAGTTTTTTTTTGTTTACTTCCTCTTTTGACCCTTTGACACTCTAACCGATTCTCCCTAAATTGATCTTCATACCCATCAATTTCCAACTTTGTAGATAAAATTATCTTTGTCACCATCAATTTACTTTGTTTTTCATGTAAGATTCCTTGTAACTTTATTAGAGCTGCTGTACGCCATTTAGAGTTTTAGTTTTTGTGGTGCCTTTTTGGATGGTGTTTCTTTTTTCTCACTCTCTCTCCACTCTATCTAATCTTTAAGTGCTGACAATTTGTAATTTTCTCCTTACATCCGTTTTTATCACATCTCTAGTAATCTGTATTGATTTTTTATGAGCAAATTGCACATCTTCTACGTGCATTTGTCATTAATTGAATCGAGCGCCAGCGTTCCCCCTCCATCGTTTCTCAATGCCAGTCGTATATTATCGCCGTGGTTGCAAAGCTGCATTGTTGCAGTTTTCAGTTGGATGCCACACATAATCCTGATAGCTGTCACTAATGCTTTAAAGCTTCAATACTAGAAAATTGTTGCTTTTTATCGCTGCTCTTCCAAGAAAACTTTTCTTTTAAAAAATCCGCTTTTTTGTTGTTTTCAACTTTTCGCATTTCTTGTACAATTTTCTACAAAGACATACCAAATATGAGACCATGGATGTTGGTATTTTGTGGATTAGCCAAGATTTTCCTTAGCCAACATGGCTGTTTCATTTCGTAGGAAGTTCGGCACAATAAGTGACTTCATTGTGTTTCTAATGAAAGTGAGAAAATACCCTGAATTTTTTACCCTCACTCGTAAGTTTTAAATTGCATTGTTGGCTTTTCAACAACTAACTAATCGTTAATTTATTGTTTTTCCGCCAAACAAGTCTGCGGCCCTATGACCCTGCAATATAAATTTATTGTAGACAATGTGTTCCTAAAGCGACTTTAACACAATTCGCTCATTAAATACCAGATTGTTTTTTATTGCACAACATGGAATAAATAAACTGAAAAAGGAACAAAAATAAAAATTAAATTGCCCGGATTAAATTTCGGTAATTCACCAAAAAAATGTAAGCAAATTGAGCAGGGTTTCAAAATTAAACCAAAAAAAAGAAAAAACTTTAAAAAAGTAAATCCATTTTAAAAAAAGAGTAAAGTAATTGACTAACTGGTTGACTGACTGAATGAAGCTAGAATCTTGAAATTTTGAGTGAGGGTCACTTTTGGTCCGAAGGGGTCAAATAAGACTAGGTTTTTTGGAAATACGGTACGAAAAGTATTAAAAGGTACTAATTATTGTAACCTTTGTGTTTGCGGAAACAGAAGAGCTAGAGCTCTTAAATTTGGGAGTGTACGAAATGTACTAAAATGTACTACATTTAGTACTATTTCGTATCTTGTAAACGGTTAGGGCTAAATTTAGAATGGGAATCAAAGTTACAGAGGTAGCTTTAGAAGTGTGTACTCATGTATACGAAAAGTACTAGACGGTACTAAATTTAGATCAGCAGTAGGCAGAGAAACTCTTTCTGTGATTGTATGTGTTTTGAAATAACAAAATATTGCAAGTGTATTTTATTTCTCTCTTTATAAAGTGAGAAATAATTTGTCAAAATTATTTCCACTAGGATTCATTTTAAAAGAAAAAAATATATATATGTATAAATGTGCTTCAAAAATTTATTCATTCATTTTCAGATATTTTATGTAGGGAGAGAGGAAGAGAGAGAGAGAGAGAGAGAGGGGGAGAGAGAGAGAGGAAGAGGGAGAGAGAGAGAGAGAGGAAGAGGGAGATAGAGAGAGAGGAAGATGGAGAGAAAAGGTAATTGACCCCAGGTCAAAAGGTCATTGACCCCAGATCAAGAGGTCATTGACCTCAGGTCAAGAGGTCATTGACCCCAGGTCAAGAGGTCATTGACCCCAGGTCAAGAGGTCATTGACCCCAGGTCAAGAGGTCATTGACCCCAGGTCAAGAGGTCATTGACCCCAGGTCAAGAGGTCATTGACCCCAGGTCAAGAGGTCATTGACCCCAGGTCAAGATGTCATTGACCCCAGGTCAAGAGGTCATTGACCCCAGGTCAAGAGGTCATTGACCCCATGTCGCGGGGTCATTATCCCTCTCTCTCTCTCTTCCTCTCTATCCCTAACTACCTCTCCACCCCCCCCTCTCTCTCTCTTCCTCACCCTCCCCCCTCTCTCTCTTCCTCTTCCTCCCTCTTCCTCTCCCTCCCTCTCTCTGTACATCTTTCCCCAGGTGACGCCATGTCAATGGGCCTCATGCTCTCTCCCCCTCTTCCTCTCTCTTCCTCTCTCTTCTTCTCTCACTCTTCCTCTGTCACTCTTCCTATCTCACACTCCTTCTTTCTCTCTTTCTCTGTCCCTCCTACCTTCTCTCTCTCTTCCTCTCTCTACAGGCTTTCCCAGGTGACCCCAGGTCAAGAGGTCATTGGCATTTTCTTTCAGAAATCCGTCAAAAAATGAATCTTAACAGTTGCAATTTTTACAATTTCGGAAATATTTGTTTCAATATTTCTTACGGTGTATTCATAAAAATATCCGACAGCAACTTCCTCATTGACTACTCGAACACAACTAAATATTTTCACAAAACCAATTTGACAGAAAATCCAAAACAATATATTTTTTACAATTGTGTTGGTGAACACACAGATATCCCATGGGATACTCTTTGCCTAGCCCTGATTAAGATCCAAACGAGTTAAAAAGTACTCCTGTTATGATTATTCAAATTGCTGATTCTCTATGGAGTATAGGTTCCGAAGGAATGAGCCAATATTGTCCATTTCGTATCAGACATAAATAAAAATTATATTAATATTGTGACGTGCCAGGCAACTTCCTTCACTTTATATAAGATATGTGATAATTTTTAGAAAAATCGCTGACTTGTTTCGCTAATTGTGACTGATAATAGTATTGAAAATGATGATGCTTTGTGGGTGAAGTGGCAAAAGTAGTTCGCAGATATCTATCATCTTCATACCAGATCTTGTGTTAATAAAAATATTGGGATATGAAAATTTTGAAGGGAATCGGATCCTTACTACGCATTTATAAGCGTTTTGGTTATTCAAAATTTTAACCCATTGTGGGGGAGGTATCAGAAGGAGCCAACCGATATATTCCATATTTTGTGATATTCCCAATTTGAATTGAATCGGATGCTCATTTCGCGTTTTCCGAGCTTCATGCTTATTAAACATTTTGACCCGTTGTTAAAAATATTGAGATGTGTTAAATTTTAAAACAATTGGACACACATTTTAAATTGTATAAGATTTATAATTATTCGAAATTTTGACCCTTTGTGGGGGAAGAACTTGATGAAGTGGTCCGATTTTCACACCTGGCCTAGCACTGGCAGAAATATTGGGATTTGCCAACAAATTTTGAACAAAAGCGGATGAACATTTCACACTCTATACGGGAAATAATTTTCTTTAAAAATGATGACCTTTTGTGGACGAGGTACCAGATGACGTATACCCTCGCCCATATAGCTAGGGAGGGTAGATATCATTTGATACGGCCAAAATGTTCCTTATCGAGAAAACAAACGGTTTTAGAATGTAGCTCTCTTTGGATTAAATCCGGCATTTATTCTGATGCCACGGTCGATTAATACAAGCGGAGAGCGACCATCGGCTGTTATGGAGGCCCACACCATCACCATGGCCGGCTTCTGAGTTCTGTTGGCCAACCGAAAGTGCACATTTTCACCTGACCTCTTTGGCAAGTAAACACGATCATTTTGCTTGTTTACAAACTGCTGCTGGACAACGAATGTTTTCTCATCGGAGAAAACCAAATTCGGTAGTTCACCACTTTCGACCAAGCGAAGCAGCTCTTTAGCTCTTTTGAGTCTATTTTCTTTCTGTTGCGGTGTAAGTTCTTGCACTTTTTGGAATTTCAATGGATTTACCCCGAGCTAATTTTTCAATATTTGCCGAATGGAAGATTGCGATATGTTCAGCCACTGCGACGCGGGTTCCGATCAAGTCGCGTCTTTACTTTTCGAACCATTTCTGCTCATATTGCTGTTTTCTTCCGTCCACATCCTACGGGCTACGCTATCAGTATCAATAACACGGTAACGAGCGATGGTACGAGACACAAAAGATTTATTCACATTTAAATGCTGGAGTGCTCTAACGATGGGCACTTGTGGTTTTCCAGCCAAATATAAAGAAATCACACTATCACGCTTGATTTCCATTACGAATAACTTTTTTTCCGGAAAATTCTCACCAAAATGCTTTTGTACGCTTGTAAACAATAAAATAAGCTGTCACTGGAATACTTTTAACAGCTGTCGGACGAGTGGCTTAAAAAATACAGCAGTCTGAGGTTGGTTGTAGTTTTTTTATCTCACCCTGTACATCGTTCGAATTTCAAAATGCAGCTCGTCATCTAAACGCTCCACACTCACAGTGATGCGGTTACAAAAATTTATAGTTCTAGTTCCAACTTCAGCTTCATCAGTTCACCCTAAACCAAAATGTTTCAAATGTAGTACCATTTAGTACATTTCGCACAATTAGTACACTTTTCCAAGACCACATTTTATAAATCAAATTTACTTTCCAATTTTTTTTCTCATACCAAAATTTCAAGTTTTTAGCTCTATCCGTTCACATAATACCAAATGGTACCATTTTAGAAATTTAATACCACTTTAGAACTTTTCGAAACCTTAAAGTTCGAATTTCGAATTCTCTTTTGTACACCTATCCTGCACTCTATCGGTGACTCTCAATCCGAATTTCAGAATTCTAACTCATTCCGTCTGTCGAATATAAAGTTTTCAATTTTTAGTACATTTTGGTACTTATCACAAGCCTACACACCAAGACTGGCTCTAGTGCAAAATGTTAAGATTCTAGCTTCAGCCCTTTTCGCTGGGCATTGATTCTCACTCAGTCAGTTGTTTCACTACTAGATAGGTAAAGATTGAGTCACGTTCAATTTAAAAAGGACCTTCGGGCCACTAATGGCATCTTTTTAAATGGTCCGTTTCCTGTGACCCTATTAATAGCTGCATTTCTCCATTCAGTTTGAAATGAAAAGCAATTTCCAACTAAGTGTTTGTTTCCTGTTTAATCATAATTTATATCTCCTTGCAATGCTGTAGAATTTCGCCTGAATGCTGTGTTGCGGAATATGAGTGCATAGAATGTTGTACAGCATTGCACACGTGTTTGTATGCCCTCGTTTTTTGCTCAGACATGCCAGCCACTAGAAAGGGGTCATTTTTTACGGGTCATTTTGCAAAGCATTTGTTGCAGCTACCATGAACGCAATAAGCAATTTCCTACAGAACTATTGCTTGATTTTATTTTATGATGTTGTTGTTTTTTTTTTTTCTCTCCCATTTCCCATTTATGGTTTATTTTACCAAGTTTGTAGTTTGCCCTAAAACATAATCATGATACCGAATGACCCCAACCATCCACCCTCACCTTACCTTACAAGTTCAGCGCATGAGATGGAGAGAAAAAAGAACTATGTGTGTGTGTGAGTTATCGTGCTGCAGCCATAAACCAGAACGAAAGTTGTGAACATATTGTAATGAGGGCAGTGAGTATTTCACTATGTTTGACCAGGTCGATTAAAATAAAAGAATTGAGGGAATTTTTGGGGGATTGTACTTCGAAAAGTACAAAAGTCATGAAATATCATAGCATAGGTAGTGAGCAACAAAATTTGTAGGTTTTTTATTAACAAAAATCTATGTATATATATCTAAAAATAATTTGTATTGTGTTAGTAATTGATATACTCCGGAGTGCGTAAGCCGATTTTATTCCTCTAAATTGCAACTGAAAGATGACGTCAAGACCAAGGATTATATGTATAAACGATTTATGTACATGTATTAGTTCATACGTTATTTTGACCAACACTGCATGGACAAACGGACGGACTCAAATAACTATATCGACTCAGCATCAATATTTTGAGGTTTAAAGAAATATTTAGATTTAATAATACTTAACAACCTATATTATACCAATGGCAGGGATAAAAAAACAATAGGATATTATTTTATAAAAAATCTAAATAATTTGCATTGTGTTAGTAATTGATCTACTCTGGAATGTGTAAACCGTCTGCAAACGTCATATGAAAGATGAGGTGAATGCCAAGGTTTTTATGTATAAATGGGTATTGGATCATGGGTTATATCTGTGAAGAGTGCCTGCACAAACGGACGGACACAAATAGCTATATTGACTCAACAGCAAATTTTCGAAATTCTACAAAATATTTAGATTCAATCAAACTTATAACACCCTCGCAACAAAGTGGGTCTAGGGTACAATGAAATGATAGTTTTTGTCTCTAAAAATCGTATAGCATGGGTCACATACGGTACAAAAACACGGGAGGGCTCAAAACCGTTAGTTGTTTCTGTTTGGTTCGGTTCAGTGGTTCAAATTACACTAACCATGATTCAGTTTTTGGAATGGTTTTAACGCGACTTGACATCCATGGTTTTGGTTCGGTTTGGTTCAGTACTCCTTGAAAATCTTCAAATATAAAACTGACTGACTGAGAATCAACCAGCCCATACGAAACGGCTGAAGATAGAATCTAGCATTTTTGCACGAGGGCCAGTCTTGGTGCGTGGGAGTGTGATAAGGCTGGGTTTTTTGGAAATTCGTACTAAAAGGGTACGAAAACTTGATTATGTATTGGACAAACGGAATGAGCTAGAATTCTGAAATTTGGAATACTAGTCACTGATGGAGTGCAGTATAGTGGTACCAAAAGGTTTGTGGTTACGAAAAGTTCGAAAATGGTACCATTTGGTATTATGTGAACGGATAGAACAGTGTGATAGAGCTAAAAATTTTTAATTTGGTATGAGAATCAAGATAGGAAATTAAGTTTGAGAAAAGAAGATGGTTTTGAAATGTGTACTAAGTACTAAGCGAACTGTACTAAATGGTACTAAATTTGGAACAGTTTGGTGTAGGGTGAACGAATGAAGCTGGCATTTTGAAATTTTGTATTGAGGTCGCTATTGGAGGTAGGTTTGTGATTAAGAGGTGGTTTTGGAAATGTGTACTACAAATGCACGAAATGAAGAGATATATTTGGTACAATTTGGTATTGGGTGAAGAGATGGGTGCTTGAAATCTGAAATTTGGTCGCTGTTCATGTGTAGCCTGGACATATGGAGGTGGTTTCGGAACTGTGTACTATAATTGTACGAAAAGTACTGAATGTTACTATATTTGGTATGGCGTGTAGGGACAGAGATAAAATTCTGAAATTTAATAATTAAATTACTGATGGCATCTGTTCTTGAGATTTTACGGTGATTTGGAAATACGTCCTAAATTTGTACGAAAAGTACTAAATGGTACTAAATTTGGTATTGGGTGAAGGGGGTAAAACTGAAATTTTGATGGGTTTGATGGGTTTGAAAATGCTGCTAGAATTGTTCGAAAAGTATTTAATTGTGATAATGATTTTTGAAATGAGTATCATAATTGTTAAAAAAAATACTAAATTATACTAAATTTTGTCTTGAATGAAGGGATAGAGCTGGGATTAGGAAAATTAATATAGATAAAGCGGAAATCCCGAAATTTGATATCAAGGTATCTGGTTTTGGAAATGTGAACTAGATGTTTTCGAAAAGTACTAAGTGGTAGTAATTTGGATATTGGGTGAAGAGATAGAGCTGGAATCCCGAAATGAGATATTGAGATTTCTGTTGGTATCTGGTATTGAGATCTGGAGGTGGTTTTGGAACTGAATACTATAATCTTTCGAAAAGTACTAAGTGGTACTAATTTGGATATTGGGTGAATTAATCGTGCTGGAATCCCAAAATGTGATATTGAGTTCTCTGTTTGTATCTGGTGTTGAGATCTGTAGGTGGTTTTGCAAATGTATACTAGCATCGATCGAAAAGTACTAAATTGTACTAAATCGGGTATTGTGTGAAGGGATAGAGCTGGAATCCCGTAATTTGATATTGAGGTCTCTGTTGATATCTGGCATTATGATCCGGAGGTGTTTTAGGAAATGTGTACCAGAATCTTTGAAAAGTACTAATTTTGAATCACTGTTTGTGTCTAGGATGAAGAGATATAGATTATTTAGGATATGCGTACTAAATGTTTCTAATTTTGGTATTGGGTGTTGGAAATCCCGAGATTTGATATTAAGGTCACTCTTGGTGTCTGTGGTTAAAATATGAAGGTGGATTTGGAAATGTGTACTATAATCGTTCGAAAAGTACTAAGTGGTACTGATTTGGATATTGGGTGAAGAGATAGAGATGGAATCCCGCAATGTGATATTGTTGTATGTGGTGTTGAGATCTGGAGGTGGTTTTGGAAATGTGTACTAGATTTTCCGGAAAAGTACTAAGTGGTACTAAATTGGGTACTGGGTGAAGGGTTAGAGCTGAAATCCCGAAAATTGATGTTGAGGTCACAGTTGGTGCCTGTAGATAAGATATGGATGTGGTTTTGGAAATGTATAATTTTTGTAATTGTTCAAAAAGTACTAAATTGCACTAAATCCTGAAATTTGATATTAAGGTCACTGTTGGTGTCTGTGGTTAAGATATGGAGTTAGATTTGGAACTGTGTACTACAATTGTTCGGAAAGTATTAAATTGTACTAAACTGGATATGGTTTAAATCGGCTTCGATTCTTAATCCTTTTGCAAAAAAAACCTATATCATATTATACAGTACTGATCTGCATAAAAACCTTAAAAAAAGCTATCAACAAACAAAGCAGAGAAAAAATTAAACGTGAACCATATTAATAACAGGAAATGTCTTACAACTAAAAAAAAAAACAGCAATAGAACCCCCATAAAATTTGCAGTACTCCGTACCACGTTAAAAACGAAACATAAACCAAAACAAAAAAATATAAAACAAAAACCAACCTAGGGAATAGCACCATGGTCGACTGAATGGGCAGAGCTGAACACCCCACAATGCCATATTGAGATATTTATTACTGCACGCTCAGCTATTGGAAACAAACAAAATGTGGCCAAGCGTAACCGAGCAACAACGACAACATCGCTGCGATACATACAACGGCAACTGCTGCCACAGCCAACATAATTGCAAAGAAAATGTGGCAGCTGCCAGTGTTAGCATGGCGAACGGGCGTGTGCGCATGCCTAACATTCTATAGCTTGGTGTGGCAAAGTAGGCACCCTAGCCTGGATGGCTGACTGGCTGACTGGCTGGCACGCACGCACGTTTCAACAATTTGCCACAGACGCTGACAAAACGAGATTCCGGCAAACCATTTGTTGACAGAACAGCAGCCCATTTGCCCAGCAACCAATTTCTCCCGTGGCTTTTTATTTGCTTTGCTTTCTTTGTAAAAGCTTCCAATCAATTGTTGGGCACTGCAGATAATTGGGCCACCGGTTTTACTCATTGTGGGTGAGTCATTTCAAAAAAAATAAAAACTCCACTAAATTATGAAACTATTTTTCCCTTTTATGGCCAGCTCATGGCACACCTGGTATTGGTAATTTTCTTTTGTTCAACTGGGCCCCCCGAATTGCCTGCAATCAATGACTCATCATTTGCATATCACACACACACAGACATAATGTAGCCCAACCAAAGACGGTGTTAAATCTTCAACTCGCTTCATTTTCTTTGCTTTACCAATAGGGAAAAAAATTTCACACGCTTCAACAAAAGAGATGCCAACAAATTCTAATCTTTGATTGTGGTTTTCAGCGAAGAATAGACGAAGGCGGTGATGGGCAAAGATTGGGGGCAGCCTTTTTTCAAAACGGCACAAGGTAAAAGGTGGAAATATTGCCGTCGATTAGCTTGTGCTGCATTTGCACAAAGCAAATTGAAAAAAAAAAAACAAGAATATGACATGACCCAAATTGCAGAGCCCAGGATGAGAGTAGGTTTGACTCCAACATAGAGAGTCTGAAAATGATAAATTGACTTGGTTTTTTTAAAGTTTTCTATTCAGCTAAATATGCAAGCATATAACGGATTTTTCTTTAATGGATTTTTAACTTATTTGTATGGGAAGATAACTTTTTTTTTGGAGAAAATTGGCTCTCGTTAATATATAAAAGATCGGCAGTAAAAAATGCATTACCAAACAATGGATGTCCTAAACAATTTTAACCATGTACCTACTGAATCATTGTTATTAGCAGGGCATGCCACCCAAAATAAGTCTTCTTCTCTTTGGCTTCTATTGGTCAAAACTAAGTTATAAAATATTTGTTTTACCAAAAAAAAATCTTTTGTGTCTCGGGTACAAACGAATTATTTTAATAAGACCATGTCACACGAAAGAAATAGTTTTTCCTTGTACATAAATAAATTGCACCATCGTGGGAGAACTATTTATTTGTTAATATCAGTGTTCAGGTTTGCTCGATTTTAATCGCGAGTGAAAAAAAAAACTTGCGAGCTGAAGTGCTCGATGAATACAAACTTAAAATAAGTTTATTCTACACTCATTTGCTTTATGTGGGAGCGCTCGCAAATACGGCGGTTTGAAAAATTAGAATGGGAATAAAAATTTATGCCCCCAGCCTTGAGCTATAATTATTCAAATTGTTGACCCTCCATGTAGTAGGTTCCAAAGCAGTTGGTCAATATTGGTCAATTGGTATCAGACCTAAGGCTGACATACAGGGTGAAATGAAACAAGTAAAAAAGCTGTAAGTTCGGCCGGGCCGAACTTTTAATACCCTCCACCATTTGGTACAAATTTGGCAATTTCAAAAAAATAAAATCCGTTAAAAATTCTGTTAAAATCTTAAAAGTACCGAATGCTTATACGACGACATGGGCCTGCATAGGCAACTTTTGTCATAAGCTATTACAAAACTTGAAGAAAAATCTGTTTATAATGTAGCTAAAATCATCAAAATACCGAATATGGGGGATGCCGTTATATGGGGGCTACACGAAGACGTGGACCTGCACAGACAATTTTCTGGCATGGGCTGAAGTATCCATTACGAACTTCACATGCAAAATTTGAAACAATCCCGGTAAATAATGTCGCTAAAACCATCATAATACCGAATATCGGGGGTACGGTATATGGGGGCTATACGAAGACGTGGACCTATATGGCCCATTTTCTGTTTTATGCTGCAGTATCAATTACGAACTTCAAATACCAAATTTGGAACGATTCCGCTAAATAATGTCACTAAAATCATCAAAATACCGAATATCGGGGGGTACCGTTGTATGGGGGCTATATGAAGACGTGGACCTACGTGACTTAGTATGTAGTATCCATTACGAACTTCAAATACTAAATATGAAACGATTCCGGTAAACAATGTCGCTAAAACCATCAAAATACCGAATATCGGGGGTACCGTTATATGGGGGCTACACAAAGACGTGGACCTGCACAGATAATTTTCTATCTTAGGCTGTGGTATCCATTTCGAACTTCAAATACCAAATTTGAAAGAATTCCGGTAAATAATGTCGCTAAAATCATCAAAATACCGAATATCGGGAGGTACCGTTATATGGGGGCTATATGATTACTTGGACCTACATGGCCCATTTACGAACTTAACCTGCCTACTGGCAAAATATACATGTGTGCAAAAGTTTAGCTTTTTATCTCAATTTGTTCGATAGATAGCGTGATTACAACAGACAGACAAACGGACAGACAGACACACAGACAGACAGACGGACATGGCTAAATCGTCTTAGAATTTTACGTTGATCAAGAATACATATACTTTGTTGGGTCTGACATGAGTATTTCGAGGAGTTACAAACGGAATGGCAAAATTAATATACCCTCCATAGTATGGTGGAGGGTATAAAAGCTGCAACCAACTTCAGACTGCTGTCATTTCCAAGCTACTCGTCCGTTAGCTGTTAGAATTATTCCAGTTACAGCTCATTATATTCCGTACAAGCCTACAAAAGCATTTTGGTGAGAATTTTCCAGAAAAAAGTTATTCGTAATGGAATTCAAACGTGATAGTGTGATTTCTTTATATTTGGCTGGAAAACCACAAGTGGCTATCGTTGGAGCACTCCAGCATTTGGTAGCGTAGCCCGACGTCAAGGAAGTGGACGGAAGAAAACAGCAACATCCGCAGAAATGGTTCGAAAAGTAAAGAAGCGACTTGATCGAAACCCGCGTCGTAGTGCCCGACAAATGGCTCGTGAGCTGAATATATCGCAATATTCGATTCGGCAAATATTGACAATTGAGCTCGGGGTAAAGCCATTGAAATTCCAAAAAATGCAAGAACTTATACCGCAACAGAAAGAAAATAGACCCAAAAGAGCTAAAGAGTTGCCTCGCTTGGCCGAAAGTGGTGAACTGCCGAATTTAATTCTCACCGTCTCCGATGAGAAAACATTCGTAGTCCAGCAGTTTGTAAACAAACAAAATTTTCCCACCTGACCTAGCACTTATGCAAATATTATAATTCGCAAAGTTGGAGCAAAATCGAATGATCTTTTCTCTTTCTATGAGATAAATTATATTCCTTTGAAAATGTTGGACATTTGTGGGGATGGTAGTGGACCGATGTTGCCCATCTCCGAACTCGATCTAAGTTAGACAATAATATTACGATACACCAAGTTTGGACCAATTCTGATACTCCCATCGGGAGTTATAGTGAGCACGCACCACACAGACATACAGACGGACGGACGCCCCTAGATCGGCACTAAATGTCCTGAAATAAATTTGGTCCTATCATACCTAGGGTCTTAAACCATTATTTCGTTCAGGTAAATGACATATACCCTCTGTAGTCTGAGGCTATAAAAACAGCGGACTATATTTCAAGGGACGCTGGATTTTGTATACAAAAACAACTAAAGGAATGGTAAAATTTTCTTAAAATCTTAAAATAAACATAAATTTAAGACATCCAAATTTGTGTATTTAAACAATTTCATGTTTTTACATTTAAGTTGGAGAGAGAATCATAAATCGCCAAAGTTTTAACACCATAAATTCTTAATTCTTAAATTGAAGAGCATCGATGATTCCTTCCTTCATAGCTTAATAGCCTATCAAAAGGAACAAACTTGATCAAGAATTGTATAATTCAAAACACATCAAAATATTCGTTCAACGGTTAATACACAACGTAATGTTATATTATATGAATGTGTTTATTGTGCCTGAGAAGTAGCGATGTCACCCACCGTGTCTCTTCCTTTCTCATGAATTTGCATTTTTATGGCCAAGTTCACAAAATCCATGACGAACACAAACACACACACGCGCACACCCACACATAAGTAGCAAAACTCTTTCGATGTGCCCTATTTCTTACATCCATTCACGCCTCCATTCAGTTAAAAAATTCAAATTTTCATAAAAAGAAAACTTTTACGCGCATACATTTCATTTTTTTATGTTGATTCCATTCATTCACAATATTATGAACTTTGTGCAAAAATAAAATAAAATATGTATGTGTGTATGTGAGCAAGAAAGAAAATAATGATGAACATCATTAGAATATCAAGTGTTACCTTTTCTCACCGGTGGCAAGTCATTCAAATGTCTGTTTCTGTTTAACTGAATGAGAATTATATGTTGATATGTCGGTTTTATTGCCATTTCAAGTGAGTGCTGAGTGAATAAAAGTTTATGAGGTCGCTTGTTCACTGCATGAAGCTTCTTAAGAAATGTATCAGTAATATTTGCCAAATGTCCACGAAAAGATTTTCAAATATGAAATAAGTTTTTTGAAAATGCTATATTGGAAGAGTTGGAGACAAAAAATCATTTTTAAAGAGCCAATTTTTTTGAAAAATGTAATGCTTTGGATTTGCATTCAATCCTAATCTTTTTATAACCTCCACCATAGTATGGAGTTTGTCATTCCGTTTGTAACACCTCGAAATATACATTTTAGACCCGAAAATGTATATATATTCTTGATCAGCATAAAATACTATGTCGATTAAACAATATCCGTCCGCCTGTCCATCTGTCCGTCTGTCCGCCTCTGGAAATCACTCCAACTTCCAAACGAAATGAAGTAAGTTGATAAAATTTACTCAAATGTGTATTATGTCTGCAGGACTTTTGGTATTGAAAATGGGCCATGTAGGTCCACGTCTTCGTATAGCCTCCATATAACGGTACCTCCCGATATTCCGTATTTGGATGATTATAGCGACATTATTTAACGGAATTGTTTCAAATTTGGTATTTGAAGTTTGTAATAGATACTACAGCATAAGACAGAAAATGGACCATGTAGGTCCACGTCTTCGTATAGCCCCCATATAATGGTACCCCCTGATATTCGGTATTTTGATGATTTTAGCGACACTTTTTTACCGGAACTATTTCAAATTTAGTATTTCAAGTTTGTAATGAATACTGTAGCCTATGACAGGCTACAAAGAACTATCAGCATCAGTGGCAGATTTTTACGGACTTTTATAAAGAACTAGAAAATTAATCGTCAATTTTTACGAAATTTTGTAAAGTATTATCTTGGATTTCAAAGGACTATAATCCTGGATGTAATACATTTTATAAAGGACTATTAGGACTATAATCGCGGGCCCTTAAGAAATGTTTTTTCACAACTGAAATCCTGGATTTTTATAACTTTAAACAAGGATTTTTAAGGAAGGTTTATAAAAAATTCTCAGATCAATAATCGTGGATTTTTAACGAAGAACTAATGGGACAATAATCGCTGAGATTAAAGAATTTTTTTTTACAAAGGACTGTCATTGTTATCCCAGTCCTTAAAGGAATTGAAGGATTTTAAAAGATTTTTATAAAGGACAATCGAAACTAAAATCATGGACTTAAAAAAAATATATAACGAGCTATGGCGGATTCGACGTGAATTCTTATTAAGAACTATAAGAACTGTAATCGTGGCTTTTCAAGGAAATTCTTTTAAAGGTTTATCAGAGCTATAATCGAGGATATTAAAAGAAATTTTCCTGAAAAGCAGTCAGAACTACAACCGTATTTTTTTAGATTTTGAAGACATTTTTGTGGGACTGTCGGAGATTTTTAAGGAATTTTTGTGAGGAACTATCGTAGATTTTCAAGGAATGTTTTATAAGAGGCATCGGAATAAATAAATTTGAGACATTTTGGATTTCTAAGAAATTTTACAAAGGACGATCAGAAAATTAAATTCACAGGACTTTAATCTCCGATATTCGTACTCTCAACCATATAGCTACAGCGGGTATTTATCTTTTACTGCGACCAAAACGTATCTCTCATCGAAAAAACCGTTTTAGACCCGAAGTCTTTTTGGACCAAATCCGGTTCAGATATAACTGTAGCCCCATATATATGTTTCATCCGATTTGGTGTTTAAATCCCTCACATTCGTAATATGTTTTCGACAACAATGATATTTGTTTACAGATATCTTATAAAGCTCGGAAATGCCTTTGCCAAATTTTATCGAGAACGGCTACAATTTGGAAATAGCTTCCATGTATATCCTACATCCGATTTCTGGTTTATTGTCTGTCTGTTGTCTGCAGGCAGGACAAGTTCGAAGATGGCCTATATCGGTCCACGATATCTCATAGCCCCCATATAACGATACCCCGATAACCGGTATTTTGCTGAATTTAACCACATCGTATAGCCACCATAAAATGGTGCCTCCTATATTAGGTATTTTGACGATTTTAGCCACATTTTTCAATGGAATTTTCTGAAATTATACACAAGGAATTCTTTGTTGGTACTTTACCCCCTGAAAGAGATCTCATATAGCCCCCATACAATGGTGCCCCCCGATATTGGGTATTTTGACGATTTAAGCCACATTTTCAATAGAAGTGGCTTAAAATCCACACAAGGAGTTCCATCTGAGTACTGAACCCCCTGAAAGAGAATTGTCTACATAGGTCTACGATATCGTATATCCCCCATAGAACTGTACCTTCCGACATTCGTCATTTTAATGATTTTAGTCAAATTTTTCAATGGCATTGTCTTAAATTCTACACAAGGAGTTCTCTATGAGTACTTTACCCCCCGAAAGAGAATTTTCTATATAGGTCCACGTATAGCCCCCATACAATGGTACCCTCCGATAGTCGGTATTTTTATGATTTTAGCCACATTTTTTAATGGAATAGTCTGAAAATTCACATAAGAAGTTCCCTATGAGTACTTTACCCCCTATAAAAAGCTACCCCCATTATATTCGGCATTTCAAGGATTTTAGCGACATTATTAACCGGAATTGCGTCAAGTTTCGTATTTGAAGTTCGTAATGGGTACTAAAGCCTATGGCGGAACAATGTCTATGCAGGTCCACGTCTTAGTATACCCCCCATACTTCCCTTTATTCGGTATTTTGATGATATTAGCGACATTATTCACCGAAATTGTTTCAAATTTCGTATTTGAAGAATCGAAGAATGACAAAAAAAATACTTATCCAGTGCCAAGTCTTCGTATAGCCCCCATTATAAAGGTTTTCAGTTGAGCGGTATTTTTCGACGGTTTTTTTATATTTTTCAAGAAAAGTTTGGCGGGGCCGAACTTAGTTTCTTTTTTACTTGTTTTTTTTTTTTTTATTTTTTAAGGTTTTAATGAATTGGCTGCAAATTGTCATTTCTAGTTCTCAATGAGCTTACATTTATTTCTTTCCGACATTACAATTTAATTCATATATCTTCATTCTACACAATTTTGTTTTTGGTTCTAGTTTGAAAATATTAATTTGAATGATGCACAACGCTTTCGGTATAAAACAATAAAAAAATTATCAAAATGTTGTAAACGGTTCTCATTAAAGACAGACTGTAAAAAAGTCCGAACTAATACACACACGCAACACACACAAATGGATATATCAACTTCCCAACATACCAAAATGGCTTGAGAATAATATTACAATAAGCTTATGAACATAAGCCTTATGCTTGAAAAAATCTTGAGAAAACATTGAAAAATGTTTGTGTAACAAGTATAGAATAATCGAAACGGAACCCTTATTTATAAGCTTATACTTGAAATTGTAGAATAAGCTTACAAAAATAATATTACAATAAGCTTATTTTTGTAATACTATAAAATATTATTTTTTTTTTTAATTTTTAACCATTTTTCACATTTTTTTCTTGACGAACATCCCAGTAGTCACTGTCTCATGTGGCCTTGATACCCTGACGCTTTCTTCTCCCTTATTTAAACTTCTGTATCTCTTCCACTAAGACTACACATCCATTGAATTCCTGCACCTTTTTTGATGCCTCCAATCTGAAATCGGATTGGAATAATTTATGTGAAAGATTCCCGTATTTATTATTTATTCATACCTTAAGGGTTCGGTCCAGAAATGGGTCCTAAATTCGCGTGATTTTGTTTTTCTTTTTTTTGTTTTTGCCAAAGAAAATAATTTCTTGCTGACAATTTTCACAAAAAATCAAAACTAATTTGTCAACAAAGGACAGATTTGAGAAATGTTTGTGGAACATAAGTGTTTCTCAAGCATTGTTGAAAAATTATATTTTTATAATATTGTTCTCAAGCTGTATTGTATTTTTGGTATGTTGGGTTGGACTTCTGCCATAAGGTCAAATTATTGCCTTATATGCCAGGAATTTTTTTTCTCCATACGACATGCCTACACTCTGCGGCCAAGTTCAAGGTGGCATAATGTATATATTTATGTAAATTTTATATTCGAAACATTTTAGGAATAAACAACCACGTACGGCCATGAAAAATATTATTCTTCCGGCGAGTTAATCGTGCGTGTTATCCTTCTATAATGTCCTTACGTTAGAGGGCTGGTTTTTCAAAGGTCAAACTCGGTATTTAACTTTATATATTTTAAAGGTATACAAATGCAATTTAGGCAAATCCAATAAATGGCGATTAAAGAAAAAATATTTATGAGCCTTGAAATAAATTCGAAAAAGGAAGAATACACTTCTTAAAGGGGTGATTAATAAAATATTAAGACATTTTTGGGCACTGTTCGTTGAACATTGCTGATGGAATAAATAGAGTAAAGTATTTGGTTTGAAAATAACTAATAGCATAAATGTTATTGAAAATTTCTTAAGAATTGAAATAAGTAAATAAATTTCAATTTAATGTTTTTTTTAAGTTTGTTTTTTTTTTTCCACCACTTTCTTTTTAGAATTTTAGCCCGTGTTTTTCTTTCTACACGAGCTTTTCTTCTGGTCTTCGGCCATTAACATCGATGATACCCATAAATCCATCCACAAACTGTTCTGTGCGTAAATCTGAACACGTGTTGCGTGATAGTGTCGGTATCAGAATACGGCCTAGTGCGTAAACTTGTTTGTTGTGCTTGAAGGCATGAAGGTGTGTGTTTGTGTGTGGTCATGTTGTTGCCATCCCAGCAAGTCGGAGGCTCCAACAATAAACATATGCCACCTTCATTGGAAAAATAATAGAAATTTAAAACTACATGAAAACAAATTGTTTATATTTAAATTTAGTGGGCCTAAAATAATGTAGCTGCCCTATTAACTAAAATAATAACAAAATAGGAGAATTACTGTGAATAATTGGAAAAGAGAAATAGTAACCCAGCAAACCTAATGACTGATTTATTCCAGAGTACTTTCAACACAAGTAATGAATGTGAAAGCTATAAATGTGAGATTTTTTAAAGGATTATGCGAACATTAATCATGGATTTTAAAAGATTTTTTTTAAAGGACTATTAGAGCAATAATCTTTGATTTTTCAAAGAACTGCAGATCTATAATCTTGCGTTTTTTTTAAGTTAAAAAAAGACGAAGAATGCGAATTTTTTGAAGGATATTCAGAGCCAAAATCGCGTTTTGTTTACAATATTTTTTTTAAAGGACAATCAGAACAATATTCCTGGATTTTTTAAAACAATTTTTTAAGGAAGGGAATCAGGGCAGAAATCAGAAATTTTTAACAGAGCAATAATTGTGGATTTTTTATGGGACTACCAAAACAAAAATCGAGTATGTTTTTGAAAAACCATCAGAGCCATAAACTTGGGGGGTTTTAAAACAATATGTCAAGGGACTAGCAGAGCAATAATTTCGGATTTTTAAAAGACTTTTTAAAGGATTATCAGAGGACAAATCTGGAATTTTTAACGAATTTTGCAAAGCAATAATTATAGGCTTTTAAGATATTTTTAAAGGACTATCAGAGCAATAATTCTAGATTTGTTAAAAGAATTTTTTAATGGACTACAGAGCAATAATCGTAGATTTTTTAAAATAATTTTTGAAATTTTCCAAGGACTATCAGAGCAATAATCGTGCATTTTTAGATAATTTAATGAAGGACTGTCAGAGCAAAATTTGATGATTTTCTAAAGGATTTTTCAAAGGACTATCGGAGCACAAATTAGGAATTTTTTTAGCGATTTTTTTCACGGACGTTCAGAACAATTTTTTTTTTATTTGTAAGAGCATTTATTAAAGTTTATAGAAATAAAGTCAGTAAAGGTCAGAGAAATAATCGTGGACTTTTAAAAAAAATTTAAAGGACTATCAGTAATTTTCAAACGAATTTTTTCAGGGACTATCAGAGCAATAACCTTTGATTTTAGGATAATTCATTAAAGAACTGTCAGAGCAAAATTCGAGGGTTTTTTAACAGAATTTTTTTAACGGACTATCACAGCAATAATCGTAGATTTTTTAAATAAATATTTTTTTATAGGATTATCGGAGCAATAATCGTGGATTTTGTAAAAGATTTTTTATTAAGGACTATCAGATGACAAATCAGGAATTTTCAAAAGTTTTTTTTTTCAAGTACTATCAGAGCAATAACCTTGCATTTGTAAGATAATTTACTGTCGAAGAAAATATTCGAGGATTTTTTAAAAGAAATTTTTTGAAGGACTTTCGAAGCAAAATTCGAAGGTTATTTTTTAAATCAAAGGACTGTCAGATCAAAAAGCTTAGGTTCTTAAAACAAAATGTTAAATAACTATTAGAGCAATAATCGTATATTATTTTTAAATTTTGGATGACTTTCAGAGGATAAATCAAGAATTTTCAAACGAATTATTTCAGGGACTATCGGAGCAATAATCAAGGACTTTTGAGAGAGTTTATTAAAAAACCATCAGAACTTTTAATTTTTTTCCAGGACCAGCAGAGCAATAAACATGGGTTTTTAAAATAATTTGTTAACTATTATTAGAGCAATAATCGTGGATTTTTAAGATAATTTATTAAAGGACCATCAGAGCAAAATTCGATGAGTTTTTAATTAATCTTTCAAAGGACTATCAAAGCACAAATTAGGGTTTTTAAGCGAATTTTCAAAGAATTTTTTAAATGTCTATCAGAGAATTCTGGACTTTTTATAAGAATTTTTCAAGGAGTATCAGATCAGGAATTTTTAAACAAAATTTTCAAGGGCGATCAGAGCATTAACCTTGAATTTTTAAGATAATTTCTTCTTCCTATTGCCAATTTCTTCGAGGATTTTTAAAAGAAATTTTTATAACGGATAATCAGAACAAAATGCGAAAATTTCTTAAAATAATTTTTTAAAGGACTAGCAAAGCACAAACCTTGAATTTAAAAAAAGAAATGAAGGACTGCCGAGTGTATTTTTTTAACCCTCAACCATATGGCTACGTAAGGTATATATCATTTGAAACGGCCAAATTGTGCCTCATCGAAATAGTGGTTTTAGACTTCTTCTGCCACCTCTCCCACAAAAGGTCATCATTTTTAAAGAAAGTAATTTATCTCATAGAAAGGGAAAGAATCATCAGATTTTGTTCAAATTTGGCAAATCCGAAATTTTACATCATTGCTAGGTCAGATGTGGCAAAGGGCTCCTTCTGGTACCTCTCCCACAATGGGTCAAAATATTGAATAATCACAACATATATAAAACATGAAATAATAACCAGATTCTCTTCAAGTTTTGTACATCTCAATAATTCTACTAATTTAAGGTTTGACATGAAGATGGTGTAGATCGGACCCCTGATACCTGCCCCCACAAAGAGTCAAGAATTTTGAATACATATTACCCCCACAAAATGCAAAAGGGACATCCACTTCTTTTCAAACTAGCCACATCCCAATATTTCTACCAACACAAAATATGACACGAAGATGGTACAGATCGAACCAATCCTTCTGGTACCTTGCCCACAATTCCTAAAAATATTAATATGAATTCTATAAAAATGTGGACTATGCCAGTCCACTGTTTCTAGAGGTCAACTCTTTCTAGAGGTCAACTCTTTCTAGAGGTCCACTCTTTCTATAGTCCAATATAACTTAACATCCGAATTCAGAATTTATACAATTTTAGCGGAGATTTTCAAAGGACTTTTATTACATTTTGGAAGTTCCGCCCAAATGGTGGAGTGTAAAATTCAGCGCGTTCGAGCTTCGTCGTTGTTTTTTTAAATCCGTCAAAAATTCTGTTAAAATCTTAAAAGTTCCAAATGTAGTCGTCATATTAGGGTATATACGACAACGCGGACAAGCCATTACAATATTCAAATGCGAAACTTGAAAAAACGGAAAATAATGTAGCTAAAATCATCAATATAGTAAGGTACTATTATATGGGGGCTATACCAAAATGTGGAGCTGCACAGACAATACCAAATTTAAAACAATTCCGGTGAATAATGTCGCTAAAATTAACAAAGTACCGAATATCGGGAGGTACCGCTATATGGGGTCTATACGAAGACGTAGACCTCCACAGACAATTTTCTTTCACTGGCAGTAGTATCCATTTCGAACTTCAAATACCAAATTTGAAACAATTTCGGTGAATTATTCCGCTAAAATCATCAAAATACCGAATATCGGGATGTACCGTTATATGAGGGCTATATTAAACCGTGGACCTAGATAACCTATTTTCAATACCAAAAGTCATTCAGACTTAATATACATTTGAGTAAAATTTTATAAATATACTTCATTTCGTTCGGAAGCTAGAGTGATTTCCACAGACGGATAGAGGGACAGAAGGACCGACATATCTAAATCGACATAGAATTTTATGCAGATCAAGAATATATATATACATTGTGGGGTCTAAAATGTATATTTCGAGGTGTTACAAACGGAATGACAAACTTAATGTACCCTCCATACTATGGTGGAGGGTATAAAAATCAACGAATGCTGAAGCTATGGTTGGGAAATTTTCAAACAATTTTTGCAAGTATTCTCAGAAATGTAGTCGTGGACATTTTCCAAAATGATCTTGAAAGGAATATCAGAGTTTTAATATTTAAGAATTTTCTGATGGCTCTTATAGCTTTACTCCTGGATTAAAAAAACGAGTAGACACACCTTTAGGGACCTTCTGACAATACATCCATAAATTTCCTGGTTTACTTATTACACCAGACGCCCGAAAAAAAGCTACTCAAAGTCGTGTAAATAAATTCGCCTAATAAGAAGCTGCTTTGCCAAACGAAGACTACGTGAGTGCTTTGTGCCTAATGCAATTATGGCTAAAACAACGAATCCACTGCCATTTGTGAAAAACGTGATGACTATTTGAAAACAATTAAATTTTCCTTCTTCTGCCTTTCGTGGAGTACTCCCGCTCTCATCGCCCTTCAAATGGTTTACGTTATTTTGCCATCTTAGTAAAGGGGGTGAAAATGTTCCATGCCTGGCACAGCAACAACGGCAATGATCATGAATTTTGCAGTAGCTAACGGATGTCATCGAATGATATGAAAATTTTACAAAGATGTTCCAGTGAGGAAAGCATTATTATTTTGCAAGTCATATGCAACAGTTTTTCTAGTGTTGCTATAAAAAAGTTTTTGTTGTTTTTTCATGTTTTTCCCATTGCCAATTTAAGTAGCTATGGTGTAAGTTTTTTTTCATATTCTTCGCTTTGTCTAGTAGTCAAGTTTGCTAAAGCAAAAAATTTGTTTTCATTTTTTTGTTTGACATTCTAAACTTTTTTTTTTGTGTAAAATAAAAAAAGTTTTTCTTTCTGTGTTCAGTGGCTTATCCCAGCTTATGTGTAGCTGTGCTCTCTGTGTGTGTTATTTTGTTTTGTTGTTTTTCCTTAAAAGGAATAACACAGACAGACGTCTAAAAAGATAGGACCTTTCAGGTGAAGCAAAGAGATGTTCTCTCCCTCTCCTTTCACATCTCTCTTTTTATTGCATTTTAAGCAGATACATTCTGAACGTCATTATCGCATTGAGCTTAGCTATGAAAGATTGTTGCCGAGATGAATATATTCATATCTTGTGTTGTTAATTTACATTTTTTTGTTGCAATTTGATTTAAACAATCTTTGCATATCAAATTAATTTTTATTCTAAAATACCAATTGAATTTTATTTATTAAGTTAAAGCATTCAAATATCATTTTATAACAATGGATTTGCCAAAATAGATATGTATGGGAATAAATAATTCAATATGAGCACATGAGAAGGATTTAGACAACTTGTTGTTCTTTTATTAAGAGATTTCGGAATTTTTGATTTATAAATGAAATTATAAAAAACAAGTAAAACAACATTAAGTTCGTCCGGGCCAAACTTTTAATACCCTCCACCCTAGGGTAAAGGAAACATTAGAGCCCATTATGACCCACATATACCAATTTTTAGACATATTCATGGGAAAATGTGCCAAAAATCATCAAAATACCGAATATCGGGAAATACGACTATATAGGGCTATACAAAGACCTATACATACAGTGTTTCGCCAAAAGAGCTAGAACCCATTAAGACCAACAAATACCAATTTCTAGACAAATCCGCGAAGAAATGTGGCAAAAACCATTAAAATCCGAATATCGGGAGGTACCATTATATAGGGGCTATACCAAATTGTGGACCTACACATGCAATGTTTCGCCAAAGGAGGTGGCAAAAATGATCAAATTACCGAATATTGGGAGGTACCGTTATATGGCTACTATACCAAAACGTGGACCCTTACATGCAATGTTTCGCCAACGGAGCTGGAACCCGTTATGACCAACAAATACCAATTTTTAGACAAATCTGTGAAAAAGAGTGGGGAAAATAATCAAAATACCGAATATCTGGAAATACGACTATATAGGGCTATACAAAAACGTGGACCTATATATACAGTGTTTCGCCAAAGGAGCTAGAAACCATTATGACTACAAATACCAATTTTCACACAAATCCGTGAAAAAATGTGGGAAAAATAATCAAAATACCGAATATCGGGAGGTACCGTTATATAGGGGCTATACCAAAGCGTGGACCTATACATGCAATGTTTTGTCACACGAACTGAGACACGTTATGACCTACAAATACCGATTGTCAGACAAATCCGTGAAAAAAAGAGGGATAAATCATTAAAATACCGAATATCGGGAGGTACCGTTATATGGGGAATATACCAAAACGTGGACCGATATATCTCATTTTCAATACCAACCATCCTAGACACAATACAAATTGCTCTGGTAAATTTTGGCGCTCTACGTCAAATAATGAGGGCTGTATCGTGATTTCAACAGACAGACGGACAGAGAGATAGACGGACATCGTTAAATCGACTTAGAATTTTATGCTGATTATGAATATATACAATATGGGGTCTACGGCGAATATTTAAGGATGTTACAAACGGAATGACAATGTTAATATACCCTCCTTTACAAGGTGGAGGGTATAAAAATCTGAATTTAGGACCCATGAAAGCCAAAGTTGCAGCCATTTTCAAATATATTGTTCAAGAGCTATCGGAGCCATTAACATAGGATTTTCCAACAAAACAAAAAAAAACAGTAAGGAAAAGTCAAAAGTCGGGCGGGGCCGACTATTTAATACCCTACACTACTATTCACTCCATTTGGGCTATTATTAGGCATTATTTGCACAATAAACCTGAAATCGGATTAAGGATATATATGGAAGCTATATCCACATCTTAACCGTTCTCGATAAAATTTTGCCAAGGTATTTCCGAGCTCTATAAGATATCTGGTACCAAATATCATTGATGTACTTGCTTCTAGACTGAATTCGGTCGGATAAGCCAAAATTCCGGTCATTTGGACTGATATTGGTTATTTGATGCACACTTAACCCGAAATCGTTTGAAGATATATATTGGAGCTATATCCAAATCTGTTCCGATATTGATAAAATTTGGCAGAGGTATTTCCGAGCTCTATAAAATATCTGGTACCAAAGATCATTGTTGTCGAACGCATATTACTAATGTGAGGGACTTAAACACCAAACCGGATGAAACATATATATGGGAGCAATAGCTTTATGTGAACCGATTTTAATGTACTTGCTTCTAGACTGAATTCGGTCAGATGTACCAAAACTCAGGACTTTTGGCCTGACATTGGCCATTAGGTGGACAATTAACCTGAAATCGGTTGATTATATATGGGAGCTATATCTAAATCTGATCCGATTATCACCAATTTCAATAGGGTTGGTCCTTGGGCCAAACAAATATTGTTTGGAAAATGTCAGCTCAATCGGATAATAAATGCGACCTGCATTTTGTTCACAAAAATACATGGGCAGACGGACGGACGTATAGGCAGACTGATGTGCATAAATCGACTAAGAAAATAATTCCATGATGATCCTCAAAAGTAACTATGGGTCTATCTCGCTTTTTTCTCTTCTCTAACAAATACATAATACCCTTACCGCTATATGGTGTAGGGTATAACAAGTTAAAAAGTATCAGTCGGTATTGGCGATAGATCTATACCCTCAGCCAATGTTCGATTATTTAAATTGACTTCTGTTATGATTATTCAAATGTTTGACCCTCCATGGAGTAGGTTCCGAAGGAATGGGCCAATATTGTTCATTTCGTACGGGACCAAAAAAAAAATGATATAAATATTGCGACATGCCGGGTTTTGACTATATCGACTACTGCCCTCACTTTATATGATATATATGATAATTTTTGGAAAATGTTAAAATGTGAGTGGGGTGCCAATTATAGTCGACCGAAGAAATACATTTTCATACTTCGTTCAATACAGATAAAAATATTGGTATGAGCAAAATTATACAAAAATCGAACATTTATATCAAATTTTATGCTAAATCATAAATTCCGATGAAACACATATTTATATCAGATTTCTGGTTGCGAGAAATATTTAGATATAGCCAATTGTAAAGAATCGCCGACTTGTTTTGCAAGTCATAACAGATAACAGTATTGAAAATTGTGACTTTTTGTGGGTGAGGTACCAGAAGGAGCAGACCGATATATTCCATCTTCACAGCAGATCTTGTATTAGTAGAAATAATGGGATGTATGAAATATTAAGAGAACCGGATGCTTATTTCGGATTTATAATCGTTTTGGTTATTCATAACTTTGACCTTTTGTGGGGGAGGTACCAAAAGGAATTATCCGATCTCTATCATCTTTATTACAGATCTTGTGTTGATGGAAATGTTGAGATGGTCCTAGTCTGAATGGAATCGGATGTTAGTTTCGCTCTTTATGAGTTTCATGGATATTCAAAATGTTGACCTTTTGTGGGTGAGGTACTTGATGGAATGGAACCTGACCTAACACTGATGCAAATTTTACGATTTGCAAAGTCGGAGCCTGATCGGTTAATCCTCTCTATTTCTGTGCAGTAAAATTTTTTTTTTTGAAATTTTCGACTTACTGTGGCGCAGGTAACAGAAGCAGTGAGCCGATATTGCCCATCTCTGAACTCGATCTAATAATAATATTACGATGTACCAAGTTTGGACAGACAGACGGTCGGATGGACGGACGGACATCGCTAGATCGACCAGCTCCTCCTCTCGACCTGAGACACCATTTCAGGATTTCAGCTCTATTCCTTCGTATAAGTTTAGTATATATTTCCAAAAACACTTTCATATCTCGATCCACGATACCAACAGAGATATCTATAACAAATTTGAGTAATCCAGCCCTACCCCTTCACCCAAAACAAAATTTAGTAGCATTTAGTACTTTTCGTATAATTTGCGTCAAATCTCAAATGCAGATACCATCAGTGATTTAAAAATCAAATTTCAAAATTGTTTCTCTATTTCTTCACCCAATACCAAATATAGCACTATTTAATATTTTTCGTACATTTATAGTACACATTTCCGAAAAAAATCTATATCTCAATTCCAGATAATAACAGAGACCTCAATATCAAATTTGAGGAATCCAGCCCTATTGCTTCACCCAATACCAAATTTAGTACCATTTAATACTTTTCGTACAAATATGAGACATATATCTAACACAGATGCCATCAGTGATATATATATCAAATTTCAGAATTGTATCTCTATTTCTCATTACAGTACTTTTCGTACAATTATCGTACACATTTCCGAAACTACCTCCATATGTCCTGGCTACATATGAAGAGAGTCGTTGTACCAAATTTCATGCAAAATTGTACCAATTGTAGTACTATTTAGTAATTTTCGTACAATTTTCCCACATCTCAAAAACAGTAACCATCAGTTAACTAAATATCAAATTTCAGGGTTTCAACTCTATTCTTCACCCAATACCAAATTTAGTACTGTTCGTACAATTAGAGAACATATTTCTAAAACCGTGTTCATATCTCAGTTCCAAATACCAACAGAGACGTTAATGGGATTCCAGTCCAATACCAATATTTAGTACCATTTAGTACTTTTCATACAAATATAGTACACATTTTCAAAACCACCTCCATATGTCCAGGCTACACATGAACAGCTACCCTAATACCAAATTCCGTATTGTACCAAACTATACTATTACTACTATAAGTACTATTAATACTAGTTAGTACTCTTCGTGCACTTCAAGTGCACATTTCCAAAACTATCTCCTTTTCACAAACCTACAGCCAATAAGGAGCCTAAAATATAATCTCAAAATGTCAGCTTGATCCGTTCGCCCTAAACAAAACTATTCTAAATTAAGTGCAGTTTGCAAACTTAGTACACATTTCCAAATCCAAACTTATTTTCAACTTTTGATTCTCATAGCAAATTTCAAATTTCTAGCAAATGATACCATTTTAGAACTTTTCGAAACCTTAAAGTTCGAATTTCCAAAAAAACCCATTGGAGCACCAATCCTATACTACATCTGTGACTCTAATTCCAATTTTTTAGCCCATTCCGTTTGTTCAATACAACGTGTTCAATTTTAGGTACATTTTAGTACTTTTTGTACCATTTTAGTACGAATTTCCAAAAATCCTGCCTTATCACACGCCTGCGCACCAAGTTTCATCAACATTAGCTATTGCTTTGTTAAAGCTCCCCCTTCAATCCGGATTGTATTCCCCAAATAGATTTCTTTGATTTCATGTGTGTGTATTGAATAAATATTATTTACTTCCCTCCCTTGTGGGTGGGTTCTCTTACAATTGTCTCAAATGACATTTGCCATTTTTTGTTTATTATGCATTCAAGCATTTTCTCCGGAATTCGTAATAAATTCAAATTTCAGATGCAATGTCTTTTACAAGATTTGTACAACTATACGTACGCACTTATGCATATTGAATCTTTCAACTAAAAGCAATGTAAAATACTTGATGCAGTACTATAAACAAATTAGGAAATTTCCAAGACATATGATATACACCGATGTGCTTTCTCAAGTTTTCTACTTAGGATTTCGTAGGATGTGTGACAAACGCCAGAAAACTTGATTGAGTTCCCCCCTCATCCATGCGTGTGTAGTTTTATTCATTTGCATTCAGCATTTCACTTCGACAACGTAGTTCCAACTGTTCTTTTACAGTTGCATAGCATAGCTTGATGCGAATGTGCAACACCCAAGAACGATATGCAAATGGGAAAATTCATTGAGGGTGATTTCATTTGCATTGCAGAACAAAGTTTTCATTGGAGTTTTTTTTCTCGGTCTTGTTGGTGTTGGTGTTTCCATTCACTCGGTTAAATGCTAAATGCATATAGATAATTAAATAGCTGTTATACCGATTAAATATACAAATCGTTTGTGGTTTAGCGGGAGGGGGTGTGGGGGATATAATGGATTGAATGTTCGTTGCTATTCAGAAGAAAACTAACATTGTATTGGAAAGTTTTAAATATGTACACAATTTAATGCAACATAGGTGAATAATTTATAAATAATGGATATATATGAATGAAAAACAAGTTAAAAACCAGTAAAGAAAGTCCTAAAGTCGGGCGGGGCCGATTTTATGATACCCTACACCACTTTGCTAATTTAGTTGAACTCCACTTAATAATTAAGTGTTTTTATGGGAGAATTCAATCATACACGCTATAATTATAATTATAATTTAAAGTTCAAAGGACAAAACATTTCGAAGCATTTGTATCTTTTAAATTCGAACTTGTATTGACCAATTGGTGCACAATTAATTTGAAATCGGATAAAGATATATATGGGAACTATATCCAAATCTGAACTGATCTCGATAAAATTTGGCAAAGATATTTCTGAGCTGTATTTGATATATTCCCCTTAGTGCATATTACTGCTGTCGGTAAAAAATACAACAAATCGGATGAACAATATATATGGGCGCTATAGCTATATCTGAACCCATCTTCACCAAATTTCGCATACTAGATTCTAGACTCAATTAGGTCGCATGTGCCGAATTCCATCCAATTTGTCAAATATTAGACGTTTGGTGCACAATCAAAGGTAAATCGGACGAAGTTATATATGGGAGCTATATCCAAATCTTAACCGATCTCGATAAAATTTGGCAAAGATATTTCTGAGCTGTATCTGCTATATTTCCCCAAATATTGTTGTTAAAGAGTGCATATTATGGCGGCGGAGGACCAAAATAACAAATCGGATGATCAATATATATGGGAGCTATAGCTATATCCGAATTAATCAAATTTGGCATGCTTATTTTTAGGTCCAATCTTATCGTACGTGCAAAATTCCATACAATTCGGGCTGATATTACACGTTTGGTGCACAATAAAAGGCAAATCGGACGAAGATATATATGGGAGCTATATCTAAATTTTTACAGATTATCTCCAATTTCAATAGGGTTCGCCCTTGGGCCAAACAAATGATCTGTGCAAAATTTCATCTGAATAGGGCGATAAATGCGAACTGTACTTTGTTTACAAAAATACATGGACAGACGGACATGCATAAATCGACTCATAATGTGATTCTATGCAGATCATCAAAAGGAACTATGGGTCTATCTCGTTTCCTTTTGCCTGTTACAAACAAATGCACAAAGACATAATACCCTGACCACCTTGTTGTGTAGGGTCGGTTTAGCCGACAGATGTATGTCCTCAGCCAATGTTCGACTATGTAAATATATTTTGACTTCTGCTATGATTATTCAAATTGTTGACCCTCTACGGAGTAGGTTCCGAAGGAATGGTCCAATATTGGACATTTCGTATCGGTCCTTAATAAATATGATATGAATATTGCGAAGTTCCACGTTTGGACTATATTGGGTACATCCTTCACTTTGTATGAGATATGTGATAATTTTTAAAAGATGTTGAAATTTGCTTGAGATACCAGATATATTCGACCGAAGTATTCAATCTTAATACTGAAGCTAATAATACAGATAAAAATATTGGCAAAATTACAAGAATATCGAACATTTATATCCAATTTTATGTGAAATCAGAAATTCCATATTCATCCCAGGATTCTGGCTGAGAGACATATATTTCGATATAGCGAGTTGTAAAGAATCGCTGACTTGTTTCGCAATTTATGACAGATAAAAGTATTGAAAATTATCACCCTTTGTGGATGAGGTACCAAAAGGAATGGTCCGATCACTACCGTCATATCAGCACAGATCCTGTGTTGATAGAAATATTCAGATGTGCCAAGTATAAATGGAATCGGATGTTAATTTCGCGTTTTATGAGCTTAATGGATGTTCAAAATTTCGACCTTTTGTTGGGGAGGTACCAAAAGGAGTGGAACGATATATTCCGTCTTAACACCAGATCTTGGGTTTATAAAAATATTAGGATGTGTGCAATTTGAAGACAATCGCACTCTTACATCACATTTTATAAGAGTTCTAATTATCCAAAATTTTGACCCTTTGTAGGCGAGGTACTTGATGGAGTCAACCGATATTGTCCATTTTCGCACCTGACATAGCACTGACGCAAATATTAGGATGTGCAAAGTTGGAGGAAAATCGGATTATCGTTTCTTTTTCTCTGCAGAAAATACATTTCTTGAACATTTCGGGGGAGGTACCAGAGGGAGTGGACCGATATTGTTCATCTCCGAGCTCGATCTAAGTTTGACAAAAATATTACGATGTACCAAGTTTGAACCAACACGGATACTCCCTTCGAGAGCCAACCAGAAAGTATCAGATTTGTTCTAAACTTAAATCGTAATATTATTATCAAACTTAGATCGAGTTCGGAGATGGTCGGTCCACTCCTTCTGGTACCAAACCCAAAAATGGTCGAAAATTTCACAGAAAATATTTTACTGCACAGAAAGAGAAAGGATAATCCGATTTGTTTCAACTTTGCAAATCCTACTACTTGCATTAGTGCAAGGATAATATTCCACTCCATGAAGTACCTCCCCTACAAAGGGTCAAAATTTTGAATAACTTTAACTCTTATAAAATGTAATATAAGAGTCCGATTGGCTTTAATTTACACACATCACACTATTTTTAATAACCCAATGTCTGGTGTGAAGATGGAACATATCGGTCCACTCCTTCTGGTACTTCAGCCACAAAGATTCAACGTTTTGAATATCCATAAAGCTCATAAATCGCGGAATAAGCTTTCGATTCCTTGGCGCGTATCAATATTTCCATCACCACAGAGATCTATTAAAAAGATGGTAGAGATCGGTCCATTTCTTCTGGTACCTTCCCTACAAAGGGTCAAAGTTTTGAATAACCAAAACGATCTTAAAATCCGAAATAAGCATCCGGTTCTCTTCAAATTTAACACATCCCATTATTTCTACTAACGCAAGATCTGATGTGCAGATGGAACATATCGGCCCACTCCTTCTGGTACCTCACCCACATGCGATCAAAATTGTGAATATCCATGAAGCTCGTGAAACTCGAAATTAACACCCGATTCCATTCAGATTTGGCCCATCTCAATATTTGTATGGTAGGAATCGGACCAGAAATCGTATGGTAGAAATCGGACCATTCCTTCAGGTACCTCCCCCACAAAGAGTCAACGTTTTGTATAACCAAAACGATTATAGAATCCGAAATAACCATCCCGTGGACCTCATATTTCACACATCGCATTTTGTGTATTTGTTTGTTACATGGAGAAGGAAGCGAGATAGACCTATATTTATTTTTGAGGATCATCATAGAATCACTTTCTGAGTCGATTTATGCATGTCAGTGCACCTCTCCGTCCGTCTGTCCATGCATTTTTGTGAACAAAATTCAGGTCGTATTTATTATCCGATTGAGATGAAGTTTTCAAAACAATATTTGTTTGGTTCAAGGACTAACCCTATTAAAATTGGTGAGAATCTGTTCAAATTTAAACCTAACTCCCATATACATCTTCAACCGATTTCGGGTTAATTGTGACCAAATGGCCAATATCAGCCCAAATGAAATGGATTTTGGCACTTCCAATGGAATTCAGCCAAGAAGCTCGAGATCGGTTCAGATTTGTATATACCTTCGATATACATCTTCATCCGTACCATATATGCAATATCACCATACCATATATGCAATATCAGCCCAAATTGAATAGATTTTTTCATATTCAACCGAATTTTTCCATTTGGTATATCTATTGCTTCAATAAATATTTTTAAATGTAAGGATTACATCAAAGTCATATCATGCACTATACAGCAATGTTATATGATATTAAAGGTACAAAAGCCTCCGTCAAATTCGGTGAAAATCGATTCTGAATTAGATATACCTACCATATATTTCTTCCTTCCGATATTTCACATGAATTCCCAATAGAAACTTTTTTTTTTTTTGTTACGAGAGCTCCACTAAATACGCATAGTAGTGTAGGGTATCATATAGTCCAACTTTCGACCTTTTCTTACTGGTTTTAAATAACATCTAAGGAGAAAGACCCCAAAAATCAGGGGGAAGTGGTAAGGATTTATGGCTCCTCCGAAAAAAAATAAAAGTTGTTTTTATGAGCGTACTGGACATCATTTTCAGTGAACGCTTCATGTTCAGTAAACAAATCAGGTCCCAACCATTGAACTAGATTGATACGAACTAGTTCAAAAAAGATGAACTTGATTTTAAAATCAAACGGACAGCCCTTGACAGCTATGAAAGTTTAGTCTCTTGGCTTTTTTGTGGCGGTTTGTTATAATTTTGTTTCCAAAAAATTAGTTCTGATAAGTCTACATATACGTTATGCCAACACGTATACGCAATGTAGGAATTATAATTAAATTGTGGTTCAATACACAGGGTATGATGAAAAAACTGCAACAACTTCAGACTGCTGTCATTTCTAAGTGACTCGTCCGATAGCTGTTAAAATTATTCCAGTGACAACTCATTATATTGTTTACAAGCGTACAAAAGCATTTTGGTGGGAATTTTCCAGAAAAAAAGTTCTTCCGAATGGAATTCAAGCGTGATAGTGTGACTTCTTTATATTTGGCTGGAAAACCACAAGCTGCTATCGTTAGAGCACTCCAGCATTAAAATGTGAATAAATCTTTTGTGTCTCGTACCATCGCTCGTTACCATGATACTGATAGCGTAGCCCGACGTCAAGGAAGTGGACGGAAGAAAACAGCAACATCAGCAGAAATGGTTCGAAAAGTAAAGAAGCGACTTGATAGAAACCCGCGTCGCAGTGACCGACAAATGGCTCGTGAGCTGAACATATCGAAATATTCCATTCGGCAAAGCAACTGAAAGAAAATAGACAAAAAAAAAGCTAAAGAGTTGCTTCGCTTGACGAAAGTGGTGAACTGCGAAGTTGGTTTTCTCTGATTGTCCATTCGTTGTCCAGCAGTTTGTAAACAAGCAAAATGATCATGTTTATTTGCGAAAGAGGTCAGCTGAAAATGTGTTGGCCACCAGAACTCAAGCGCCGGCCATAGTGATGGTGTGGGCTGCCATAACAGCCGATGTTCGATCTCCGCTCTTATCAATCGACCGTGGCATTAGAATAAATGCCGAATATTATCGCGAAAATATTCTGGTGGGTGTATTAAAGCCTTGGGCACGCAAACATTTTTGCCACAGACCTTGGATATTCCAACAGGACTCAGAACGCACCACTCAAGAATGGTTACAAAATGAGGTTTCTCGCTTCATTTGCAGCGCACAATGGCCACCAGAATCTCCGGATACCAATCCGTTGGACTATTGTGTCTGGAATATTTTGAAAAGCAAGGTTGCCACTAAAAAATACCAAAGTGTCGATCACCTCAAGCTAGCGCTTCGCCGGGAATGGGTCAGAATACCGCAGAGCAACATTCGGGCAGCGTGTGACGGTTTCATTGGCCGTTTGATGGACATAAATCGTGCCAAAGGTGACCAATTAGAACAAATCTATACTTATTCTAAAATTTGATGCTATTTCCGACATTTTTTGCTTTCATTCAATAAAATTGAAAAAAGTTATGTAAAAATTATGGCATTTGAATTTGTTGCCGTTTTTTTATCTCAACCTGTAAATTAAATTAAAAAACTGTAAAATAAACTATAGCAATTTGTATGATTTTTCTTCATTTAACATAATTTATTTCAAAGAATCAATGAAACATTTTTCCACTCACACCCGTTTTATATTCCATTTAACCCATTAGGGCAATAAAAAATTATACGAGGCAAAAGTATTAACAAAAAATGTAACGCTTCTACACAAAACCTTTACCTAGGTCAAGTGTGTTTTAAAGGCCTTTGTACAAAAATTCACCAGAATCTACACACAGAAAGGGATAGAGAGAGAAGAAGAGAGCCAGCCAACCAGGTTGGTAATGGGAGAGTGAACACAAAAAACGCCACAACTATGGAGCAATGTTTTTTAGGCTCTTTAGGGGTTGGTTGCTGTGACAACAAAAGTGACAAAAAAAAACAAACAACTATTCTATTAAAAAAGTTTACCACTAGCCAAGCTTAACAATTACAAACGATTTCGTGTGAGTTTAAGTTTCCGGGCAACCCAGCGGAGAAATAGCCCGCCAACCGAATGCATATTCTGGGAATGTAGAGACACACAAAAAACAGCTGGGAAATAACAACACAATGGCAAGCCACAACTAAAGCGGGTTATTTTGGGGGGAAATTTGTTTTTCTCCAATTTGTTGTATTCTTCTTGAAGTTGCATTTGCACGCGTGTGTGTGTGTGAAATTGTCGCTTAGAACAATGAAAGTCATTGCCAAAGTTAAACTAAACTCTAAAATGTTCTTCGAAGACCTCCATTGTATTAAATTTGCATGTTGCACATGCGAGAAGGTAGACATGGCTAGAACATAAATACCTAGCAGAAGATTTGTTAACTTTAATGTATCGTGGGTGTGTTTATATTAAACGGGGGCAGTAAACCAAAAAAGGGGTAGGGGAAAACGGTTATGGTTGGTTAGTTTTTACATAACATAAGAGTGGGAAACTAATCGAAATTGGTCGAAATTTTACGCAGCGTAGTTATATCATACTGACATCAAGTGTAAAAATCTACCCTGTATATATGGCAGCTACTGACCAATGGGTTCAAATTATGAATACTCCTATCTCTTATAAAATTCAAAATAAGTAAAGAGGTTTTTTTTTCAAAACTTTGAACACCCCAATAATTCGAATAATTAGATCTAAACTTGTTTATAACGTCCACCATAGTATGAAGGGTATATTAAGTTTGTCATTCTATTTGTAACACCTCGAAATATACATTTTAGACACCACAAAGTATCGATTTAGCGATGCACGTCTGTCTGTCTGTCTATCGAAACCACTCTAGCTTCCGAACAAATTGAAGTAGATTGATAAAATTTTACTCAAATGTATGTTATGTCTGCAGGACTTTTGGTATTGAAAATGGATCATGTAGGTCCACGTTTTGGTATAGCCCCCATATAACGACACCTCCCGATATTCGGTATTTTGATGATTTTACCGACATTATTCACCAAAATTGTTTTAAACTTGGTATTTGAAGTTCGTAATAGATACTACAGCCTACGACAGAAAATTGTCTGTACATGTCCAAGTCTTCGTATAGCGCCCATATAATGGTACCTCCCGATATTCGGTATGTTGATGATTTTGGCTACATTATTCGCCAATTTTTTCTTAAGTTTCGTATTTGAATATTGTAATGGCTTATGACAAAAGTTAACTATGTAACTATGTAACAGGTCCACGTCGTCGTATAGAGCCTAATATAACGGCTGCATAGGGTATTTTTAAGATTTTAACAGAATTTTTAACGGATTTTGTTATTTTTAAAAATTGCCAAATTCGTTCCAAATTGTGGAGGGTATTGAAATTTCGGCCCGGTCGAATTTACAGATTTTTTCCTTGATTTAATTTCTAATATTTCATTTGTAATTCGAGAATACCATTTGTAATTCGAATTATTTCAGTTGTAATTGAAATTATTTCATTTGAAATTACAAATTGAATCATTCGATTGCAATTAGAAAAATTCGAAATACAATTGGAATAATGCGAATTAAGAATGGAATCGATCGAATTACAAGTGGAATTCTCGAATTACAACTAAAATAATTCGAATTACATCTGAAAAAGGTGTGGAGAAGAGGTGCGATATATTGACCCTACCCTTCTGACTCGAAAAATTTAACAAAATTGTCAAAAAAAAAAAAAAAAAAAAAACAAGCAAAAAAATATCAGTCGGCTTTACCCTCAGCCAATGTTTGATTACTTAAATATATTTTGGCTTCTGTTATGAGTATTTAAATTATTGACCTACTATGAAATAGGTTCCGAAGGAATGGGCCAGTATTGTTCATTTCATATCGGAGCTAAATAAATATGATATAATTATTGCGACGTGCCTGATTTGGACTATATGGGTTACCTCCTTCACTTAATATGAGATATGTGATAATTTTTAAAACATATTAAAATGTTCTGAGGTACCATATATGCTTATTCCGCTTTCTTTAACCGTTTTATTTTTCAAATCCTGAACCCTATGTGGGGGAGGTACCAGAAGAAATGGTTCGATCTGTACAATCTCTATAGAAGATCTTGTGATGATGGAAACATTGAGATATACCAAGTCTGAATGGAATCGAATGTTAAATTCACGTTCTATTAGCTTCATGGATATTCAAAATTTTGAGCCTTTGTGGGGAAGGTGCCAGAAGGAGTGGACCGATATATCCCATCTTCACAGCAGACCTTGTGTTAGTGAAAATAATAGGATGTGTGAAATAGAAAGAGAACCTGATGTTTATTTCGGATTTTATAAAAGTTTTGGTTATTCAAAACTTTGACCCTTTATGGGGGAGGTACCAAAAGGAATGGTCCGATCTCTACCATTTTAATAAAAGCTCCTGTGTTGATAGAAATATTGAGATGTGCCAAGTCTAAATGGAATCGGATTTTAATTTCACGTTTTATGAGCTTCATGGATATTCAACATTTTGTACCATTGTGGGGAAGGTACCCGAAGTTGTGAACCGATATACCCCATCTACACATCATATCTTGTGTTAGTAGAAATAATGGGATGTATGAAATATGAGGAGAACCGGATGCGTATTTCGGATTTTATGATAGCTTATGTGTATAATTTGAAGGCAGTCGGACTCATACATCACATTTTATAAGAGTTATAATTATTCAAAATTTTGACTCTTTGTGGGGGAGATACTTGATGGAGTGGACCGTTATTGTCCATTTTCGCATCTGACATGGCACTGATGTTAATATTAGAATTTGCAAAGTTGGAAAAAATCTGATTATTCTTTCTCCTTCCGTGCAGTAAAATATTATATTTTTTTTTTTTTTTTTTGAAAATTTCCAACTTTTGTAGGGGAGTTGCCAGAAGGAGTGGAACTCGATCTCGATCTATATTTGATAATAATATTGCTATGTACCAAGTTTGGACCAAATCGGGTACTCCCAGACAGATGAACGGTCGGACGGACATCGCTAGATCGACTCCAAATGTTTTAAAACGGATTTGGTTTAAAGAGAAATAAATCTGTTATTTCGATAAGGCACGTTTTGGCCGTATCGGATGATATATACCCTCTCTAGCCATAAAGGTTTAAAGATTGGTTATATCGATCCATTCTTTCTGGTGACTATTCAGCAAAGGCTCAAATTTTATTTTATTTTATTTATTTATTTTATTTTTTTTTTTTTTTTTTTTTTTCTTGAAGCTCCATAATTTCGAAATTCTTACCATTGACATCGAAGGTTTTTACAACCACAATTTTTTGCAGAATGACACTAACCATTACAATCTGTGGCAAAAAAACGCATCTTTTTTCCAACGGGTGTCCCGATCATGTTTTGATCAGAAAAAATATTTTATCAAATTTTCAATTTTAAAAGCTGCTAATTGAAACCAATTAAAAACTATTCTTCAATGTCTCAATTTGCGGTAACAAATTTTCGGATAACTGGTCCAAACTTTCAAAGAAAACTTTTAAAAAGAGGTCAAATGTGGTCGTGAACCACATGTTCTAATATTTGACATCAATCTAATTAACCAAAAAATATAGGTAAAATTGTATTAGACTTTCCTAAAAAATGTCCAGGAACTTCGAAAAATATTTATGAAAAATTGACGCTGAATCTTTTATTGCAAACAGTAGTTAAAAAAAATAAATAAAAAGGGTTTAAAATGGCCATAACTCCTTAAATATAGAGTTTTCGGCGCTTTTAGCAATTATTTGTGATCACTTTCTTCGTCATGAATTATTACATATTTTAAAATGGCCATAACTCCTTAAATATTGAGTTTCGGCGCTTTTAGATTTCTAAAGTAATGTCCTTTTAAAATATTTATTAAAATTTAGAAAGTGCCTTCCGAAACTGCTTCAAAAACCAAATTACAAAACATCCTAACATTGTCCTCAGTGTACCATAAAATGCTATAATACTTTTATCCATAGGAACCACCCTACTATACCCAATTTGGTGTGTGCATGTTCGCCAACATATGATGGCATCCATGAAAATTACATCGAAATACATGCAAAGCTATTTTAGCTAAATTATGGCTCTTTATTTTGAAAACAAGTCAACAAGTTTGCCAGGTCATAGCCAAAATTTCATGCAAATATAAACCATGAACTTGACCAGAATAAACACACAGTCGCAATTTTTTGCAATTGCCTTCATAGAAATAATACATGAGCAACAACAAACAACAACAAGAACAAACAAACAACAATATGACTACATAATAAACTTCCACACAACAACAAAAAAATGCCAATAACGACTTTGGAGCAAAATGTGGCTAAAAGTTTTGAAAACAACAATGTTATGTTTTTTGTTGCTTTAAAGAAAAATTTTAGCTAATAGATTTTTTTTGCCCCTCTTCGCCTAACAAGGAAATGATGGCTTTTAGCACCTCTCCTACAAACGGTAAAATTTATGAAATATACTAAATCACATACAAAGGAAACAGATTTCATTATCTCGTAATACCTGTATCATATTTAGATATGATGCAAAAATAGCCAATATCGGAACACTTCTTCTGGTGAGATCTTTACAGAGAAAAAATTGTATTTATTATTAAATCACTGATTGTTAATGTCTAGACTCGCTAGACTTAGACTAGTCTACATAAAATTACTAAAATGGTGAATATTTCCAAAAAAAAAGGTAGTAGAATTCTCAAACATTTTTTACCGTTACGGACTAAAATTTTCATCTATTTAGGTCTTACCGACTAATTAATTTAGTTGCTAACTTGCCGACAAATTTCGAAATTGAAAACTAAAAACGGAGCTAAGTTCCGGGCCGGGCGAACTTTTAACAACATCTCATAATAACCGCTCAAAAAGGGCGTTATATGGGGGCTATACGAAGACATGGTCCTGCACATATAATTTTTTGTTATAGGCAGTAGTACCCATTACGAACTTTCTTTTTCTTCGTATTTATTTGAAAAAAAAAAAAATTTCGCCATAGGATGTAGTAACCATTACGAGCTTCACATATGAAATTTCAAACAATTCCGGTGAATATTGTCCCTAAAATTATCAAAATATCGAATATCGGGTGATATCGTTATATGGGGGCTACAGGAAGACGTGAATCTAAAAACGTAATTTATATAGCCAATCTTCGAACTTGACCTGCCTGCAGACAAAAGAGAGATCTGTGCAAAATTGTAGCTTCCTATCTTAATTTGTTTTGACTCTAGCGTGGTTACAACAGACGGGCAAACAGAGTTCGTTTGGAATGAGGAGTCACTGGTGGAGTGTAGCATAGATGTTCCAAAGGGTCTCAGGAAATACGAACCTGGTACGAAAAATACTTAGACCTATTTCGGTTGTCTCGGCAAGGTTGTGAAGTACAGGGTTGCCCATATTCGACGGACCCATGTTTTTTTTGGGCCCATTCCAATCGACGAGGCTTGTCCGAAGGCAACATTCTTTGCGTCAATTGAATTTTGTACGGGAACAAATGCAAATCAATGCGAATAATCCGTTGTAAAGTGAACCGAGCCATGCCCAACTGCTAAGAACGGTGTTTTTGGGATGTTCTTGGGGACCTCTCAACACTGGCTCGTACGGCAGCGATATTCTCGGCCGATCGCCTTGGTCGACTTTTATATGGCCTCTTCGGATTAGAAAGAGCTTTACCACTTTAGCACTTCTCACATTTTTTAATGTTTTAAAAGCACGTTGAGTTGTCACAACTGATTTCTTCTGTTGAATGTAAATTTCAACTGTTTCAGAGCGCTCGCGTGGCGTGTATTGGTTCATGGTAAAAATCTGATGGACTGACGCTTCAAACGCGGTATGTCATTAAGCGATGTGACATCTTTGTCAAAAGTTATGGCGTTGCCAGATGGGTCCGTCGAATATGGACAACCCTGTAGCAGTCGACTTAAAATTTTAGGAAACTTTTTCTCTATGTCGATACCAGTGAGTGCCAAAAAATACCATTTCAATTATTTGAAAACAATTTATTTAACTAAAAAAAAGTAAAAAAGCAGTAAGTTCGGCCGGGCCGAAATTTGAATACCCTCCACCATTTGGAACGCATTTGGAAATTTTCAAAAAAAAAATCCGCTTTGTATGTCATAACCCATTACCATATTCAAATTCGAAACTTGAAATAAACGGTGCATAATATAGCTAAAATCATCAAAATACCGTAAATAAGGAGGTACCGTTATATCGGAGCTACACGAAGACGTGGACCTGCATAGACAATTTTCTGTCACAGGCTGTAGCATCCATAACGAACTTCAAATACGACATCTCAAACAATTTCGGTGAGTATTGTACCTAAAATCGTCAAAATACCGAATACAGGGAGGTACTGATATATGGGGCCTATACGAAGGCCTGGACCTGCACAGATAATTTTCTGTCATAGGCTGTAGTATCCATTACGAACTCCACATACCAAATTTGAAACAATTCCGGTGAATAATGTCGCTAAAATCATCAAAATATCGAATATAGGGAGGTACCGTTTTATCGGAGCTACACGAAGACGTGGACCTGCATAGACAATTTTCTGTCACAGGCTGTAGCATCCATTACGAACTTCAAATACAACATCTCAAACAATTTTGCTGAGTATTGTACCTAAAATCGTCAAAATATCGAATATAGGGATGGGTCCTATACGAAGGCCTGAATCTGCACAGAAATTTTTCTGTCATAGGCTGTATCTTCCATTACGAACTTCAAATACCAAATTTTAAACAATTCCGGTGAATAATGTCGCTAAAATCATCCAAATACCGAATATCGGGAGGTAATGTTATGCGAGGGAAATATGAAAACGTGGACCTACATGACTCATTTACGAACTTAACCTGCCTACTGGCAAAATAAACATGTGTGCAAAATTTTAGCCGTCTATCTCAATTCGTTCGAAAGATAGCGTGATTACAACAGACACACAGACAGACAGACGGACACCACTAAATCGACTTAGAATTTTACGCTGATTAAGAATATATATACTTTGTTGGGTCTGACATGAGTATTTCGAGGAGTAACAAACGGAAAGACAAAGTTAATAAACCTTCCATAATATGGTGGAGGGTATAAAAACTTCAAAAATTTGAAATGTAGTCGAAATTGCCACTGAACAGCATTTAAATGTCTACAGACTAGTTTACACATAATGTTGGAGCCACATATTAAGTGAATTTTCCACTGTTATTTTCGGCATTTTCATAGAATACTTTTAGGCCCTACCCACAATTTTTATTTCAAAAATAAAGCCATTTTTAGAATTGTGAATTGAAAATGCTTAAAAGTATGCTATCAAACGCTGAATAATAACTTCACATGTGACTCTATCCGTAATATAATTTTCGAGATATTCTAAGGTAGTGTCAACTTGAATTTATGTATCAAAGATCGGCTCATGCGTCATAGCTTGTTTACATCCCTGCATTTTATAGGACATTCTTAAAAGGTTATGTGAGGTATATTTTTGAAGAGTTCCCAGATCAGAAATTAATTTTTTGAAACAAATACCGGTGTGTTTTCCACATATTTATAAAAAAATTCGCCTCAACTTCTCAAAAATATACAAATATCCAAAATATTCTTAAATATATACACATATGTATATAACATCACATAAAACATTTGTTTTCAATCCTAACTATATTCAAACATGTAAATATCGAAAAATAATATCAACTTACCTTAGCTTGAAATGTTATGCCATTGAAGAAGGCCTGTTCGGCATGCAATGGCACCCTCAAATCCTGATCGTCCTGCACCAAATCGTACGGTGTTGAAGGCATTTTTAAATAATTTAATATCACTGATTCCGACCACTTATAGTATCATGAAATTGTTTTCATTTTTTTCGTACTACGCGTATAGAGAGATTTTCGCAGATGCCATATGAGACCGGTGGACTTGCGACGAGAGCTCATATACAGGGCGGTTGGAGTGGTGGTGGTTGGTAGGCAGCAGTAAAGAAACGCACAGATAGCCACACACACACACACACACACACAAGAGATATGGGGTTTGGGTTGACGTTAACGAAAATGGACAGCAAATAGAACTTCGCACACTCTCTCTCTCTCAGCAATGAAACGGATATGTTTTATAAATTGCTTTCCTTCTTGATATGCTTTTTCTGTTTTTTGGGTGTTAAATAAATTCGTTTGTTGTTGTAGCTTATAAAACAATTTCCAATGGTTTCGTTTGTTTTTCTTCTTTTTTTTTTTTTTTTTTTTTTGTTTTTTTTTGATAATTTATTGATTTCTTATATTATTGGCTCGTTTCTTTTATTCTTGACCTCTAATTGAAATTCGGGTAACAGATGGCACTTCGTTGCTGCTTTCTTTCGTTTTTTTCCAAAAATTATTGTAATTGATTTTTTGCTTCAACGCTTTGTGAAGGCTTTTCAAATTTTTAGAATGTAATTATAATATTTTTCAGGGCTGACATTGACATTGGAAGCTTAGACCATGACAGACTTTGTTTTTTTACTGAAAAGAAAAATTAAAATATTATTAAATTTCATTTAACAATTCAGGACAGTAGCAGTATAAAATACAATTTTAATGCATACATTTATTAAAGAGAGCTGCTTAAAATAGAAATTTCGACCCTAAAATATATATCTGATCGCATGCAAAAAAAAAACGGATCTAAAACTGGACTACACATCACTTATAATGATGTTTCACTATATAAAGATCCTGATTCCAAGCAGGATGGACAAGTGGATCAAGATCAAACCGTTCGTATCTCACTGTCACAAAACCAAAATCGCCCTACATTAAAAAATTCAGGATTCTAGATATAAATGTCATTTCACAGCATTTAGTAATGGATACTACAGCCTGTAACGGAAAAATGTCTACGCAGATCCAGGTGTTCGTATAGCCTCCATATATCGGTACCTGCCTTTATTCGGTATTTTGATAATTTTAGCGACATTATACACTGAATTTGTTTCCAATTTCGAATTTGAAGTTCCTAATGGGCACAACAGTCTATGACAAAAAATTGTCTAAGCAGATACAGGTCTTCGGTATTATGATGTTTTTGCGACATTATTCACAGGAATTGCTTCAAGTTTCGTATTTGAATACTATAATGGCTATTACCTGTGCACATCCATGTTTTCGTATGGACCTCAATATAAAGGTAACTCCCTATATTATGTATTCTTAAGATTTTAACAGAATTGTTAGCGGATTTTTTTTATACCCTCAGGGATATGGTTAGAGAGGGAATATATCATTTGATACGGCCACAGCGTGCCTCATCGAAGAACCTTTGAACCAAATCCGATTCAGGACCTTTGGAGTCGATCTAGCAATGTCCGTCCGTCCTTCTTTCTGTCCGACTGGTGCGCACGATAACTCTCGAAGGGAGTATCCGATTTACTCCAAGCTTGGTACATCGTAATATTATTATCAAAATTAGATCAAGCTCGAAGATGGGCAATATTGGTTCACTCCTTCTGGTATGTCCCCACAAAAAGTCGAACTTTGCAAAGAAAATATTTTCCTGCACACAAAGAGAAAGGATGATCAGATTTTGCTTTAACTTTGCAAATCCAAATATTTGCATCAGTGCAAAAATGGACAATATCAGTCCGCTCCATCAAGTACCTCCCCCAACAGGGGTCAAAATTTTGTATAATCATAACTCTTATAAAATGAGATGTAAGAGCCTGATTGTCTTCAAAATGTACACATCTCAATATGTTTGTTATACCAAGGTCTGGCGTTAAAATGGAATATAGGGTGAGATAAAAAACTGCAACAAAGTCAAACCCCATAATTTTTACTTTTTTTAAAAAATTTTATCCAATAAAATAGCATCAAATTTTAGAATAAGTTTAGGTTTGTTCGAATTTGATACGAATTACCGTCACACGCTGCCCGAATGTTGCTCTGCCGTATTTTGGCCAATTCCCGGCGAAGCGCTTGCTTGAGGTGATCGACACTTTGGTATTTTTTAGTGCCAACCAAAATACTCCAGACACAATAGTCCAACGGATTGGTAGCCGGAGATTTTGGTGGCTATCATGCTCTGGAAATGAAGCGAGGAACATCATTTTGTAACCATTCTTTGGTGGTGCGTGCCAGGTGCGATGGTGCTGAGTCCTATTGGAATGTCCAAGGTCTGCGACCAAAATGTTTGCGTGCCCAAGGCTTTAATACACCCTCCAGAATATTTTTGGCGATAACATTCGGCATTTATTCTGATGCCACGGTCGATTAATATGAACAGAGAGCGACCATCGGCTATTATGGCGGCCCACACCATTACCATGGCCGGCGCTTGAATTCTGGTGGCCAACCGAAGGTGCAGATTTTCAGCTGACCCCTTTGGCAAGTAAACACGATCATTTTGTTTGTTTACAAACTGCTGGACAACGAACGTTTTCTCATCGGAGACCACCAAACCAAATTTGGCAGTTCACCACTTTCGGCCAAGCGAAGCAACTCTTTAGCTCTTTTGAGTCTATTTTCTTTCTGTTGGGGTGTAAGTTCTTGCACTTTTGTAAATTTCAATGGCTTTACCTCGAGCTCATTTTTCAATAATTGCCGAATGGAATATTGCGATATGTTTAGCTCATGAGCCATTTTTCGGCCACTGCTATTTCGATTTCGATCAAGTCGCTTCTTTAGTTTTCGAACCATTTCTGCTGATGTTGCTGTTTTCTTCCGTGCACTTCCTTGACGTCTGGCTACGCTACCAGTATCAGTATTACGAAACAAAAGATTTATTCACATTTAAATGGTGGAGTGCTCTAACGATAGCCAATTGTGGTTTTCCACCAAAAAAATTAAAAGAAATCACGCTTGAATTACACCACGAATAACTTTTTTTTCTGGAAAATCCTCACCAAAATGCTTTGGTACGCTTGTAAACAATATAATAAGCTGTCACTGGACTAATTTTAAAAAATATTTAAAATAATATTTCACACATCCTAATATTTTTATAAACCCAAGGTCTGGGATATATCGGACCAGTCCTTCTTGTACCTTTCCCACAAAGGCTCAAAAATTTGAATCCCCATGAAGCTCATAAAACGCGAAATTAACATCCGTTTCTATCTAGACTTGGTACAAGCTTTTGAAAAACAAAACGATCAAAGAAAGCGAAATAAGCATTCAACTCTCTTCAAATTGCAGACACACAAACATTTTTGCTAACGCAAGATCTGTTTTTTTTTTTAAATATTTTTATCTGTATTAGATGAAGTATGATGAAGTATGACCGCAATTCTTCGGTCGACTATATCTGGTACCTCATGCACATTTCAACACAATGCACAATTTTCTCAAAATTATCACAAATCTCATATAAAGTGAACGAAGTAACCAATGTTGTCCAAACCTGGCACGGCGAAATATTTATATCACATTGATTTAGATCCGATACGAAATGGACAATATTGGCCATTGCTTCGGAACCTACTCCATAGAGGGTCAACAATTTGAATAATCATAACACAAGTCCAAATATATTCAAATAATCGAACATTGGCTGAGGGTATACATCTGTCGGCAAAACCGGCTAATACTTTTTAACTAGTTTTAAGTACTTTTTGTACACATGTAGTTAAGTTTGGTACATTTATCCTACACCCCATCAGCGACCCTCAATTTAAATTTCACAATTTAAGCTCACTACCTACCTTACTATATAGATACCAGATTTAATACCATTTAGTAGTTTTCGTACATTTGTAGGACATATTTCCAAAACAACCCAAAAATATCAAACATACACACTAGCAATGATCAATAAGACTTGTTGTCGCATGTTTCAAGGGTTATAATTAATCAAAATCTTGACCCCGTGTGAGAGAGTTATCAGAAGGGGGCCGATAAATTCCATATTCATATCAGGTTGCGAAAAATATTACGATTAACCAAGTTTGAAAAGAATCGCTGGTTTGTTTCCCATTTTTTTCCGCTTTGTGGGGAAGGTACCAGAAGAAGTTATCCGATACATTCCATCTACACATCAGATCTTGTATTAGTGGAAATATTGGGATTTATGTAATTGAAGAGAATCGGATAATCCATTCGCATTTTAGAATTGTTTTTTTTTTATTCACGGACACCGCTAGATCGATTCTAAATGTTCTGAAACGGATTGGGTCCAAACAGACCAAGGGTCCAAAACCGTTACTTTGATGAGGCACATTTTGGCTATATCAAATTTAATATACCCTCTGTAGCCATATAGGACTGCCTGAGCGTATAAAAAACCTCGGAATTGACGTCATCATTTATATGAAATTTGCAGAAACAAAATTGGTTCACGCATTCCAGGGGACATCAATTTCTAACACAATGCAACTGATTTGTATATGCATAGATATTCTGAGACAACATGAATTTACTCAAACTACTTGGTTAGGCATTGACTGAAAATTAGTTAATTTTTTCTTCCTTACAATTCAAATGCGGATTAAAAAATTAGCCAAAAGTTTGAATCTACTTCGCAACACTCTTAAACAATAATGTCAATGTTATACTTTTATAAACCTGTAAATTCAATTCAATTTCAATTCTAAAATTATTACGTTTTTTTTCTGTAATAAAAATTTAATGATTGTTTTTAATCACACAAATCAGTACAAATCACTGCACTTCCGTCATGAATAAAGTTCAAAGTTATTCTGGACAATTAATTGACCCATAAAGCAATTTTTAACAAATTACCGGAACAAATAATAAAAAAGGGACAATTAAATCAATTTGTTGTCGGCTACATACACACATTTATCTATTAAACAATTCACAATGGAACATAACAAACAAACAAAAACAATGCATTTTAATAGAATTGACAATTTAAGCTACTCCCAACGGCTCAATGATTCATCGAAATACAAAAAAAAAAAAGAAAAAAAATAAACGAGTCATCACTAAAAACACTACGACACAGCCAAAAGCACTAACACACACTCATGTTCAAAATGGAATAATGCCTCTTAGTTCGATTTGAATTTCAAAACAACAGCAATGCCGAAACAAAAAACGAAATGCCGCAAAATCTCGATGAAAATAGACAAATGTCAATTTCCAATGAAATATGATAATATTGGAAAATGTGACTCATGAATTTTGATTATTTGAATTTTAAATTTCAAAACAAAAAAAGTTATTGACATTCAATATCGAATGCCGAAGATGACTGTAAAACAAAGTTCAAGATTGTAGGAAATTTATATTCATTGATAATTGAATCAGGAAAGGATTGAGGAAAATGTGAGAATTGAATATTGTAAGAGTTGAATATTGAATAGCGATACCCCCAGGGGATCCAACCAACCATGACGAAAACATAATAACTTGCCTTCTTTGAATCAGAAGAACGATATTACAGTCGATTGAAATGATACTTAACAGAGCCCTGCTAAGTAGTTAAGAGCGCTCTAGTGAGGATTTGTATACTCTCTACCTTAAAATCGAGGGCTTCAGTACAGACACTCTTTTAAGTGGCAATAACACGCATAAAATCTGACATTCGTTTCCAATTTTCTTTATTATACCCTCATCCATATGGCTAGAGAGGGCATACAGGGTGAGATGAAAAAATGCAATGAACTTCAGACTGCTGTCATTTCTAAGCCACTCGTCCGACAGTTGTTTCAAATTATTCCAGTAACAGCTCATTATATTCTTTACAAGCGTACAAAAGCATTTTGGTGAGAATTTTCCAGAAAAAAAGTTATTCGTGATGGAATTCAAGGGTGATAGTGTGATTTCTTTATATTTGGCTGAAAGACGACAAGTGGCTATCGTTAGAGCACTCCAGCATTTAAATGTGAATAAATCTTTTGTGTCCCGTACCATAGCACGATACCGTGATACTGGTAGCGTAGCCCGACGTCAAGGAAGTGGACGGACGAAAACAGCAACATCAGCAGAAATGGTTCGAAGAGTAAATAAGCGACTTGATCGAAACCCGCGTCGCAGTGGCCGAAAAATGGCTCGTGAGCTGAACAGATCCCAATATTCCATTCGGCAAATATTGAAAAATGAGTTCGAGGTAAAGCCATTGAAATTCCAAAAAGTGCAAAAACTTACACCGCAACAGAAAGAAAATAGACTCAAAAGAGCTACAGATTTGCTTCGCTTGGTCGAAAGTGGTGAACTGCCAAATTTGGTTTTCTCCGATGGGAAAACAATCTTTCTCCAGCAGTTTGTAAACAAACAAAAGGATCGTGTTTATTTGCCAAAGAGGTCAGCTGAAAGTGTGAACCTTCGGTTGGCCACCAGAACTCAAGCGCCAGCCATGGTGATGGTGTGGGCTGCCATAACATCCGATGATCGCTCTCCGCTAGTATTAATCGACCGTGGCATCAGAATAAATGCCGAATTTTATCGCGAAAATATTCTGGAGGTGTATTAAAGCCTTGGGCACGCAAACATTTTGGCCGCAGACCTTGGACATTCCAACAGGACTCAGCATCTCCGTATACCAATCCTTTGGACTATTGTGTCTGGAGTATTTTGGAAAACAAGGTTGGCACTAAAACATACCAAAGTGTCGATCATCTCAAGCAAGCGCTTCGCCAAGAATGGTCCAAAATACCGCAGAACAACATTCGGGCAGCGTGTGACAGTTTCATTGGCCGTTTGAAGGCCATAATTCGTGCCAAAGGTGACCAATTCGAACAAATCTAAACTTATTCTAAAATTTGATGCTATTTCCGGCATTTTTTGCTTTCATTCAAACATTCAAAAAAAATCATCGAATAACGAGACCTATGTTCTAAGGACTCTTTTGGACCCAATCCGTTTCAAGACACTTGGAATCGATCAAGCGGGGTCCATCCGCCCGTCTATCTGGCTGGCTAGTGCGCACGATAACTATCGAAGGCAGTATCCGATTTGGTCTAAACTTGGTACATCGTAATATTATTATTAAACTTAGAGAGAGATCCTTCTGGTACCTCCCGCACAAGAGGTCGCAATTTTCAAAAATAAGTATTTTACTGCACAAAAAGAGAAGGGATGATCCGATTTTGCTCCCACTTTGCAAATCCTAATATTTCCATCAGTGCTAGGTCAAAAGCAAAAATGGGCAGAATCGGTCCATTCCATCAAGTACCTATCCTACAAATGGTCAAAATTTTGAATAATTATAACTCTAATAAAATGTGATGTAAGGGTTCGATTGTCTTCAAATTACACACATTACAATATTTTTATTAACCTAAGGTCTGGTGTGAAGATGGGATATATTGGTTCACTGCTTCTGGTACCTCGCTCACAAAATATCCATGAAACTCATAAAACGCGAAATTAACATCCAATTCTATTCAGACATGGAACCTCGCGATATTTCCATATACACAAGATCTGTTGTAAATATGGTAGAGATCGAACCATTCCTTCTGGTACCTCCCCCACAAAGGATCAAAGTTTTGAATAACCAAAACGATTACAAAATCCGAAATAATCAATCGGTTCTCTTCATATTGCACGCATCGCATTATTTCTACTAACACAAGATCTGCTGTGAAGATCGTTCCACTCCTTGCTGGTACCTCCCCCACAAAGGGTCAAAATGTTGAATATCCTTGGAGGTCATAAAACGCGAAATTAACATCCGAATCAACATAAAATTAATTTTGGGCCAATCTTTCACACCAAACAATTACCCTTGAAATGCCACAAATAAACAGTGCATGACACCACAGCATAATTAGATATGAGTTTAAATGTCAATTTATATCTGTATATTAACCTTGAGCTAATCAGATGTATCGTACATCCAATCTGCTCTCTTTACACGACATCCATTTCCCATTTTCCACTTTGTTTTTTCTCTCTTCTATTTTTCTTTTCTTTCCGAAATCGCTGCAAGCATTGTGGAGATAAACATCCAACTTTCTGTGACCCTGACCGTGTGTGACCTTAGATCTGGCGCAACATTTGCAACAACAAGTCAAAGAAAATGTAAGGCAGAAGAAGAAAAAAACAAACTTGTCATTTACGTTTGTGACATTTGGCCGAACGTAACAAACAAAAGTCGAAACCAAAAACAAAAAACAATTTCTATTTTCTCCCTGAACTTTAGCTGGCAGTGCGTACTCGTATCTGCATGCAAAATGTATAAAAATAGCTATGTAAGAGTAGCAGTTTGCAATTAGAGGGCAAGGTAATTGGTTTCGGTTTATCTGAAATTGAATTAATAGTTTTTGACATTTACAAATGCCACGAAATGGGAATCATCTATGGGTAAGCTAATAAGGCCGCTCAAAAGTATTTTTTACATATATACATACATAAAAAGTAATGAGATAACTGACTGACTGACCTAGAATAAATGTCCAGACGAAGGGACCTAAGCTAGAATCTTGAAATTTTGCACCAGGCTCAGTTTTGGTGTGCAGGCGAGATAAAGATGTGTTTTTCGAAATCCTTACGAAATATACTAAAAATGTAATACTTAGTATTGGTCAAACGGAATGAGCTAGAATAGGATGAACGCAGGATAGATATACCAAAGGGTTTTTGGAAAATTGAACTTTATGGTTACGAAAAGTTCCAGCACCGTACTAAACTTCTAAACTGCTACCATTTAGCATTGTGTGAACAGATAGAGCTAAACACTTGCAATTTAGTATGCGAATCAGGGTAGGAAAGTAAGTTTTACATATGAAGGTGGTCTTAGAAATGGGTACTAAGTGGTCAAACTGTACTAAATGGTACCAAATTTGGAACAGTTTGGTATAGGGTGAACGTATGAAGCTGACCTTTTGAAATTTTTTTTGGGGTCCCTGTTGGTGGTAGGTTTGTGATTTTGAAAATGTGTACTTCAAGTGCACGAAAAGTACTAAATCGTACTATATTTGGTACAATTTGGTATTGGGTGAACAGATAGTATTTGAAATCTGAAATTTAGGCCTGGACAAATGTGTAACCTGGACATATGGAGGTGATTTCGGAAACATGTACTATAATTGCACGAAGAGTACTAAATGGTACTAAACTTGGTATTGGGTGAAGGGATAGAATTGGAATCCCCAAATTTAATATTAAGTTCCCTCTTGGCATCTGGAATTGAGACGTGTAGTTGATTTGGAAATATGTACTATAACTGTACGAAAAGTACTAAATTTGTTATTGCGTGAAGGTATAGGGCTGGAATCCTCAAATTTGATATTGAGGTCTCTGTTGGTATCTGGGATTGAGATATGCAGAGGGTTTCGGAAATGTGTGATAAAATTAGATATGGAGGCATTGTTTTAAAAAGGTGTACTATAGTTATACGAAAAGTACTAAATAGTACTAAATTTGAAATTGGGTGAAGGAATATAGCTGAAATGCTCAAATTTGATATTGTTTTTGTTGTTGGAATTTTGAATTGAGATATATAGGTGGTTTCAGTAATGTATACTATAATTGTTCGAAAAGTACTAAATGCTACTAAATTTTGTACTGGATTAAGGAATAGCGCTGATACTTGACGTTTGATATTGATGTCACTGGTGTCACCGGTGTCTGTGGTGAAGACATGTATGTGGTTTTGGAAATGTGTACTCTAATTGTACGAAAAGTATTTAATAGTACGAAAGTTGGTACTTGGTGAAGGGAAAGGGCTGGAATCCTCAAATTTGATATTGAGGTCTCTGTTGATTTCGGGATTTGAGGTATGGAAGTGATTTTGGAAATATGTACTATAATTGTTCGAAAAGTACTAGATAGATAGAAACTTGAAAAAAGTCGGTAAGTTATGTGGCTAAAATCATCAAAATACCGAATATCGGGAGGTACCGTTATATAGGGACTATACGAAGCCGTGGACCTGCACAAACAATTTTCTGTCTTAGGCTGTAGTATTCATTACGAACTTCAAATACCAAATTTGAAACAATTCCGGTGAATAATGTCGCTAAAATCATCCAAATACCGAATATCGGGAGGTACCGTTATATGGAGGCTATACGAAGACGTGGACCTGCACAAACAATTTTCTGTCTTAGGCTGTAGTATTCATTAAGAACTTCAAATACCAAATTTGAAACAATTCCGGTGAATAATGTCGCTACAATCCTCAAAATACGGAATATCGGGAGGTACCGTTATATAGGGGCTATACGAAGACGTGGACCTGCACAGACAATTTTTTGTCTTAGGCTGTAGTATCCATTTCGAACTTCAAATACCAAATTTGAAACATTTCCGATGAATATTGTCGCTAAAATCATCAAAATACCGAATATCGGAAGGTACCGTTATATGGGGGCTATACGAAGACGTGGACCTGCACATACAATTTTCTGTCATAGGCTGTAGTATTCATTACAAACGTCAAATTCCAAATTTGAAACATTTCCGATGAATATTGTCGCTAAAATCATCAAAATACCGAATATCGGGAGGTACCGTTATATAGGGGTTATACGAAGACGTGGACCCGCACAGACAATCTCCTGTCATAGGCTGTAGTATTTATTACGAACTTCAAATACCAAATTTGAAACAATTCCGGTGAATAATGTCGCTAAAATCATCAAAATACCGAATATCGGGAGGTGGCGTTATATAGGGGCTATACGAAGACGGGGACCTGCACATACAATTTTCTGTCTTAGGCTGTAGTGTCCATTACGAACTTCAAATACCAAATTTGAAAGTATTCCGGTAAATAATGTCGCTAAAATCTACAAAGTACCAAATATCGGGAGGTACCGTTATATGGGGACTATACGAAGGGGTGGACCTGCACAAATAATTTTCTGTCTTAGGTTGTAGTATCCATTTCGAACTTCAAATAGCAAATTACGGTGAATAATGTCGCTAAAATCAACAAAGTACCGAATATCGGGAGGTACCGTTATATGGGGTCCTCCATACTATGGTGGAGGGTATAAAAACCTTGATATTGACATTAGCTTTCATATGAAGTTTGCAGAAACAAAATCGGTTCAAGCGTTGCAACGAACATCAATTACTAACACAATATGAACTATTTATATAAATCTATAGATATTAAAATATGCGAAATTCGGATCAACACTAATGGTCCCTATACCTTAAATTGCATTCGGACAAGATGACAAGATTTTTTTTGGTTTTGCCATATTTATCGGCTTTTGGAGGCAGTTCGGTAAGTACTTATTTCCTATAAACGTCCTTGTGTGTAATACCTCAAAGTCTAGAAAATAACTGTAAAGGATATCTTGTCAAAATCTCATTTCTACATCGATGGCCTCTCAAACCTACCTTCTACTTTTCATAGACGACCTTTGGAAAGGCCTTGTGAATTCATGTTCACACCTTTTTTCGTTACATTTAACGAAACAACAAAATGGGAACATATGAAATATTAAAATACATTTATATTTTAATAAGCGGTCAGTAGGTGAAATTTTAACTTTTTTTGCATTTCCAGGTAGACCGCACAATAACGTAAAGGTGGCCCAATAAAGAAATTAAAACATCGAGAAACCAGTTTTACAAAAAATTGTGGCTTAAACAGCAAAACGAACACCAACAAACTTACGCACATTTTAAGCCGGCATTTAAATTGGCTCTATTTTATTTTGAATATTTTTGTTTATTTGACTTGGTTCTTTGTTTGTTCCTTTTTCCCGTTTAACGTGAATAACCACAAGCTGAACTGTGAGCGTTTGCTAGTGAGCAAACCACAGCTTCAGTTTTGTCGATTTGTTGTTTTTTTGTTAAGTGGTATGACTTAACTTGGGAACTTTGTGGAGCCCACAAAAAAAGAGAAGTGTAAATAAACATTTTCAATTGGTAGACAAGAAATACAACAACAACAAATTATGCTAATTAGGTGTAACAGCAACAACAACCACAAAAACGTGTTTGGCCTGGAAAGGTCACTAACACCTAAATATTTCCAAGTCTGGGAAAAGTAACAACGTAACTATGGAGACTACGTTAATGGTGAAAGATATTGGAGTGGGGGTGTTTTTGGTGATGATGAGCTCCGATGATGTTGATGATTGTGGTCTGACACTGTAAAGTGTTAACAAGTTTTTGCTGGTGTTTTATTGGCTCTCCGGCATTTTGACGTGGATGGGTGTGGAGAAGTTACAAAATTCTGATTGATTTCCGGTAATTGTTTCTTGTTTTTTTTTTGTAATTAACATTTTGACCACGTATTTTTCTTGTTGTCGACATTATTGTTGTTGTTGTTACTGTTGGTCAGGTACTTTTACAAGAAATTTATGTAATTTTTATTCAATAAAATATGACAACGACGACGTGATCGATTATTGTGTAAAGATGTTTAACAGTGGCTAGGTCAGGATGGGTGACGGACAAATATGGTGTGGATATGGTGCAAAACATTATTTTTATGCTTATTGGGAAACTGTGATGGTGGGTCGGACAAACAAAAAAATTCTTAATTGGAAAAAGTAACAGACATACATATAATTATTTCCTATGACTAGGAAGCTAATATACTATTAGGCAAATAAATGAGTAGGGCTTTTTATACCCTCCACCATACTATGGAGGGTATATTAATTTTATCATTCCGTTTGTAACTCCTCGAAATACTCATGCCAGACCCAACAAAGTATATATATTCTTGATCAGCGTAAAATTCTAAGACGATTTAGCCATGTCCGTCTGTCTGTGTGTCTGTCTGTCTGTCTGTCCGTCTGTCTGTCTGTCTGTTGAAATCACGCTATCTTTCGAACAAATTGAGATAGAAGGCTAAAATTTTGCACACATGTATTTTTTCCCAGTACGCAGGTTAAGTTCGTAAATGGGCCATGTAGGTCCAAGTTATCATATAGCCCCCATATAACGGTACCTCCCGATATTCGGTATTTTGATGATTTTAGCGACATTACTCACCGGAATTATTTCAAATTTGGCATTTGAAGTTTGTAATGGATGCTACAGCCTAAGACAGAAAATTATCTGTGCAGGTCCACGTCTTCCTGTAGCCCCCATATAACGGTAACCCCCGATATTCGGTTTTTTGATGATTTTAGCGACATTGTTTACCGGAATCGTTTCAAATTTAGTATTTGAAGTTCGTAATGGATACTTCATCCAAAGTCAAAGAATGAGCCATGTAGGTCCACGTCTTCATATAGCCCCCATATAACGGTACCCCTCGATATTCGGTATTTTAATGATTTTAGCGACGTTATTTACAGGGATTGTTTCAAATTTCGTATGTGAAGTTCGTAATGTCTGTGCAGGTCCACGTCTTCGTATAGCCCCCATATAACGGTACCCCTATATTCGGTGATTTGATGATTTTAGCTACATTTTAAACTGATTTTTCTTTAAGTTTCGCATTTAAATATTGTAATAACTTATAACAAAAGTTGCCTATGCAGGTCCACGTCGTCGCATAGGCATTCGGTATTTTTAAGATTTTAAAAAAAAATTTTACGGATTTTATTATTTTTTTTTTTTTTTTTTTGGAAATTGTCAAATTTGTACCAAATGGTGGAGGGTATTAAAAGTTCGGCCCGGCCGAACTTACAGCATTTTTACTTGTTATGCTTATTGTGAAACTGTGACAGTGGGTCGGACAAATAAAAAAATTGTTTAATTGGAAAAAGTACCATGCTGATATACCATTAGGCAAATAAATGAGTAGGGCTTTTTATATAATCAGTCTTTTGGCTATAGAGGGAATATATTATTGGATGCACGGTTTTAGATCTGTTTGGAAGAAATCCGTTTTAGGATATTTTAAATCCGCCTATCTGTTCGCACGACAACTCTCGAAGAATGTTCACGATTTTCTACATATTTTTTACCAAACTTAAGTCGAGTTGAAAGGTGGACAATATCAGCCCATTGCTCCTGATATCTCCCCAACAAAAGTTAAAAATTTTGCGAAAAATAAAAATCTCATATTGAGCTATGGGTTAAGCGATAAATTGCGATTTAGGTCAGGTGGAGAGTATTGGCTGGTTCCTCCCCCACGGAAGATCAAAAATTGAATAATAATAACTCTAGTAAAATTATAAATTAATGTCGGAGTTCCTTCAAACTTAGCACATCCCAATATTAGAGGAAATGTTGAAATCGAATACATTAATCCACGCTATCTGTCACCAAATCCATAAATTATGGTTTTGGCTTTTAACGACCTTTTGCAGGCAGTATTTAGGCAAAATGCCTATTCTAGGTTTTCTATACATCGAAAATCTCACAGCTATTCTAAACATGAGACTATTTCTAGACAGGAGATCATTTAAATGTCTTCAATATTCACAAGGCGTTTTGTAGGTCATCTAAAGGCAGAAGTCCTATTTAGGGTCTCCTATAGTCAGAAGACCTCTTAAGGGTTTCCTATAGTCAGAAGACGTCTTAAGGGTCTTCTATAAATAGAAGTCCCTTTGGAATGTATTCTATAGAGAGAAGAGCCTTCGTCTTCACTCTAAATGATCTTATGTAAAATGAAGACATGTAAAGGTTTCTGCGGAACGAATATCCTTGATAAGTCTTCAGTAGAAATCTTTGTAAAAGGATTTTTATAGGGAGAATACCCTATTCGATAGGCAGAAGACCTTTTCAATTTTATTCCTAAAATATTTTCTAGACAAGAGACTTTTAAACGATTTCTATATTTACACGGCTTTTTGAAGGTCATCTAAAGGCAGAAGGTCTTTTGAAGTTTTCCTATAGCCAGAAAACCACTTAAGGGTCTTCCATAGAGAGTACTCCCTTTTTAGTCTTCTGTAGATATAAAACCTTTAAAGGTCTTCTTTAGAGAGAAGACACTCTTATAAGCCTTTTATGGGAAGGATCCCTTTAAAAAGTCTCCTCTAGAGAGAAGACCCTTCAATGATCTTCTATAAAATGAAGACTCCTAAAGGCTACTGTAGATGGAGTGCTGTTGGAATGTCCAAGGTATGCCGCCAAAATGTTTGTGTGCCCAAGGCTTTAATACACCCTCCAGAATATTTTAGCTATAATATTCGGCATTTATTCTGATGCCACGGTCGATTAATACGAGCGGACAGTGACCATCGGCTGTTATGGCGGCCCACACCATCACCATGGCCGGCGCTTGAGTTCTGGTGGTGGGTTCTGGAAGGTGCACATTTTCAACTGACCTCTTTGGCACGTAAACACGATCATTTTGTTTGTTTGCAAACTGCTGGACAACGAATGTTTTCTCATCGGGGATGGATAAAACCAAATTCGGCAGTTCACCGCTTTCGGCCAAGCGAAGCAACTCTTTAGCTCTTTTGAGTCTATTTTCTTTCTGTTGCATTGTAAGTTCTTGCACTTTTTCAATGGAATTTCAATGGCTTTACCCGAACTCATTTTTCAATATTTGCCGAATGGAATATTGCGAGCCATTTTTCGGTCACTGCGACGCGGGTTTCGATCAAGTCGCTTCTTTACTTTTCGAACCATTTCTGCTGATGTTGCTGTTTTCTTCCGTCCACTTCCTTAATGTCGGACTACGCTACCGGTATCACGATAACGATCGATGGTACGAGACACAAAAGATTTATTCACATTTAAATGCTGGAGTGCTCTGACGATAGCCACACGTGGTTTTCCAGTCAAATATAAAGAAATCACACTATCACGCTTGAATTCCATCACGAATAACATTAAATAGCCACACGTGGTTTTCCAGTCAAATATAAAGAAATCACACTATCACGCTTGAATTCCATCACGAATAACATTTTTTCTGGAAAATTCTCGCCAAAATGCTTTTGTACACTTGTAAACAATATAATGAGCTGTCACTGGAATAATTTTAACAGCTGTCGTACGAGTGGCTTAGAAATGACAGCAGTCTGAAATTGGTTGCAGTTTTTTCATCTCACCCTGTACCTTTACAAAGCGTTTATATTCACACATTTCAAATAGGAATTACTTTCAATCCCCTGCTTCTTTTGCATTCGAATCAAATCTATTAATGCAACACTTGTAGTATTCCTGAAGAGGCCATTGAAGATAGTTTCAAGTGTTCTTCATTCTTTAACTGGCCAGGTCAACAGCCCAGGTATCTCATATTTCTCTCGCACAAATTCATCAGACAGCGATGATGACTAAATTCAAAATGCCATAACCGTAAAATTGTTTACGATTTTGTTCCCGTTCTGTGTTTTTATGTGTTTCTATTTCTTGTGTTTCGCTTGGAAACTGAACCCCTTCATAAAACATTGAATGCTCCATAAAAATGAGAACATGTTAGCCGTTTGCCATGGATCGCCAGAGACTTACATTCCATGCTGCCATGGCAATAAGGAACTGGGCTTCAGTGAAATTTCTGTAAAAGATTTTTTTTCGAGAAAGTAGTAACCTTAGACAGTCCTCATGGACATTGGACGCTCAGTGATGATGGGCAAGGAAAAAGTGTAAGAAACCAAGAGCAACAAGAAAAACAACAACATGATGATGAATGTGAACATATTTTGAAGCATTAATATTGCATCATGGCATTTCAAAGCGTCTATTATGCCATCCGTCGGTCTTTCAGCCAATCGTTGCCAGCCATCCACAAGCTAAGCTGTTTCATGCAATATTTGTTGCAGCAGAAAAACGTTCTCGCTGCATGAATGATGTACGAGCATTCAGCAATCAAGTGAGCCACTTGCATGTTGTTCTGCCATTTCCATGGCATATTCCTTGTTGCCAGTGTTAAACATAGTTGTTGGCAGTTACTTTTGATGCAATTACTAGGAACGGCTTACTTTCCAACAGCCACACGGCTTTTTGCTCCGAATCTGTCTCAGATGGCTGTTGGTTAATCATATCGAAAAAGGCAGGTAGTTACCGAGCAAGCAAGCAACCGTCCAACCAACAATTCAAACGCTTTCATTTCATGTTCTCCTACAACAGATATTTGTAAAGGAAAAACAACAACAGCAACATGACATTGATGATGGGAATTTGTTGCTCAATTAGGTCTTTCACAGCTCACTGTCGTCATTTGCCAGAAAATTGCCAACAACAGGAAATTTTATAATTACTTTTTACAATGTTCGGATGTTAAGCTTACAACTGATGAAATGCATCATCTGAAATTCTGACAAGTTAGATATTAAATATAAATAACATTTTAAAAATAAAATTAGGAAAAAGTGTACCTTGTTTATAAAGGATCGGCAAATGAGCCTCAAGACCCATTAAAAGGTATTCTGACTGTAGAAGTCCTGTAAAAAATCTTTTGACTGTAGAAGACCTGTAAATGATCTTCTGATTGCAGAGGATCTGTAAAAGATCCTCTGGTTGTATAAGACCTACAAAAAGTCTTTTGAGTGTATAAGACCAGTTTAAGCTATTCCGGCTGTAGTAGGACAGTAAAAGATCTCTGACTGTGGAAGGCCCGTAAAAGGCCTTGTGGCTACAGAAGACTTGTAAAATACCTTCTGGTTGTATAAGACCAGCAAAATATGGTCTATTTTTCTGGTTGTAGAAGTCCTGTTAAAAGTCTTCTGGCTGTAGAAGACATGTAAAATGTAGTATGGCTGCAGAAACCCATGTTAAGGGTCATCTGGCTGTAGAAGAGCGTTTAAAAGCCTTCTGGTTGTAGAAGACCTGATTAAGCCCTTCTTTCTATACAAGTTTCGTTAAAGGTCTTCTTGCTGTAGAAGACCTGTAAAAGTTCTTCAGGCTGTAGAAAACCTATTAAAGGTCTTCTGGATGTGGAAGACCTGTTAAAAGTCTTCTGGCTGTAGACCCCTGTTAAAGGTCTTTTGGCTCTAGAAGACCTGTTAAAAACCTTCTAGCTGTAGAAGACATGTTAATGGTTTCTGGCTGTAGAACCCCTGTTAGAGGTCGTTTGTCTGTAGAAGACTTGCTAAAGGTCGTCTGGTTGTAGACCTGTTAAAGGTCTTCCGTCTGTAGAATATTTGTTAATGGTCTTCTGTCTGCAGAAGATCCTTAAAATGTATTCTGGCTGTAGAAGACCAGTTTAAAGTTCTCTGGCTGTAGAATATCTGTTTAAGTTCTTCTGGCTGTAGAATACCTGTTAAAGGTCTTATGGCTGTAGAAGAACTATTAAAGGTCTCCTGGCTGTAGAAGACCTGTTAAAGGTCTTTTGGCTGTAGAACATCTGTTAAAGGTCTTCGGGCTATAGAAGACCTGTAAATGATAATTTGGCTGTAGAAGACCTGTTAAAAGCCTTCTGGTTGTAGAAGACCTGCAAAAGTCCTTCTGGCTATAGAAGACCTGTTAAAGGTCTTCTGGCCGTAGAAGACCTGTTGAAGGCCTTCTGGCTGTAGAATACCTGTTAAAGGTCTCCTGCCTGTAGAAAACCTGTTAAAAGTCTTCGGGCTATAGAAGACCTGTAAAAGGTCTTCTGGCTGTAAAAGAGCTGAAAAAGGCATGTTTAAAGCCTTCTAAAAGTCCTGTTAAGGGGCTTCTGGCTGTAGAAGACCTGTTAAGGGTCTTCTGGCTGTAGAAGACCTGTTAAGGGTCTTCTGGCTGTAGAAAAACTGCTAAAGGTCTTCTGGCTGTAGAAGACGTGTTAAAGGTCTTCCGGTTGTAGAAGACCTGTTATAGGTCTTCTAGCTGTACAAGACCTGTTAAAAGTCTCCTAGTTATAGAAGACCTGTGAAAGGCCTTCTGGCTGTACGAGACTGTTAAAGATCTTCTCGCCTGTTAAATGTTTTCTGGCTGTAGAAGACCTGTTAAAGGTCTCCTGGCTGTAGAAAACCTGTTAAAGACCTTCCGGCTGTAGAAGACCTGTTGAAGGTCTTCTTGCTGTAAAAGACCTGTTGAAGATCTTCAGACTACAGAAGACCTGTTGAGGGTCTCCTGACTGTACAAAACCTGTTTAAGATCTTCTGGATATAGAAGGCCTTCTGTCATTTGAAGACCTGTTAAAGGTCTTCTGGGTGTAGAAGATCTGCTAAAGGTCATCCGGCAGTAGAAGATCGGTAAATGGTTTTCTGGTTGTAGAAGATCTGTAAAATGTCTTCTGGCCATAGAAAGACTCTAAAAGGCATTATGACTGAGGAGGACCTGCACAAGGTCTTCTGGTTGTAGAAGACCTATTAAAGGCCTTCTGGCTGTAGAAGGCATGTAAAAGACATTCCGCCTTAGGAATACCTGTAAAACGTCTTCCTTTTATGGTGCTGTAAATAATTTTTCAACTCCACTTCTTCCGTGGACATGTGCATATGTCTATGTTTGCTCGTCGCCATCAAAGTCCTCGTTGCTGTCGTCTTTATTGTCATCAATGATGCAATTCAATTGACATTACATGCCCCCCAACCCCCTCCTCTTTATTGCATTGCTTTCATGTTTATGACAGGTTTTTCTTTTTATTCTTCGTCCTCTTCGAACTATTTGATTTGCCGGCAATTACTTTTCATTGGTTTGCAATGTCACACGCTGATGTGTGGATACATGGCTACGTAGCGAGAGTCAGGGGAAATGGCAAGTCTTAATTGCCTTAACTTAATTGAAATGAACTTATTGGCCCTTTTCGAGATGATAATGATGGTCACTCGAACTCGAAGTGAACGGACAAAAGACAAATCGGAGCATGTGTTGCTATTTATTCTTCAGAGTAATTGCTTTTGTCTCTTCTCCCCATGGGAATGCTTTGAAAGTTGTTAAATTTCGAAGAAATCGGATGCTGAGAATTTTGTCATTGATTGGTAATGGGAAAACTAATTATTTACTTTGTTTGACGTAACATTTAATGGGGATTTATATTCAATTATTTGCAATAATCACTGAGTGTGTGAAGCTATTTCAAAGAAATAATGACTAATTTCTTTGTATTTACAACACGTACGTGGTTCCTAGAATTCCGAATTTCAGACAAAGATTTTAAAAAGGCAAAAATGGAAAATAGTAATATTTTGCCTTGGAAAACTAGTTTTGAATTTAAATATTTTGAAAACTATTTCAAAAAATCATTGTCAGTGAAATAGTATATAAATAAAATAATAAGATACCTTTTATTATTGCTCGAATCGTTAGGGGCAAAATGAAAATGTTCGGAAGATTTGAGAACATACAGTTTCCGTTCAAAATTTAAGGTGACATAGCCCACTTGTTATCTAAAATAAAATATAAAATATATAAATTCTGATATTCCAATTAATTTCATGATACAAGCTTTTATTTTTATGTTCCGCCAAAGACCTACCGCAACAATTTATGGATTTATCCACCTCCAACTTTAAAGAGTTCCCAACTATCGAAAAGGCCAACTGCTATACACACAATTATGACTTCGTGGAACCACAACAAAAACAAATACATGTTGCACGAATTATTCAATTTATTCTTGATGTTGCTGCTGTTGTTGTTGTTGCATAATAATGGAATACAAAGGAGAACAATAACAGAAACAGAACTTGTTAAAACCCCAACGAAACAGCCATAAAAAACCATGAATTAAGCTGCACTGGTGTTCAAATGAAAACTGCATTCGTTGGATATGAATCAAGGCAGTGACGACTCATGGTTGGTAGAAGAATTTTTAGGAGGCCTTTAGTTCATTCACGGGACTCTTAAAAATCCGAGATTGGTAATAAAACCAATTGATACATTTTACAGGTTTACAGATATTTTCCAATACTCCTATAGGCAGGAGGTATTTTGCAGTTCTTATATAGCCAGAAGACCCTTAGAGATTTTCTAAAGACCCAGAAGACCGTTTCATGTCGTATACCTTTGGAATACCTTTCAAAAGTCGAAATTTTGCCAGAAGATCCTTCGCTTTTTTTGTATGGTCAGAAAACCTTCTTCTACCGCCAAGAGATCATTCACAGGTGTTCCACGGCCGGTCTGTTATCAAAGAAGACTTCTTACAGATTTGGTACTTCTTGAAGACCTTTTCCAGGACTTCTAAGGTTAGAACCCCTTCCAAAGATCTTTTACAAGAGACTTTTATATGCCTCCTAAAGTAAAAAGACCTTAAGAGGTCTTATACAGGGGTAAGACCTTTTAAAGGTAAGACTTTAAAAGCCAGCGAGAAGACCTTTACAACCATAAGACCTTAGCCGGTCTTGTACAGTCAGAAGCCATTTTACAGATCTTCTACTGCCAGAAGACCTGTTATAGGCATTCTACAGCCAGAAGGAATAGGGTTCCCACAGTAAAAAGACCTTTAATAGGTCTTATACAGCAAGAAACTCTTTTACAGGTTTGTTTACACCCCAGAAACTTATCACATATCGTCTATGGCCAGACGGTCTTTAACAGGTTTTATATATCCAGAAGACCTTTAACAGGTCTTCTACAGCCGGTAGTCCTTTAACAGGTCTCTATACTCAGAAGGCCTTTAACAGGTGTTCCATAGCCAGAAGACATAAAACAGGTTTTCTACTGCCGGGAGTCCTTTAGCAGTTATTCAACATTCAGAAGACCTTTAACAGGTCTTATACAGCCAGAAGACATTTTTCAGGTCATCTACAACCGGCCTTTAACAGGTTTTCTACAACCAGAAGCCATTTTATAGACCCTCTACAGCCAGAAGATCTTTAACAGGTCTTCTACAGCTAGAAAACCTTTAAGAGGTCTTATACGGCCAGAAGATGTTTTTCAGGCATTCTACCGTAAGAAGACCACTTCTACAATGAGAAGATCTTTAAAGGTATTATACAGCCAGGACGTTTTACAGTTTTTTTTTTTCACAACCGGAAGACCCTGGATAAGTTCCATGCCCAAAATACCCAGATCTTCTATTGCGAGAAAACGTTTTACGGGTTTTCTACAGCGAGAAACCCTTTTGCAAGTCTTCTACCACCAGAAGGCATATCGTTGGTTTTGTATAGTCAGCAAATCTCTTTCAAGTCATCTATGTTCGGAAAACCTAAGTCTTTAACAGCCAGTAGACCTTGTACAGGTATTCCACAGCCAGAAAAAAACTTATCCAGGTCTGCTGCAGTCAGAAGATGTTTTTCAGGTCTTCTACAACAAGAAAATCTTTAAGAGGTCTTATACTGCCAGAAGACATTTTTTCTGGTCTTCTCCAGTCAGAATACCTTTTCCAGTCCTTCTACCACAAGAAGACCTTTAAAAGGACTTATACAGAGAGAAAACTTTTTACAGGTCTTCTATAACCAGAAAATGTTTCGTTGGTCGTTTAAGACCTCCTACAAGCCTTCCACAAGCACAAGGCGTTTCCTTTTGCTCTTCAGTCATAAACTCTTTACAGGTACAGCCTATATAGCCAGCTGACCTATTACAGCTCTGCTACTGTTAAAAGACCTTTTCCAAGACTTCTATGATCAAATACCTCTTAAATGTCCTTCATAACCAGAAAACCATATATTTTGAAGCGACGATATCGATGTCAGTTCATTCATAAAAAAAATTAGTGATCTTCTGCGGCCGGAAGACCTTTTAAAGGGTTTTCATAGTCGGAAGACTAATTACAAGTTTACAACAGCTAAAATACCTATTACAGGTCTTCTACATATCTTCCATAACCACAAAATCCTTCGCGGATTTTCTACTTCCTTTTACATTGCTTTTTGCAATGAGTCTTTTATAACTAAGGAATCTTTTATTGTTCTGAGAGACTCGTTAGAATCCTACTAAAACCAGGTCCTATAACCACTATAACTAGCCAGAATAGATTTTACAGATTTTTTCCAAGTTTTTTATGGATAGACCACTTTTTACATGTCTTGCATATTCCGAAACCCTTTTATAGAAAGAAGACCTTCCCGCGGTCTTGTGTAGACAGAAAATTCTGTACCTATATTTTATAGATAGAATATCTTCTACTGGCCTCTTCTAGAGACAAGATCTTTTTCAGGTCTTCTCAAGGTGGAAACTCTTTTATAAATAGGATTTTTTAAGAGAATATCGACAAAGAAATCCCTTTAGGAATCCACTTCGGCAGGTTTTCATTTAAAAAGGGAACCTTATTTTTATAGATGTCTCCTCTGTGCCAGACGACTTTCAACAGATCTTCCTTAGAAAAGAAAACTTTTACAGATATTCTATAAAAAGAAGGCCCTTTACGGATCTCCTATTGTGAAAATACCTTGAATACCCTAATTTCAAAGGAGGGACCTTCCTTTTATGAATGCCCCCTCTTTGCCATTTATGTTCGAACCTGCCGTTTGCACGTGTGCATGTAATGTACATTGTGGTTACACATTTACCATAACCACTATTAACATCGTGCATTCAGTCCATGGTTGTGTTCTTGCCACATGAATTTCTTGGTTGTTTTTGTTGTTCTTCGTCGTTCTGACAAAGGGTCCTTAACCTTAAACCACACACTTTGCCCAGAAACGCAGCTTTTAAACAAATACAACGATAGAAAGAAGACCGAAGAACAAAGCAAAACCAAAAGATTGGAAACGAAGAGACCACAAAGACAAGACAGACAACAAAGGTTGTCTTAACCAAAGACAGGCGGACAGTTGGACGTACTTCTACAAATACAGAGATTGTCGGGAACACACACGCACACACTGACAGCAATCTGCGCATGTGTGGCACGCCATCGTACTTTTTTTTGAACACATTTGCCTTGCAATGTAAGTTTAAGGTGACCAATCAATAGTTCGAAATAAGAAAGGGTATAGGCAGACGGTATAGAAGAATGTTAATCGATTCTTGGTAAAAATATGGAAGTCAGTTTTTAATAAGTAATTGCTGTTTTCGATATCGGAAAAGGTATTCTAAGAGTAGCAAAGCTGTAAAAGGCCCTCTGGGTATGAAAGCTGTGGAGGAACTGTAAAGATTTTCTGGTTGTAGAAGATGGAAGGCTTGTAGAAGGTCTTAAAAGACCAAAGAAATATCTTCTGGATGTAGAAGACCTGTAAAAAGTTTTTTTCGCTGTATAAAACCTCTTGAAGCTCTTCTCGTTGTAGAAAACCTGTAGAACACCTGTAAAACGTTTGCCTGCAATAGGAGGAGTTGAAAGGTCTTCTGAATCAAAATTAAACCTTCTAATCTCACATTCAATTATTTATTTTAAAATATTTTCTAAATAATTAGCTTAAAACTTAACCGAAAAGATTTTGAAGAAAGACGGTAAAAAATGCATTTCAAAAATCTAGCAAACCGTTGAAAAAAAATTTTTAGAAGAAAGGCAATTTTTAGCCTGGGAGTCCTCTAGAAATTGGTCTTTGAAAAATGTGCTTAAAGTATTGGAATCTAACTCATTTTTTGAGTTAACCACCAAAATCGGTGAAATGCTTTAATTTCGGTAATTATCTAAATTTTCGGCAAGTTAGCGACAAAAGTGAAGTAGCCGCTAAGTCCTACCGATAGCAACTATGCTTTCAACTTTAATTTAGACTTTTCATTCATAATTTTGCGTTTCAATTTTACCGATATTTGTTGGTAACTCAAATAATTAATTAGAGAATCCGACTGCTAGTCAAAGTGTCGAAAATTCAAAGTTTTGTAGAAAAAAATAATTTTCGGAATTTTCACCATGTTTTGAGCTATCAAATGGGTTGAACGAATATCCCACACACATAGAGTTCTAAGCCAATTGGACCCAATTGGTAGTGAAATAACTGACTGATAGAGAATCAACGTCCATATAAAACAGTTGAATCTAGAATCACTAAATTTTGCACGAGGGTCAATCTTGGTATACGAAAAGTACTAAAATGTACTAAAAATTGAATACTTTGTATTGGTCACACGGAACGAGCTAGAATTCTGAAATTTGGAACGAGAGTCATTGAGGGAGTGCAGGCGAGATGTGACATAGGGTTTTTGAAAATGCGAACTTTAAGGTTACGAAAAAATGTAAAACTGTACTAAACTTCTAAAATGGTACCATTTTCTACGATGTGAACGAATAGAGCTAAAATATTGAAATTTGGTATGAGAATGAAGGTTGGAAAGTAAGTTTGATATATGAAGGTGGTTTTAAAAATGTGTACTAAATGTGAGAACTGTACTAAATTTGGAACAGTTTGCTGGAATTTTGAAATTTTACATTGGGATTCCTGTTGGTGGTTGGTTTGTGATGAAGGTGTAATTTTGGAAATGTATACTGAAGTGAAGTAAATAGTCCTACATTTGTAAGGGAACACAGTTAGTGCTAGTGTGTACTATAATTGTACGAAAAGTGCTGAATGGTACTATGTTTGATATTGATTGGTACTATGTTTGATAGAGATACAATTTTGAAATTTGATATTTAGATTGCTGATGGCATTACTAAATGGCACTAAATTTGGTATTGAATGAAGGGATATGGCTGCAATCCTCAAATTTGATATTAAGGTCTCTGTTGGTATCTGATGTTGAGATCTGGTGGTGGTTTTGCAATTTGCTTACTATAATTGTTCGAAAAGTACTAAATGCAAGCTGCAATTCTGAAATTTTGCATTGACGTTCCTGTTGGCGGTAGCTTTGTGATAAAGAAGTAGATTTAAAAAAAATTACTTGATAATACTATGTTTGGTACAATGCGGTAATGAGTGTACAGCCATTGCTTGAAATCTGAAATTTGGTATTGAGGTCGATATTCATGTATAGCCAGGACATATGGAAGTGGTTTCGGAAATATCTACTTTAATTGTACGAAAATTTGGTCTTTGGTGAAAGGAAAGAGATACAATACTGAAATTTGATATTAAGATTGCTGATGGTATCCGTGTTTGGAATTTAGCGGTGATTTTGAAATGCGTCCCTTTTTTCTACGAAAATTCCTAAATTGTACTAAATCTGGTATTGATAGATTTTATAGAACTGGAATCCAGAACTTTGATATCGAGGTCTTTGTTGATACCTGGCGTTGAGATCTGGTGATGGTTTTGCAAATGCGTACCATAATTGTTTGAAAAGTACTAAATGGTACTAATTTTGGAACAGTTTACTTTAGGGCGAACGGATGAAGCTGAAATTATGAAATTTCGTATTGGGATCTCTTTTTGTGGTTGGTTTGTGATAAAGAGGTGGTTTTGGGAAGTACACGAAAAGTACTAAATAGTACCATATTTGGTACAATGGTGCTTGAAATTTTAAATATGATACTAGGGTCGCTGTTCATATGAAAGTGGTTCCGGAAATGTGTACTATAATTTTACAAAAAGTACTAAATGGTACTAAATTTGGTATTGGGTTAAAGCATAAAGATACAATTCTTAAATTTGATATTTAGATTACTGATTGTATCTGTGTTTGAGCTTTGGCGGTGGTTTGAAAATGCGTCCCATATTTGTACGAAAAGTACTAATAATACGAAAAGTACTAAATGGTACTAAATTTGGTATTGGCTGAAGGGATAGGGCTGGAATCCTCAAATTTGATATTGAGGTCTCTGTTGGTATCTGGAATTTAGATATGGAGGTGGTTTTTGAAATGTGTATTATAATTGTACTTAAAGTACTAAATAGGACTAAATTTGATATTGGGTAAAGGAATAGATCTGGAATCCTGAAATGTGATATGGATGTAGGTGTCTGTAATTGGGAGAAGGAGCTTGTTTTGGATATGCGAACTAAAATTTTGCCACTAAATTAGTAATGTGAGAAATGAATAAACTGAAATCCTGAAAATCGATGTTGAGGTCCCTATTGGTATCTGGAATTGAGATATGGAGGTGATTTTGGAAATATGTACTAATATTATACAAAAAGTACGAAATGTTACAAAATTTGGGATTGAACGAATGTATAGAGCTGAAAAGTCTTAAATATGATATTGAGGTCTCTTTTGGTGTCTGGTTCTGGTTCAAATCTGGTGTTGAATTGGCAAATGTGTACTATAACTATTCGAAAATTACTAAATGGTATTAATTGTGGATCGTTGCTGGTGTCTAGGATGGAGATATAAATTTTGTTCTGGATCTTCGAACTAAATGTTACTAAGTTTGGCATTTGGTGATGGAATAGAGATGAAATTCTGAAATTTGATAATGAGGTCACTGTTGGTTTCTAGGGTTTACATATGAAGACATTGGAATATTTCAGAACAGAAAAATGGAATGATTTACTAATATCCTTCTCGGTAGACATGAAAATTTACGATTTCGGAGACTTTTCGATGCACAAGGTAAACGTTTTCCGAAAAAAGGAAAAAAATGGATAATATATAAAACCTTGAAAGTCTGATAATTTAGTACAATATATGAGGTTTAGATTAAAAAAAAATGTCAAACTGAGCAAATTGTTTATTTTGAGTACAAAAAAGGTCTAAAACAAACTATTGCAACGAGACTAAAATGTTGTGGTGGACTTTTCGCTGACGAAGTAGCGGGCCCTGGCTCATAATCAAATTTAGTACCTTTTAGTACAATGCATATCCAAAATCAGCTCCTTCTCTCAACCACAGATACCACAAGTGACATTCATATAAAAATTTCAAGATTCCAACTTTATTTCAGGATTGATCTGTTATTTTCTCCTATTAGTACTATTTATCACTTTAAGTAAAATTATAATACGCATTTCCAAAACCACCTCCATTCTAGTTACCAACAGAGATCTCAATATAAAATCTAAGGATTCCAGCAATATCCCTTCATCCAATACCATATATGGATGAAGTACTTTTCGCGCAATTATAGTACACATTTGTGAAACCACCTCCATATGTCCAGGCAACACATAAACATCGACCCTATACCAAATTTCAGATTACTGTTCCACCACTCTTTTATATATATATAAATAAGTTTAAACTTATATACCTTTTATGTAAATGATATGACTCAACATACACTCCCCTCATAGAAGTTCTTCCTCTTCCACAAATCAAAAATCTCAACTAATTAATGATTTTTTAAAAATAGAAGACAACAATAAATATGCATTACAAAACAAAACAAAAAATGAAAAAAAAAATCATAAAAATGCATTTCTGCAGCTGCATTCTTCTAAACAATTTTTGCTTTGCCATAGCTAATACCAATATTGTTGTTGTTGTTATCTTCGTTTGAATACCACAAACGTTGTTTACATCGCCAACAACGTCATCATCGACTGCAAGACAGCAAACAAAGCGTATAAAATGGAATCGTTTGTTTTTCTTTGTTTTCCATTTCAGCGAATGTGCATTGCAAAGAGAGTTCGAGAGAGACACAGAGAGAGAAATACAAATTATACATTTGTGCCTTATAATTACGCCAAGTTTGTCGGGATATTGGAGGTAAATGGAAAGAAGTAAGGAAATAAAAATCTTGCATAATAAATAAATGATCTTACATCAAAGAGAAGGTTGGTTGGCTGCCTGGCTGAAATGCAGCAAACATACAGGATGGACATAGACCGAAGGCAAATCATTCCCTCTTGCAACTGCACATCATGCAGAGATGATGTGCAATCAGACCAAACACAACAATTTTCGATATTAGGCGTGTTTATTCGTTTAGGTGGGGAAATATATAAATATTAGAAAAAAGAAAACTAATGATTGGCTATGACGAATTTTTATATCCTACAACACTACTATGTGTTGGGGGTATTATAAGTTTGATTGGGCCAAAAGTTATGTAACACCTCGAAATATTGGTTTCCCACATAGGATAGTGTATATGGATCTTCCTATCTCGCCGGCTGAGTCGATCTAGCTATGTATGTCTGTACGTCCGTCTGTCCATGTTAATATGTAATCACCCTACAGGTCGCAATTATGGCCAGATTCTCACGAAATTTCGCATGGAGATGGGGTTATGGTCAGAATAGAAGAATGCTGCTTAGAAGCTTATGGCTGGGCAGAAGCCTTCAAAATTGAATGGTCATCGGGTAATAGTTAGTGTTTGAAATAGACCATAACATTTGTGTTAAATAAAAGTGAAATTTTCCATTAAACCGCGAATATTTTTAATACCGGCGAAATGACAAATAGACGAAAAGGTAAATTCTGACCACTATGTAGATGTCGAAAGTAAATATATCGGATATATACATATACCGAAATATATACAATGTGTATATACAAAGGTAAGGGATGTTAGCTAGAATGCTTGTATTTCAAGAATCGCTGAACAAATTTTGTCAATTCAGAATGCCCTATTGGCATAAAAGAATAAAATCTAAAAAAATCGCATAAAAAGTTGCCAATAATGACGGCAATATAGATTTTGTAGAATTTTGTGATATTTTTTATTTTATTTCATATTTTTTATCGCATGCCATTTTTATACCCTCAGCCATACGTCTAGACAGGGTATATATCATTTGATGCGGACGAAACGTGCCTAGTCGAAATAACGATTTAAGATCCTAGGTTTCTTCGGACCAAATCCGTTTCAGGACATTTCGAGTCCGTCCGTATGTCTGTCTGGCTGGTGCGCACGATAACTCTCGAAGGGAGTATCCGATTTGGTCCAAATTTAGATCGAGTTCGAAGATGGGGGGATATCGGTCGAAATTTTCAAAAAAAATATTTTCTGCACAGAAAGAGAAACGATAATCCGAGTTTGCTCCAACTTTGCAGATGCTAATATTTGCATCAGTGCTATGTCAGGTGCGAAAATGGGCAATATCGGTCCCCTCCATCAAGTACAAAATTTTGGGTCAAGGGTCAAAATTTTGAATAATTGCAACTCTTATAAAATATGATGTAAGATTCCGATTGTCTTAAAATTTCATACATGCCAATATTTTTGTTAACCCATGGTCTGGTGTTAAGGTGGAATATGTTGGTCCACTCCTTCTTGTACCTTCCCAACAAAAAGTCGAAATTTTCAAAAAAAAAAATGTTTTTTGCACAGAAAGGGAAGCAATAACAACAACTTTTTAGATGCTAATATTTGCGTTAGTGCTAGGTCAGATGTGAAAATGGACAATATTGATCCCCTCCATGAAGTACCTCCCCCACAAAGAGTCAAAATTTTGAATAATTACAACTCTTATAAAATGTAATGTAAGAATCCGATTGTCTTAAAATTTCACACATTCCAATATTTTTATAAACCCAAGATCTGGTGCTAAGATGGAATGTATCGGTACACTGCTTCTGGTACCGCCCCCACAAAAGCTCGAAATTTTTTAATGTCCATTAAGCTCATAAAACGCGAAATTAACATCCGATTCCATTTAGACTTGGCACATCTAAATATATCTATCAACACAGGATCTGTTACAAAAACGATAGAGATCGGACCATTCCTTGTGGTACCTCACCCACAAAGGTTCAAAGTTTTCAATAACCAAAACGATCATAAAATTCGAAACAAGATCTGCTGTGAGGATGGGATATATCGTCCCACTCATTCTGGTACCTCGCTTACAAGGGGTCAACATTTTGAGTATACATGAAGCTCATAAAACGGGAAATTAACATCCGCTTCCATTCTCAATATTTCTATAAACACTAGATCGACAAAGGGTTTCCCACAAAGGGTCAAAGTTTTGAATAACCAAAACGATCATAAAATCCGAAATACGAATCCAGTTATCTTCATATGTCACACATCCCATTATTTCTATTGACACAAGATCTGCTGTGAAGATGGGATATATCGGTCCACTCCTTCTAGCACCTCCCCCACAAAGGGTCAAAATTTTGAGTATACACGTAGCTCATAAAACGGAAAATTAACATCCGCTTCCATTCAGACTTGGCACATTTCTATATTTCCATCAACACATGATCTGTTGTAAAGATGGTACAGATAGGACCATTTCTATTGGTACCTCCACCACATAGGGTTCAAGATTTTTGAAAAACAAAACGTTCAAAGAAAACGAGATAAGCATCCAACTCTTTGCAAGTTTCACACATACAAATATTTTTTTGCTAACAAAAGATCTGTTTTGAAGATGATATATATCTGCCAATTCCTTCTGGTACCTCACCCACAATGGGTCACAATTTCCGATACTTTCATTTGTCATAACTTGCAAAACAAGTCGGCGATTCTTTGCAACTTGTCATATCTAAATATTTCTCTCAACCAGAAATCTGATATGAATATGTGATTTATCGGATATAAATGTTCGATTTTCTTGTAACTTTGCCCATACCAATATTTGTATCTGCATTAGATTAATCATGAAAATGGAATACTTCGGTCGACTATATTTGGTACCTTACACACATTTGAATATTTTCTAAAGATTATCACATATCTCATATAAAGAATGGGAAGTAGGCGATATAATTCAAATCTGGCACGTTTTAATATTTTTATCTGCCTTAGGCCAGATCCGAATTGGTCTATATTGGCCAACTGCTCCGGAACCTCCTCCATAAAGTATCAACAGTTTGAATAATCATAACTCAAGGCTGGGGGTATAAATCTGTCGGCAAAACCGACTGATACTATTTTACTTGTTTTGAATTTTAAGGCAACAAATTTTTGAAAACCACGTTCGGTGCCTATTTTTTACTTTTTTGCCACTGGGGTAAGTATCCAAATTTACGAGAAAAACTGATTTTTTGTTGATTATTGAAAATAGTATTTTTGTCCGCCATATTTTCATTTTAGTGAATTTACTCTTCCTCTAAAACTTAATGAGTAAATCGTACTCGGAAAGTAACCAGACACAGCTACTTATTTATGGCAACTTGACTCCGAACGACAACCACTTGGCTACAACCAAAACATGTTTGATGATTTTAGTTGGCAACATATGTTGGAACAAACAAAATGTTTGATTCGTTGTTTGAATCGCCGGGTGGTGGTATTTCGTTGATAATATCTCCATGCCAACAACATTTAAACAACAACTCTTAACTTGTCTGTTTGACTGTCTGTCTGTCGGTCTGTCGATCGTGGCCAATGAGAGTAATTTCAGTTTCAACATTATTGAAGCCGCAAGTGATTTTATAGTTTTTTTTTGCTGCCATTCTTTTTGCCTGGGCTTCTCAAGTCTTTTGCACCACAGCAACAGCAACAACGTCAATTGCATAGCCAGTAGTAGATCGCATAACAAAGCAGAAGGCAAGCGAAAAAAACTGGTAAGACTGCATAATATTACCAAGTGAACAAGAGAAGAAAAAAGAAATAAGTTCATATATCAACAAAATCAAGTATTTTAAGCGGAGGGAGGGGGCCAATAGGGGTTGGCATGTCTGTAAGAACTATGGCCTAAAAGGGAATACTAAAATAAAGTTAAGGTTAAACGCAACCGTTGGAAACTTAGAAGAAGCTGAAGAAGAAAATGGGTAAAAAAGAAAATTAAAAAAAAAGTGATATAAAAGAAAAAAAAGAGGCAGGTGACTACAAAAAGGGACAATGGCCAATGGTGGCCAAAAACTGGTTTAGCAATTTTGCCCTCAGAGTGAAGGCAAAAGTATTAAATCGAAACAAACAGGATGCCAGCACGACGCAGGCTAGAAAAGAAGATATACACAAATCTTAAACTTTAAAAGAGTTCGGGAGAATTTGCTGGCCATTGTGGGTATCATTAAATTTGAGTTCAAATGCACGAGGTTAAAATGGCCTTAAAGATTATATATGTATATGTTCAACCGATTTTGGGTTAATTGTGCACCAAATGGCTAATATAAGTCCAAATAACCTGTTTTTGTTTCAGTCTAGAAGCAAGTACATCGAATTTGGAGAAAATCGGTTCAGATATAGCCATAGCTCCCATATATAGGTTTCATCCGATTTGGTGTTTAAGTCTCCCACATTCGTAATATGTACCTCGCAAGAATGATGTTTGGTACCAGATATCAGATATAGCCCAGAAATACCTCTTCCAAATTGTATCATGACCGTTTCAGATTTGAATATACCTCCCATATATATCTTCAACCGATTTCGGATTAATTGTGCACTAAATGGTCAATATCAGCCCAAAAGTCTTGCATTTTTTGTACATCCGACCGAATTCAGTCTAGAAGCAAGTACATCGAATTCGGAGAAAATCGGTTCAGATGTACCTATAGCTCCCATATATATGTTTCATCCGAATTGGTGTTTAAGTCCCTCACATTCGTAACATGCATTCGACAACAATGATATTTTGTACCAGATACAAGATATAGCCCAGAAATACCTCTGCCAAATTGTATCAAGATCGGTTCAGATTTGGATATAGCTCCCTTATATATCTTCAACAGATTTTGGGTTATTTGTGCACCAAATGGCCAATATCAGCCCAAAAGTCCTGAATTTTTGTACACCCGACCGAATTCAGTCTAGAAGCAAGTACATCGAATTCGGAGAAAATCGGTTCATATACATAGCTATAGCTCCCATATATAGGTTTCATCCGATTTGGTGTTTAGGTCTCCTACATTCTTAATATGCACTCCACATGAATGATGCTTGGTATCAGATATCAGATATAGCCCAGAAATATCTCTCCTAAATTGTATCATGATCGTTTCAGATTTGGATATAGTTCCCATATATCCTTAATCCGATTTCAGGTTTATTGTGCTAATATCAGCCCAAGTGGAGTGAATTTCGGGATGTACGTTTCCTTTTTCTTGGAACTCGGCTCCGATATATATTTTTTAATATAATCCTCTTCGAAGTGATAACATGCACTCTATAGCAATGTTATTTGGTATAAAAGAATAAAATGTCTCCGTCAAATTTAGTGAAAATCGATCCGGAATTGCATATGCCTTCCCATGTATTAGTTCCCTCTGAAACCAAATAGTAACTGCTCTAAAGCCAAATATTGATAGGTGGTATGATCTACTTCAAATAAATTATTTTGTTACGGAAGCTCTACTAAATATGCATATTCGTGTAGGGTACCATATAGTCGGCCCCGGACTATTCATTTTTTTTTTTTTTTTTTTTTTTGCCTTAAAAACATGACATCGGTCCCATAGTGTAGTGGTTAAAACCTTGGAAAAATCAAAGTTCAGATAGATAGATGGATATATGCGAAGAATTGTGTTCCCTAACGATTTTCTAGTAAACATTTCTCAGTGTCTGTAACAATTTTGAAAATTGTCGATGAAAACCTACTTTGTCTGGATTTTCAAACATTGTTTTAGATTAAAACTCAGTACAACAACAAAAACTAAAGAACAAACAAAAAACTACAATATAAATCCGGTTACAAATGAAATCGAAACTTTGGCGGTTGCAATGGCTGTTGCGTTGTTATCTTAGCCATGCGATTTTCGGCCTCTTCTTTTTTTCTGGGCAGATGAATGGCGCAGTTGTTGTTCGGTAAGCAAATGTATGGCCACAAATCAATGATAGCTCTGACTGCACTTTTTCAGAGACTGTGCTAAGCACTGTGTGAAGATAAATTCCAACAAATTTAAACGAAGAAGATGAACAAGTTAAAATGCAGTAAGTTCGACCCTTCACCATTTGGAACGAATTTGGAAATTGAATTCGAATCAAAAAATAAAATCCTTTAAAAATTCTGTGAAAATCTTAAAAATACCGAATATAGCCGTTATATTGGGGTCTGAACGTCGTGGACCTACATAGGCATTGTTTGTTATAAGCCATTACCATATTATAAATGGGTATAATGTATCATCTTCAAAACACCGTATATAGGGAGGTACCGTTATATATACGAAGACCTGTACCTGCAGAAACAATTTTCTGTCCTAGGCTGTAGTATCCATTTCGAACTTCAAATACCAAATTTGAAACAATTCCGATGAATAATGTCGCTAAAATTGTCAAAATACCGAATATCGGGAGGTACCGAAGACGTAGACCTGCAGAAACAATAGATATCGTGATTACAACAGACAGACAGACATACAGACAGACGGACATCGCCAAATATATATACTTTGTTGAGTCTTACATGAGTATTTCGAGGAGTTACAAACGGAATGAAAAAGTTAATATACCCTCCCTAGAATGATGGAGGGTATAAAAACGAACCAATAACGCCCAACAACACCAACAGGCCACATGAAATTCAGAGTCGATTGGAACTATGTCTGCTGCTGGGAATTATTAAAAAAAAAAAAAACTTTGGCTATTCAATTTTTCTGCCGAAGTTATGAATTATTTATCCTTGCTGGCATTGATGTGTTTTGTTTCTTCAAATCCTTTTGATTTTTTGTTGTCTTGGCCTTTTGTTTTCTTATTCTATTCTTGATATTTTCGGCATTAAAGCATTTTCTCTTTCCCATATTTTATGGATGTGGATCTAAACAAAAACTATTTCATTGTGTGTAGGTATTTTTGGGGCCATAATAAATTCCGCCATACCGCCCGCCTTTGTTTTACCGCGTGTTTTACGGTTTCCATGATTTGTTTTCTTTTCCTTATTTTTTATTTTATTTTATTTTATTTTTTTTTTTTTTTTTGTTTATAACACAAATTGTTTATTAATTTTATTTCTCTGCTTAGAACATATTTTTGGTTCCAGTAGTATTTGTAGTTAATGTACTTTTGTTTTGCTGTTTTGCCTTTGGCCTGTATTCAGTCGATGGCGATGACCTATCTATAATCTAGCCTAATAGAATATTTCAATTTCTTCAATACGTACATAAGAATGTACGTAGGAATGTATGTATGTTTTCAGAAATATATGTGTGATCTGAAGTGTGGTTCTTAGCAAAACCATCTTCATAAACAACAAAAAATCAAACACTTAACATCTTCATGTGGCCATGGGAACGTTTGTTAAATGTATCCATTAAATGTTTGCTTAGGTTCTATAATTTTTGTGGGAGGGGAAGAGTAGTGAAATAATTGGAATTTAAATATATTTTATTGATATTGTTTGTTATTAATTAATTGCTTGGAATTTATCTAGGCTGAATGAGTTATTATTAATTTAGCCCAGTTAATAATAATTGATTCGCATGGAATATTTTCAACCACATGGTGGGGGGGGGGTTGGGTTGATATTCAAAATTTCTTTTGCAAGTCCTTGGAAAAGATTAGACATTTACCCCATGTATCAGTTCTAACACTGAACTGGGGAAAATACCACATATTGGTACTTCAGATCAATTGGAGATTGTTCACAAGGAACATTTTTAGAAATAACTGACTGGCTGATTTAGAATAAAAGCCCAGTCTAAACGGCTGAAGCTAAAATCTTAAAATTTTGCACGATGGTCAGTCTTAGGTGGGGTTAGGTTAGGTTAGGTTAAGGGATGCGCAATTGTATAAACAACCACTCCGCTCGGAGACCTATTGGTCCATTGTGTTCATCCTAATTTAAAGACGATTGAAGAATAGAATAAAGAGAAGAGAAGGAAATGAATAACGGATAGTGAAGAAGCGAGAATCTGAATAAAGAGTAGAGAAGTTAGTAGGTTTGATCCACGGTGTAATCAGCATGTCTTCCTTAGGCATTTTTGTCCCCTGGTTAACTGAAGAATGACCGCTGGCTCGATGTCGGACAAGCCTGACAGAATTTGCTTACCCAGAAGCCTCTGTCTCACTCCTATAAGAGTTGGGTAGTGGCAGAGTAAGTGCTCCACCCTCTCGGTTTTCTCCTCGTCCTGACAAAGCCTTCAGTATATAGCGTAGTCACAAACGCCCTACCTCCCCCCCCCCCTTTTTTTTGAATGTCATGGCCTTTATGTTGCAGTGTCCTGTCATTAGGCCCACCACAAGCTTCAAGTCCAGCTTTGTCATGGATATGAGTGACCTTTTTGGAGACATTACATCCCCTTCCAGCTAGCCAACTCTGTTGAAATCTCCCAAGATAATGCTTATGCAGTACTTGGAAGAAGTGGCATAAGGGTGGCTTCACTGAGCCTTAAGGTTTTTAAAATTCGTACTAAAAGGGTACTAAAAGAGTACTAAAATGAACTAAACATTTAATACTTTGTATTGCTTAAACACAATGAGCTAAAATTTTAGAATGCAGGGTAGATATAAAGCCTGGACATATGGAGGTGTACAAAAAGTACTCAATGGTATGCCCGTGAAGATAAATTGTAAAATATAAATGCAATGTGTTGGTGCGCAAGGGGTTAATTGAAAAATATTTTTTTTTAATATTAATGATTTTTGCCATTTTTTTTGGATAAATCAACGTATTTTTAAATTAATTTAAATTAAATTAACTAATTAAATTAATTTAACAGGAAAATGACACAATTTCCCGACGAGGACGAATAACCAGAGTGGTGTTGGCGGTAGGGAAACTGCATGGAAAATGCTGAATTGCACAAAAACTATGCTAGCTGCGTCATTGAGGCGGGTCTTAAATGAAAGGTCTCGAGGAGTACTTTCTGGCTATATATGCCTTATATTCCCAACTGATTTCAGATAATCGAATTTTTTCGATTTTCTAACCAAAGTGGCGGTTTCGGTAGGGAAACTCCATGGAAACATACACAAAAACTAGTCCCCTGTTATGATCTAAATAATTACACTCGTATCCATGATCCAAAATGCATCAATAATCATAACAGTGGCAAAGTCCAAAACTGCCTCACTTACCTAGGCAAGCGGCCACTTTGGTTAGAAAATCGAAAAAATTCGATTATCTGAAATCAGTTGGGAATTTAAGGCATATATAGCCAGAAAGTACTCCTCGAGACCTTTCATTTAAGACCCGCCTCAATGACGCAGCTAGCATAGTTTTTGTGCAATTCAGCATTTTCCATGCAGTTTCCCTACCGAAACCGCCACTTTGGTTAGAAAATCGAAAAAATTCGATTATCTGAAATCAGTTGGGAATATAGAGACCTTTCATTTAAGACCCGCCTCAATGACGCAGCTAGCATAGTTTTTGTGCAATTCAGCATTTTCCATGCAGTTTCCCTACCGCCAACACCACTCTGGTTATTCGTCCTCGTCGGGAAATTGTGTCATTTTCCTGTTAAATTAATTTAATTAGTTAATTTAATTTAAATTAATTTAAAAATACGTTGATTTATCCAAAAAAAATGGCAAAAATCATTAATATTAAAAAAACAAGTAAGCAAAGGCTACAGTCGAGCGGGGCCGACCGTTAAATACCCTACAACACTATAATAAATGATACAGTTTATATAGGCGAGATACTCGAAAGAATTCCACAAGATATTGTGCCAAATAATAAAGAAAACCATCAGGTCTCGTTCTCTAATTTTCGAATAATAGCAACTTAAACTAATTTGCTCATTTCCAATTTATTGGTGGATGTTGCACGTAAATGGTCTTCCTAGATCTGGAACCAATATTTCCCAAAGACCTATAATCTCTCAGAAGTGGCAAAAGATTAACATTTATTATTGGTTTTTGACTGAAACGCATCTATATGCGATACAGCCATTTGACTATATTCTTCAACGAAATCAGCGTTAACGAAATAGTCAGAAGTGCGTCTTTCCTGTATCTGTGAATTCTCCAAAAAGTCACTGGAATGGACATTTTCGTATTTTGTCTACAAAAGTTGGCAAACTATTTCCCACATTGAATATTTTTGGATGGCCATCCAAAACTGCTTGGCTTTTGCAATGTCCGGTAACCCCCATTCAAATCTGCGTGACGATCGGTTGATAATTACGACCTGCTGACAATTTTGCAGTTTTTTGGTCCATTTCAAACCCTAAATATATGGCGATCATCTCCAAAAAGAGTAGGCTTCTATTCTGACCCTCATCTTATCCCCATGCAAATTTTCGTAAGGATCGGGCCATAAATGCGATCTGTATATGATATCCTGATATCCTAACTACTTAGTTTTGTTAGCTGTAGAAATATTACCAAATGTTTTATTCGAAATGAAAATATGCCATAAATATGACAAAATTGAAAAAATTGAGAAAATTTTAAAAAATCAATATTTTCATCTTCATAGAGATATTTTTATGCGATTTTTTTAGACGTTTTTTCTTTCCTGCCAAGAGGCCATTCTGAATTGATGAGAACTGTCGAAATCAGTTCAGCCGTTCTCGACATATAAGAGATCTTTCAAGCATATCTTCTTTGATAGTCATATATATCGCACATATTTCGCTATGTATCCGATTTGTTGGATGTTAACATCAATGTAAAGGTCAGAAGTAACCTTGTCATGGCTTTGTGATTTCGCCGGTATTTAAAAAAATCGCGGTTTAATGAAAAATTTTGAATTTTTTCAACACAAAAGATATGGTCTATTTTACCCGCTAAATATTATCCGATGACCACCCAAATTGGTAGGGTTCTTCCCCGACCTAAACTCTAGCTATAATCTATAGTCTATAATTGCGACCTGTATAGCTACTGCAAAATCCGACATTTTTTCAGTATTTGGTCCATTTCAACCCCTAAATATTATGCGATCATCTCCAAAAGAAATAGGGTTCTATTCTGACCTAAGCCCCACCTCCATTCTGAATTTCGTGAAGATTGGGCCATAATTGCGACCTGTAGAGTGATTACAAATTAACATGGACAGACGGACAGACGGACAGACGGACAGACGGACAGACGGACAGACGGACGGACGGACGGACGGACGGACATACATAGCTAGATCGACTCAGCTCGGTGAGCTAGGAAGATCCATATATACTTTCCTATATGGGAAACCAATATTTCGAGGTGTTACATAAATTCTGGCCCAATCAAACTTATAATACCCCCAACACATAGTGTTGTAGGGTATAATAATACCCCCAACACATAGTGTTGTAGGGTATAAAAATATTTTTCAATTAACCCCTTGCGCACCAACACATTGCATTTATATTTTACAATTTATCTTCACGGGCATCTCAATGGTACTATATTTTGTATTGGGTAAAGGAATGCAGATAAAATTCTGAAATTTGAAATTTAGATTACTGATGGTACCACTGCCAATTCTCATGGCAGTGGTTTGGAAAGGCCTCGTATATTTGTGCGAAAAGTACTTAATAGTACTAAATTTGGTATTTGGTTGTTGGAATGTCGAAATTTGACATTGAGATCCCTGATGACATCTGGAATTGAGATATGGAGGTGTTTTGGAAATGGCTACTATTGGTGTAGGAAATTTGACATTGAGATCCCTGATGACATCTGGAATTGAGATATGGAGGTGTTTCGGAAATGGCTACTATTGGTGTAGGAAAAGTACTAAATAGTACTAAATTTTGGTTTTGGGTGAAGAAATGAAGCTGAAATCTTGATCATTTGATATATGTTTGGAAATGCGTACTAATGGTGAGAAGAGATAATTGTACGGAGACTGAACAGTTTCTTAAAAAAGTATAAGATAATTAATAAAAATCAATATGGTTTTCAGAAAGGCAAAAACATAAATAAACTACTTGGCCATTTTAGCAATTACATTAACAAAAAACACTCAGTCAACAAAATAATTGCATTGCACTTTTTATAGATTTCAGCAAAGCTTTTGACACACTTTCACACGAAAAAATAGTGAATGTATTAGATAACACTGGGATAAGAGGCCATTGCTTAAGATGGTTCCAAGAATACCTTTTATCCAGATCTTTCAACGTAAAAAATGATAATACTAACAGCAAAAAGCTATATACTCGTTACGGAGTTCCCCAAGGTTCAAAACTAGGACCAATTTTGTACCTTATATACACCAATGAAATGACTAAGCATCTACATCAAAGCACGTCATTTACATATGCTGACGATACCGCCATGATAGTTTCACACAAAGAAATCGCCGAAGCAACAAAAATAATGCAGGATGAATTCAATATTATCACAAAATGGTGCCATGACAATGGTCTTGTAATTAATGCAAACAAAACAAAAATAATGCATATCAGACCTAGAAGTGTACCAAAAAACAACATTAGCATTGTTTATCATAATAATGACTGCCTCCATGCACAAATCCGGGATGCTGGAGAAGAGCGAGAAGAAAGATGTACAACACACTTAGAACTGGTAGAAAACTACAAATATTTAGGTGTTCATCTTGATCACAACTTTAAATGGAAAACACACATACAAAACTTACAGAAGAAACTAAATAAAACTTCATTTGCCCTGTACCACCTTGGCAACTGTGCTCCATATTACGTCTTGAAACAGGTATACTATTCGATAGTAGAGTCCCACTTAAGACATGGCATTTCAGCGTGGGGAAACGCGCGCTGCTGCAGATCTCTACAGGAAACACAAGACAGAATAGTAAAATCTCTGTTCAAAAAATGTCATCATGAGGGACATAGAACACACGACAATATGAGACAAATGTATAGAAACCAACGTATATTAAACATTAAAGAACTGTACGCAATCACAATATCATGCGAATTTATGGAAGATCCAAGCCTCGCGAAAAAAATCAGTCATCAACTAAGTACCAGAAGAAGATTGGATGGTCGCTACTTCATACCGAGATTTAGAAATGAATATGGGAAGTTCTCCCTAGATGTCGCTCTGCCAAGCATTTTGAACGAATTCCCGAAAGATGTCTTAGAAATAAGAAATAAAATCACAAAAATTAAACATATGAAAAACTATTTATTAAACAAGTAAACTATTAGAAAATCACTGAAATTAGTAAACAAACTATATAAAATATATGAAGTCTACAGTCTAGTTTTAGTAACATTTTGAATATTTTTAATTTTTATATCCTACACACAAGTCATTTTTGCTTCGTAGGTTATTGTAATGCCAATTTTTTAATCAATAAAGAAGTCCTAAAAGACAAAAAAAAAAAAAAAAAAAAAAAAAAAACTGTACTAAATGGTACTTAATTTGAAACACTTTGATTTGGGTTGAACGGATTGAGCTGAAATTATGAAATTTTGTATTGCGTCCCCAGTCTGTGGTAGGTACGATATGGATGTCACTGTTGATGTCTGTAGTTAAGATATGGAGGTAGTTTTGGAAATGTGTGCCACAAGTAAAAGTGCTAAATAGTACTATAAAGTGCTAAATAATACTATATTTGGCACAATTTCGTATTGAAGTGAACAGATACTGCTTTAAATCCTAAATGTGGTATTGGTTGAAGGCGTGGGGCTGAAATCCTCAAATTTGATATTGTGGTCACTGTTGGTGTCTGGAATTGAGATATGGGGTGGGTTTGGAAATATGTACTAAATTTATACGAAGGAATAAATCTGGAATCCTGAAATTTGATATAGAGGTCACTGTTGGTATCTGAAATTGAGATGTGGTTGTGGTTTTGCAAATGCGTCCTATATTTGTACGGAAAGTACTAGCTGGAACTAAATTTGATATTGAGGTCTCTGTTGGTATCTGGAATTGAGATATGGAGCTGCTTTTAGAAATGATTACTATAATTGTACGAAAAGTACTGAATAGCATAACATTTGGCATATTTGATATGAATGTCACTGCAGGTGTCAATAGTTGAGAGGATCTGGTTTTGGTACTATAATTTTACTAAATTTGGCAATGGGGAAATTACAGCGCTGAAATTCTGAAATTTGATATTGAGGTGACTCTTGGTTTTAAGGGTTTACATATAGCAACGTTGAAATAGTTTTGAACTAAAAACCTAATTTTGGGTCCATTGTGCAATGACTTTACAAATATTCTGCTCCATAAACGTCAAACTGAATGATTTTAAAGACTTGTTAGTGTAAAAGGTAAACATTTTGCAATTATTCTTTTCGAAAAAGCAAAGACTTGAATAATATATTATACTTTGAAAGTCTAAACATTTTGAACGATGCATGAAGTTATGATTAAAAATTTTGTCTTAAACTGAACAAATTGTGGATTTTAAGAAATAGAAAAAAATCAAAAACGGACTGTTGGAACGAATCTTAATTTTGTTAGTGTATAGGATTTAAACAAGTAGTTAGTTCTGAAAATGTGTTCTACAAAATATTGTCTATAGCCAAAAGGTGCGTCATGGAATTAACGATTTTCGACTCTAAGTCTCTTTGGACGAAATCCATCTCAGGGCATTTAAATCGTCCGTCTATGGTCACTACAAGTGTAGAACAGACTATCTAATTTAGCCGAAATTTGGTACATAGTAAAATTTTTACAGAACTTAGATCGAGTTCGGAGATGGGTAATGTCCGCCCACCTCTTTTGGTACCGGCTCCACCAAATGTCTACATTTTACGAAAAATGAAAAAAATCAAACGAAACATACTTCAGGTGCGAAAATGTATAATACTGGTCCACTTTTCTTGTACCTTCCCCACAAAAGATCAACATTTTAAATAATAATAACACTTGTAAAAAGCAAAATAGATGTCCGATTTTCTTTAAAAATTTCTAATTCTAATATTTTGGCCTATATTGAAGCTAGTGTGAAAATGAAATCTAAAAGGGTCGACTCTTTTTGACATCTCCCTCATAAAAGTTCCAAGATTTCAAGAGAAAAAGGCATACATATACCTCATATAATATGAATCTAGTAACCGATATAGTCCAAACCGTGGACCGATATAGACCGTCCGTGGTAATATTTAATTATATTTATATCTTAGGCATAGGTTTTGAATAATAATAACTCTAGTAAAGTGTAAAATCAGTTTCAAACTTTGCAGGTGCCAATTAGACAACATTAGATTTCGAAACATATACATGTTAAAAAGCAAGAAAGTCGGTCTGGCCGAACTTTGAATACCCTCCACCATTTGATAGAAATTTGGCAATTTTCAAAAAAATAAAAACCTTTAAAAATTCTGTTAAAATCTTAAAAATACCGAATGTAGCCGTATATTGGGGTCTATACGGCGTGGACCTAAATAGGCATTGTTGTCATAAGCCATTACCATATTCAAATTCGAAACTTGAAATAAACGGTGAATAATGTAGCTAAAATCATGAAAATATCGTATATAGGGAGGTATCGTTATATCGGAGCTGTGGAAAGACCTGGACCAGCATAGAAAATTTTCTGTCATAGGCTGTAGCATGCATTACGAACTTCAAATACAACATCTCAAACAATTTCGGTGGGTATTGCACCTAAACTCGTCAAAATACCGAATATAGGGAGGTACTGATATGTGGGGGCTATACGAAGACCTGGACCAGAATAGACAATTTTCTGTCACAGACTGCAGTTCGCATTAGGAACTCTAAATACGTAATTTAAAATAATTCCGGTGAATAATGACGCTAAAATCATCAAAATACCGAATATTGGGAGGAACCGTTATATGGGGGTTATACGAAGACGTGGACCTGCACAGTCAATTTTCTGTCTTAGGCTGTAGTATCTCTTAGGGATTTCAAATATAAAATTTGAAATATGTCGCTAATAATGGAATATGTCGTGAATAATGTCGCTAAAATCATCAAAATATCGAATATAGGGAGGTACAGTTATATGGGGGTTATACGAAGACGTGGACCTGCACAGACAATTTTCTGTCACAGGTGGTAGTATTAATTACGAAATTCAAATACCAAATTTGAAACAATTCCGGTGAATAATATCGCTAAAATCATCAAAATACCGAATGCCTAGAGATACCGTTATATGGGGGCTATAGGAAGACGTGGACCTACATGACCCATTTTCTGTTTTATGCTGTAGTATCTATTACGAACTTCAAATACCAAATTTTAAACAATTCCGGTGAATAATGTCGCTAACATCATCAAAATACTGAATGTCGGGAGGTACCGTTATATGGGGGCTATACGAAAACGTGGACCTGCACAGCCAATTTTGTGTCTCAGGCTGCAGTATCCCGTTGGAACCTCAAATACCAAATTCGAAACAATTTCAGTGAATAATGTCGCTAAAATGATCTATAGACCGAATATCGGAAGGTAACGTTATATGGGGGCTATATAACCTGCCTACTGGAAAAATAAACATGTGTGCAAAATGTTAACCTTCTATCCCAATTCGTTCGAAAGATAGCGTGATTACAACAGACGGACAGACAGACGGACATCGCTAAATCGACTTAAAATTTTACGCTGATCAAGAATATATATCCTTTGTTGGGTCTTACATGAGTATTTCGAGAAGTTACAAACGGAATGACAAACTTAATATACCCTCCATAGCATGGTGGAGGGTATATAAATAATAATCATACTTTTAACAAAATTCGAAATTATTCCCCAGTTCCCTTCAAACTTCGAACACTAAAACATTTGTTTTAACATTGGATCTAATTTGAAGTTGGGATATGTCTTTTGATACGTCCCCTAGATATAAATAAATCAGCCCAGAATGTGATTCTGTTAAAGTCGTCAAATGTGACTATCGTTCTACATCATCTTCTTACTTGCGTATTACACACAAATATCCTGTACCACCCTGGAATGTAGGGTATTAAAAGCAAAGAATACTTCCCGCATATTGGACACACATCCACTCATTTATCTCTCACAAACTATGTGCGGATGAAACCATTTTCGGTAGATATTTACGTGTCCATATCATTCGAACTAACAAATTTGGTTCCAACATAGCAGCCAACTTTCAATACAACACATAAATATACTTTCTTGGCCAATAACATAAATACCAATAAGGTGCACACATATGTATGTGGACATGTAGTAATGTATGTATGTATGTTAGTCTGTTTATAAGTACATTGTAGACACGTATGTATGACGATATGCCATTATCACCTTTCGTTTGTTGTGACCCATAAAAAATTCGCTTAAAAGCCCAACATTGACTTCTTGAGTAACATCGTTTCCTTTTCTAGGGTCTCGGCTTTCTTCATGTATGCTCTGTCTGCGGAGTCGGAGGAAAAGTGCATTGTTCGGCGCGTACGTGCCTTAGCTACTTGATAATATGTGTGAGTGCGTGTGTGTATGTGTGCCTGAAGTAAAAGAAATAGTTCATGGTTCAAATCCTAAGGGATTATTTTTGATGTTAGATGAATCATGATTGGACTTTAATGTGTGCTCTTGTGTCAAACGTAAAACATCAGACACTTACACTTACACACACACAAACTCATCATCTATGATTTTCAATGAATTGATCGAAATTGACTTTCAGACAATTCTAAATTATGATACTTGATATTTTTTGTATCTTATACTGGTGGTTTGGTTGAAACTGAAACGACCGAAGCCAGAATCTTAAAATTTTAAACGAAACTCCGTTTTGGGATACGAAAAGTACTAAAATTTGCTAAAAAGTGAATACCCTGTTCGGAAACGAATTCTGAAATTTAGAACGAGAGTAATGAATGGAGTGAGGGATAGATAAACCAAAGGGTGTTTGGATATTAGAATTTTGAGTTACGAAAGGTCCTAAAATGACACTAAACCTACAAAATGGTAACATTTGTTATTATATGAAAGGATAGAGATAAAAAGTAAAATTTTGGTATGAGAATCAAGGTTGGAAAGTAAGTTTGATATATGAAGGTGGTTTTGGAAATGGGTACGAAGTGTGCGAACTGTACTAATTGGTACTAAAATTGGAACAATTAAGTTTAGGGTGAAGCTCGAATTTTGAAATTTCGTATTGATGTCGTTTTTGGTGGTCCATTTGTGATAAAGACGTGGTTTTGAAAATGTGTACTGCAAATGCACGAAAAGTACTAAATAGTACCATATTTGATAGAATTTGGTATACAGGGTGAGATGAAAAAACTGCAACCAACTTCAGACTGCTGTGTTATTTTTGTTAAAATTATTCCAGTGGCAGCTCGTTATATTGTTTACAAGCGTGCGAATTGGTGAGAATTTTCCAGAAAAGAAGTTATTCGTGATGGAATTCAAGCGTGATAGTGTGATTTCTTTATATTTGACTCCAGCATTTAAATGTGAATAAGTCTTTTGTGTCTCGTACCATCGCTTGTTACCGTGATACTGGTAGCGTAGCCCGATGTCAAGGAAATGAACGGAAGAAAACAGCAATATCAGCAGAAATGGTTCGAAAAGTAAAGAAGCGACTTGATCGAAACCCGCGTTGCAGTGGCCGAAAAATGGCTCGTGAGTTGAACATATTGAATATTCCAGCCGAATATTCCATTCGGCAAATATTGAAAAATGAACTCGAGGTAAAACCATCGAAATTCTAAAAAGTGCAAGAACTTACCCCGCAACAGAAAGAAAATAGACTCAAAGCAGCTAAGGAGTTGCTTCGCTTGGCCGGAAGTAGTGAACTGCCGAATTTGGTTTTCTCCGATTAATTCGATGATTCGTTGTCCAGCAGTTTGTAAACAAACAAAATGATCGTGTTTACTTGCCAAAGAGGTCAGCTGAGAATGTACACCTTCGGTTGGCCACCAGAACTAAAGCGCTGGCCATGGTGATGGTGTGGGCCGCCAAAACAGCCGATGGCCGCTCTCCGCTCGTATTAATCGACAGTGACATCAGAATAAAGGCCGAATATTATCGCGAAAATATTCTGGAGGGAGTATCAAAGCCTTGGGCACGCAAACATTTTGGCCGCAGACCTTGGACATTCCAACAGGACTCAGCACCATCGTACTCAGCACGCGCCACCCAAGAATGGTTACAAAACGAGGTTCCTCGCTTCATTTCCAGCGCACAATGACAACAAAAATCTCCGGATACCAATCCGTTGGACTTTTGTGTCTGGAGCATTTTGGAAAGCAAAGTTGGCACTAAAAAATGCCAAAGTGTCGATCACCTCAAACAAGCGCTTCGCCGGGAACCGGCCAAAATACCGTAGAGCAACATTCGGGCAGGGTGTGACGGTTTCATTGGCCCTTTGAAGGCCATAAGTCGTGCCAAAGGTGACCAATTCGAACAAATCTAAACTTATTATAAAATTTGATGCCATTTCCGAATTTTTTTGATTTCATTCAATAAAATTAAAAAAAAAAATCAAAAATTATGGCGCTTGACTTTGTTGCAGTTTTTTCCACCCTATATATAATTTATGGGGTCTACGACAAATATTTAGAGAACTTACAAACTGAGTGACAAATTGAATAAACCCTCTTTTCCAAGGTGGAGACGAGCACTGATATCACCATATAATAGTGTTGCAAATTTTTGGAGAATGATAATTCCCTTTGTATTCCCACAAAAACCTAAAAATAATAAAAAAGTTTTTATTCGCTTCGTTGGATTTCTTTTTTTTTTTTCAAAATCTTGGGCAAATGGAATAAGCGGCCGCCAAAAAGGATGGTAGAATTTGATGTGGGGTTATTCTTTATCAAAATGTAGTTGACTGGCTGCCTAGCAGCTGGTTAGCTGGCTGACTGACTGATTTGGACAGCTTCGAGTAGTATTGTTGCTTGTTGACTGTTATATTTGTTTGTCTATATCTGAGTACATACACATTCGTATGTATGTGTGTGTGTGTGTGTGGATATGCATTCAAGTATGTAGACACACGACGTTTACGTTGACTATTTTTAGATGGGAGATGCTTGCCGCCACAGGAGAAAAAAAAAACAAAACACAAAACAACGCCAACCAAGACTGCAGACAAAAGGGTGGTGGCAAACACATAAAAATTATACGGGAGCTGGTACGGCAGGAGAATTTGTTTGAATGAAAAAAAAACACACACACCAGAAAATATAAAAACGGAATATAAGGCAGACATAACACCGTACCCAGAAAATAAAGCAAAAAAGCACAGCCAGAAAATAATATGGACAATGATGCTTTTTTTGTGGACGCATTTCTTTTAAAATATGAACACCAACGGCTATAGCAGGCAATGAAAAAGCCAAGAAAAAATGTTTGGAATATAAAAGCAAAACAGAGAAAAAAAACGTACAATATTCATTCCTCTGAAGAAAAATAATTGGTATTCAAAAAAAGAAAAAACACGAAAAACACAAAAATACATCAAAAATCATTTGACTACAAATGAATGTGAATAGGCCGACAGACAAGGCTTTTGGTCTTAACCTGTTCATTAATACATTGCTCGGGGGGCTTTTTCGGTATTTTCTAATATTCTATTTATAATTAATTGTTTGTCTAGTTTTTTGTTTGCAACGAATTTTCAACATATATCTATTGGTAGGAAACAAGTTAATTTTGAATACGAGAGATATGGGAAACTTTAAGTTGTAGGCACGAAATAATGTAAATTGCCGATTTTGGATTACATTTTCTAATTGAATCTGTGACTAGAGTTGCTGAGTGAAAGGAAAATCTTCTTCCAGAAATTAGGCCTATTATTTCTTGATTGGGTGTGTCCGCTACTTCGTCAGCGAAACATTTAAGATTCGTTTCAATATCGTCTTGATCAGCTTAAAATTCTAAGTCGATTTCTGTATGTATTTTTATACCCTACACCACAAGATGGTCAGGATATTATGTCTTTGTGGCAAAAGGAAACGAGATAAACCCATAGTTCCTTTTGACGATTTGCATAGAATCACATTCTGAGTCGATTTATGCATGTCCGTCGGTCTGTCCGTCTGTCCATGTATTTTTGTAAACAAAGTACAGTTCGCATTTATTGCCCTATCCAGATGAAATTTTGCACAAATAATTTGTTTAGCCCAAGGACGAACCCTATTGAAATTGGAGATAATCGGTCAAAATTTAGATATAGCTCCCATATATATCTTCGTCCGATTTGCCTTTTATTTTGCACTAAACGTGTAATATCAGCCCGAATAGTATGGAATTTAGGCCTGAAAATAAGTATGCCAAATTTGATCGAAGTTGGAAGTCAGATATAGCTATAGCTCCCATATATATTGTTCATCCGATTTGTCATTTTTGTCCTCCACAGCCGTAATATGCACTTTGTAACAACAATATTTGGGGAAATATATCAAATACAGCTCAGAAATACATTTCGCCCGATTTACCTTTTATTATGCACCAAACGTCTAATATTTGTCCAAATGGGATGGAATTTGGTACTTACTACTAGAATTTGGTACTTGAGTCTAGAAGCTTGTTAATTGTGCACCAAATGGGCAATACAAGTCCGAAGAAGATACAAGATACAAATGCTTCGGCATGTTTAGTCCTTTGAACTTTAAATTTTTATTTTTAATGATTGAATTCTCCCATAAAAACTTTTAATTGTTATGCTGAGCTCTACTAAATTAGTAAAGTGATGTAGGGTATCATAAAGTTGGCCCCGCCCGGCTTTAAGACTTTCTTAACTGTTTTTTTTTTTTTTTTGTAGTAACGCAATCTTTGGAACGATTTGAGATAGAAGGCTAAAATTTTGCATTAATATTTATTTTACTTAGTAGGCAGGTTAAGTTCGTAAATGGTCCTCGTCTGTCCTCGTTTTCATATCGCCCCCATATAACGGTACCTCCAAATATTTGATGATTTTAGGTATATTTTGTACCAGAATTGTTTCAAAATTTTAAAAGTTCGTAATAGATACTACAGCCTATTTAAAGTTCGCAATAGGTACTGCAGCCTATGACAAAAAATTGTCTCTGCAGGTTCATGTCTTCGTATTACCCCCATATAATGATGCCTCCCCATATTCGGTATTTTGATGATTTTGGCGGCAATATCCACCAGAATTGTTTCAAATTTCACATACGAAGTTCGGAATTGGTACTACAGCCTATGACACAAAAATCACGTATGACCACGTGTAGACCCAATATAATGGGTTTCATTTGAGAGGTATTTTTCTTTCTTTTGATTTTAGTGACATTATTCACCGGAATAGTTTCAAATTTCGTAGTTAAAGTTCATAATGGGAACTATAATCTATGACAAAGAAAAAGTATCACTGCAGGTCCACGTCTTTGTATAACCACCATATAATGATAACATGTTCGGTATTTTGATGATTTTAGCGGCAATATTCACTGGAATTGTTTCAATTTTCGAATTTGAAATTCGAAATCGGTACTACAGTCTATGACAAAAAATTAATTATGATGGACCACATCTTCTTATTGACCCCATATAAAGGGTTTTATTTGTGAGGTATTTTTCCACGAATCTCTTTTTTTTTGAAATTTTTTAATTTCCTTAAAAATGGTGGAGGGTATTAAAAGTTCAGTCCGGCCGAATTCAGCTGTTTTTTTTTTTAGTTTACCGAAGAGCATATTACTTACCCTCCATATCAAATTTCAGATTTCCAACTTTATACTAAGACCAAATTTATTACCATACTTTTCGAACAGTTATACTCCAAAACCAACTCCTCTTCTTCACCCTAGTGAGACCTTCATACCAGATTCCAGATTTAAAAATTCCATATCTATTCCAACACCCAACGGTACATTTTATGGCACTTTGTACATTTCGGGCGTTTATAGTACGCATTTCCAAAATCACCTCCTTCTCTCAACTACAGACACCAACAGTGACCTTAATATCAAATTTCACGATTTCAGTTATATTCTATATACTATTTTTATTCTACATACTATTTAATCAATTATTATACACATTTCCACAAATACCTCCATACCTCGATCCCCGACCACAAGTGAAACCTCAATTTCAAATTTCGGGATTCCAACTCAATCTCTTAACCCAATACCCAATTTAGTACCACTTAGTACTTTTAGAACAATTATTGTACACAACCTCAAAACCACCTTCATATTTTAAACACAGACACCAAGCGACCTCGATACCAGATTTCAGGATTTCTATATATATCCCAACCATATGCACCTACATCAAATTTCTGGATACCAGCTCTTTTCTTTCACAAAATACCCAATTTAGTACCACTTAGTATTTTTCGAACAATTATAGTACACATTTCCAAAACCACCTCTATATCTTAACCACAGACACCAAAAGTGGCATCTATACGACGGGTTTCAGATCTATTCCTCCACCCAATACCAAATATAGTGTCATTTAGTACTTTTCGTACTATATAGTACATTTTTCCGAAACCACCTCTATATGACCAGGCTAGACATGAACAGCGACCCAAATGTGAAATTTTAGATTTCAAATACTATATTTACACTCAGTGCCAAATATAGTTCTATTTAATACTTTCCGTTCACTTGTAGTACATATTTTCAAAACCACCTCCATATCTTAAACAAAGATAACGTCAGTAATCTTCAAATCTAATTTCAGAATTTTATCTCTATCCCTTCATCCAATACCAAGTATAGTACCATTCAATATTTTTCGCACAATTATAGTCCACATTTCCGAAACCACCTCCATGTGGCCATGCTACATATGAACAGGGACCATAATACCAAATTTCATATTTCAAGCACTATCTGTTCTCCCAATACCAAATTGTACCAAATGTAGTACAATTTAGTACTTTTTGTGTACTTGTTGCACACATTTCCCAAAACAATCTCTTTATCACAAACCTATCGCCAACAGAGAACCCAATTCAAAATTTCAATATTCCAGCTACATTCGATCATCCTAAACCAAACTGTTCTAAATTAAGTTCCATTTAGAACAGTTCGAACACTTAGTACAGATTTCCGAAACCATCTTCATACGCCAAACTTACTTTCCAACATTGATTTTCATACCAAATTAAAAGTACCAAGTACCAAAAAAAAAGTACCAAAATGGTACCCATTTTAGAACTTTTCGTAACTGCGGAACTTTAACGATCCTCTACAACAATTTAATATGTGATTTTATAAGACCTATGGAGGAACAAGAATACAGACAAATATTTCGGGCAATACCAAATACAATGCCGTTAACTTTTATCTAATTTATTTATTTTTTATTTTTTTTTTTTTTGGTAATTTTATTGTCTTTCATCTCTGAAATGATTGATTCAAACAGCATTCATAATCATTTCCACACATCTACCTCTTTTTTGGGTTTTTGAGTTAATTCAAAAGAATCTGTCCGCTCAGACGTTTCAAGCCTCAAATTACAAGCCCTCCAATCTCTATCTCACAACAAGATTCTTCAAATCCATTTTATGATTCAGAGATTTTTTGTCGATATTGTCCATATGTTAAATAATCCGTTTAAACATGAAATACCTTTTTTGAATGAGAAAAAAGACGGTGTTGTACGACGAAACCACAAACAAAACTTAAACGAATAATAAAACAACACAACACAACAACTACAAAAAAGTTCCCCCTCAAAATGATTAATCTTCATTTTGGCCATAACCAAGTTTTTTTTTTTTTTTTTTTGGCTTCTCGGTCTTGTTTTTGTTGGTAGTGTTATTTATTTATGTATTTAATTTTGGTTATGAGATTATGACCCAATATTGAAGTGGACGGAACATGTGTTTCTTTGTCTGGCCAGGGAATCTGAGTAACTTGAGCGAGAGAGAGAGAGAGAAAAAAGTCTAAAGAAAATATTGGAATTATGACAAAGAACCCATCCTTTAACAACAACAGAACACATTTTGGCCCACTTTTTATTAGTAAAATAAGCCATAATCATTCGATAGTAGAATATTTTTGGGGATTAAGGGCAAATGTGCCAGGCGTTTTGAATGAATGAAAACAAGTGGTCTAAAGGATTGAAAAAATAAATTCAGATAGATTAAGATATACTATATGTGAAAGGGGTTGGTCAATGGAATTGCAATAAAATAACCGTATTGAAACTTATGTTCAATATTCTTAGAAGTGTTAGTGTCACTCGGAAGGTAAAAACCGAAAAATGTCAAGTAAGAAATATAAGATATTTATTTTATTCTGTCCTAGATATAAGAAACTGCAACCAACTTCACACTGCTGTCATTTCTAAGCCACTCATTCGACAGCTGTTAAAATTATTCCAGTGATAGTTCATTATATTGTTTACAAGCGTACAAAAGCATTTTGGTGAGAATTTTCCAGAAAAAATGTTATTCGTGATGGAATTCAAGCGTGATAGTGTGATTTCTATATATTTGGCGGGGAAAACTACAAGTGGCTATCGTTAGAGCACTCCAGCATTTAAATGTGAATAAATCTTTTGTGTCTCGTACCATCACTTGTTACCGTGATACTGGTAGCGTAGCCCGACGTGAAGGAAGTGGACGGAAGAAAACAGCAACATAAGCAGAATTGGTTCGAAAAGTTAAGAAGCGACTTGATCGAAACCCGCGTCGCAGTGGCCGAAAAATGACTCGTGAGCTGAACATATCGCAATATTCCATTCGAGCTCGGGGTAAAGCCATTGAAATTCCAAAAAGTGCAAGAACTTACACCGCAGCGGAAAGAAAATAGACTCAAAAGAGCTAAAGAGTTGCTTCGCTTGGCCGAAAGTGGTGAACTGCCGAATTTGGTTTTCTCCGATGAGAAACATTCGTTGTCCAGCAGTTTTGTAAACAAACAAAATGATCGTGTTTACTCGCCAAAGAGGTCAGCTTAAAGTGTGCACCTTCGGTTGGCCACCAGAACTCAAGCGCCGGCCATGGTGATGGTGTGGGCCGCCATAACAGCCGATGGTCGCTCTCTGCTCTTATTAATCGACCGTGACATCAGAATAAATGCCGAATATTATTGCGAAAATATTCTGGAGGGTGTATTAAAGCCTTGGGCATGCAAACATTTTGGCCGCAGACCTTGGACATTCCAACAGGACTCAGCACCATCACACTCAGCACGCGCCACCCAAGAATGGTTACATAATGAGGTTCCTCGCTTCATTTCCAGAACACAACGGCCACCAAAATCTCCGGATACCAATCTCTTGATACTATTGTGTCTGGAGTATTTTGGAAAGCAAGGTTGGCACTAAAAAATACCAAAGAGCCGATCACCTCAAGCAAGCGCTTCGCCAAGAATAGGCCAAAATACCGCAGAGCAACATTCGTGAGGGTTAATTTGCCGTTTGAAGGCCATAATTCGTGCCAAAGGTGACCAATTCGAACAAATCAAATTTTATTCTAAAATTTGATGCTATTTCCGACATTTTTTGCTTTCATTCAATAAAATTTAAAAAAAAAATGCAAAAATTATGGCTTTTAAGTTTATTGCTGTTTTTTATCTCACCCTGAAAATGTAAGTTATTTTGCTTCGTAAATTTAATAGAAATAATTCTTTATTTATTAGCTAACTGGTAGTGCATAGGATATGGGGTTGTCATTATTTTTTGGATCCTGGTAATTCTCAGAATATGTGTATGTCATTATTGGCAACTAAAAGTGGCACATATGGCTACAAAATGTTTGCTGGGATAGCCAAAACGTTGTATGGGGGCTATATGAAAACGTAGATCTATGTAAAACATATGTTTGTGATGAGTTAAGGCACTCAATTAAAACCCCTAATGCCAATTTATAGCTTATTGGACCGATTTTGCAAAATTCTGCATAGAGTTGGTAAACATCGAGTCCTGCTAGGCCTATTTTTTTATATAGCGTCTACCAAGGAAAAATATAAATATAAAAATATAAAATATGAATATATACCAAGTCGGTTGGCGTCAAAGCAGGCTGGGCCGAAATCTGGCATAAAAATCACTACATTTTTTTCTTATCCTTATATGATACAGGTCCCGATTTACTTTAAAAATGTCTGAATAGTAAATTGAGTTCAGCTGCAAAATGTGGCTGAGGTCTGCAAAATATCAATAACTGTGGGCTAACGTTATGTAGAGGCTATTTCTCCAGCTGGAGCACCAATGAACATTTTATTCATAACTTATATTTATAAGGCTCCTAAAATCTTAAAAGGCTTATGTGGAGTGGAGTGATATTAAACATATTTATTATGGCGAACTTTGATTCAAATATGATATACAGTTGTTGAAAATTTTTGGGTTTATACCACATAGGGGACCTATATTGGAGATTTTCTTCAGGGAGGGTTTTTATGCTCTGAGATGTAATTTGAAGACCTATTTTGCAAATTCCAATTAAAAAGTACAAATATCATAGATCTTCATAAAATATTATGGTAAGATTTTCAAGTTGATCGAGACAAAATGCATTCTTTCCCATCTCTGAGGTATACAAATGCTATAAAAGAAATAACAAAACTCATAGACCCGCATCACATGGTGGAGAGAACAAAAACGTCATCTTACTTAGCGATGTGTCATCGTGTGGTCGTTAATAACGGCTGAGTATAACAAACAGCAAAAAAATCGGCACACTTTCATTTGTTTTTTTTTTTTTTTTTTTTGCACAACCGAACTTATATAAAATAGAAAATTTTGTTTTTTTTTTTATTTAAATATGTTTCATTTCGAAATGTTTTCCACTTTTTCTAGGTGATCTTGTTTTTCATTAATTATTATTATTATCATTATGTGTGTGTTCGCACATTCGCACATGAATTAATGAAAATAATTTTCCACTAGCGGAGAACAAAATAGAGGCTATAACATTTTTTTGTATTTTTGTTTTTTTTTTTTAGGATTCTAATTGCGGGGATTCGAACACACAATTTCCTGAAAATTTTACAGTTTTCGTTCCCGGTATGTAGGAAACGTCCTAGCATAGAACTGTCAAGGATTTCGTATGGAGTACCTATAGTTATATGGGAAAGATACAAGACGAGGACCAATTTAAGCAATTTTTTGTCATTGCAAATAGTACCCAAGCATACAGGGTGTGATAAAAAGAAACTTCAACAAAGTCAAAGGTCATAATTTTTACATTTTTTTTTTTTTTTTAATTTTATTAAATGAAGGCAAAAAATTTCGGAAATAGCATCAAATTTTAGAATAAGTTTAGATTTATTCGAATTGGTCACCTTTGGCAAGAATTATGGCCTTCAAATGGCCAATGAAACTGTCACACGCTGCCCGAATGTTGCTCTGCGGTATTTTGGCCCATTCCCGGCGATGCGCTTGCTTGAGATGATCGACACTTTGGTATGTTTTAGTGCCACCTTGCTTTCCAAAATACTCCAGACACAATAGTCCAAAGGATTGGTATCCGGAGATTTTGGTGGCCATTGAGCGCTGGAAATGAAGTGAGGAACCTAATTTTGTAACCATTCTTGGGTGGGTGGCGTGTTGAGTGCGATGGTGCTGAGTCCTGTTGGAATGTCCAAGGTCTCGCCCAAAATGTTCGCGTGTCCAAGGCGTTAATACACCCTCCAGAATATTTTCGCGATAATAATCGGCATTTATTCTGACAGTCGATTAATACGAGCGGAGAGCGACCATCGGCTGCTATGGCGGCCCACACCATCACCATGGCCGGCGCTTGAGTTCTGGTGGCCAACCGAAGGTGCAAATTTTCAGCTGACCTCTTTGTTTGTTGGACAACGAATGTTTTCTCATCGGAGAAAACCAAATTCGGCAGTTCAACACTTTCGGCCAAGTGAAGCAACCCTTTAGCTCTTTTGTGTCTATTTTCTTTCTGTTGGGGTATAAGTTCTTGAATTTTTTGGATTTTCAATGGATTTACCCCGAGCTCATATTTCAATATTTGCAAATGAAATATTGCTATATGTTCAGCTCACGATCCATTTTTCGGCCACTGCGACGCGGGTTTCGATCATGTCGCAAGTAACGGCGGCACAGAGCGAGCACGTCCGATTAGAAACCCTAAGGTCGCTGGTCTGATCTTCGGGCCGGCAAGTAAACAGAAAAAAAAAAAATAATAAGAGTTTGCCGACGCAAAAACAAATCGGTAAACAACATATAATGTTGTTAGGTGAGGCTGAATGGATGATCTGTCCGACTACCATTGCGAAGGTCGCAAGTTCAATCCAACCATTAGGAAAAAAAACTAACAAGCCAAAAAATGAAGTGTGGTGGAGGGTAACATACATTCAACGCTAGTGATCTAGAAATAAAACTATTGCTTAATTATTGGCTTTAGTATATCTTCATGTTAAAATAAGGCGTTATGATGCTGTTGTGTAAGTAGTTACTGGTGCCAAAATGTCCTTAATAAATGCAGTGGTTTATGTGTATTTTTGCTGTTCCCGGCGTAATTTATACCCTAATAAGAGGCATATGGCTAGAGAGGGTATATATCATTTGACGATTATAGTTCCTATGTTAGAGATCAGACCACTTCTTCTGGTACCTCCCCCACATAGGGTTCAAGATTTTGAAAAACAAACTGCTCCAGGAAAGCGAAGTAAGCATCCAACTCTCTTCAAATTGCACACATAGAAACATTTTTACTAACACAAGATCTCTTGTAAAGATGATATATATCTGCGAATCCCTTCTGGTACCTCACCCACAAAGGGTCACAATTTTTAATGCTTTTATGTGTCATAATTTTGCGAAACCAGTTAGGGATTTTTTTCAATTTGCTATATCTAAATATTTCTCTCAACTAGAAACCTGAGATGGATATGAAATATGAACATGGACCTGCATAGGTAACTTTTGTCATAATCCATTACAATATTTAAATGCGAAACTTAAAAAAATAGGTGAATAATGTAGCTAAACTCATCAAAATACCGAATATCGGGAGGTACCGTTAGAATATCGGGCTATACGAAGACGTGGACCTGTACAGACAATTTTCAGTCTCAGGCTGTAGTATCCATTTCGAACTTCAAATACCAAATTTAAAGCAATTCCGTTATATAGTCGCTCAAATCATCAAAATAACGAATATAGGGAGGTACCGTTATATGGGGGCTATACCAAAACGTGGACCTACATTTTCAATACTGAAAGTCCTGCAGACATAATATACATTTAAGTAAAATTGTATCAGTCTGTTTCAATTCGTTCGGAAGCTAGAGTGATTTCCACAGGCGGACAGACGGGCGGAAATTGCTAAATCGTCATAGAATTTTATGCTGATCAAGAATATATATACTTTGTGGGATCTAAAATTTATATTTCGAGGTGTTACAAACGGAATGGCAAACTTAAAATACCCTCCATGCTATGATGGAGGATATAAAAATAAATCACTTTGTATTTTTTCTATTTGAAATTTCATAAGAACCATAGCAATTTCACTCACCTTTAAATAAAAACGATTATGGTGTTCTGCTAATTTGAAATGCCTAAACGTTTAGTTCACGATTCGGCCAAATAAGAATTCCATAGCACTAACATTCCGAAAACGATTATGAAACACAAAATGCTGTTGGGCTTGTTTCTTTTAAATGGTAATTATTATTGTTTTGTATTGTTGTCGATAGTGTTGTTGTTGTTGTTATGGCAATATAAACATTAGTTTGATGTATGATGAGAAGCTTCAGAAAACCCCAACCAGATAATCGCGCCCGTGTTTTGCGTTTTTATTTCACAAAGAAGCAACAGAAAACCAACTAAAAACAACTTGTTGCCAGCCAGCCGGTCATGAAATGCATTTTTTTTTTTTTTTTTTTTGTTTTGACGTTTTATTTTTGTTGTTGTTTATTTTGATTTTTTTCGAACGTTATTGGCTTTGTTGGGTATTGAAACTTTAGCGGGCAAAGATTCTAAGAAATGAACATGAGTCGTATGTCATTTGAAGCGCCATCGAACAACAAACACGCACCCACTTGGGGAGAGAGAGAACAAAGAATTCCGGTTTAAAGGAGTGACGCCACCACCTTAACAAAGGATGAGCACAACAAACAGGAACTGTATGACTTATGTTATGAAATTGAGTGGCAATTGTTGTCGTAAAATAATTATTTTTCTTATAAGATTTTTTGTTTTGAAATATTTTTTCAATAGTTTCTCTTTTCTTCTTGTAGCATTACAACTGGACGATTTAATCGCAAATTCATTTAACACCAATTAACCAAGAATAGTGGCTAAGAATGGCCAAGGAAAATTCTAAACAGAAAAACCGCTCAACTTGACTTAGTTGGTTGTATGATTGGCCATCGTCTTTTCACGTTATTCTTGTGGTTAAACACAACACGTAGAGATCATTTACTCACACACTGTACAAAGCGCGCTCTCTCGCTCTCACTCTCTGCTCAATGGATTTATCACTAGACTGCTGGCAAAAGAGAAGACACAAATGCCGCCAACACTGCCGCCTCACACAAAGATCCCAAATATTTGTTTGTATCTTTCGCGGCCTTTCTTCTTCTCGGATATATTCACAAACAGCACACACACACACACACACGCACAATATAATACTCAACGCTTTGAATAATTCTCTTTGATTCTTTCTTTTCTTTTTGTTGTTATTTATTCATACTTTTTCTCGGATATAGCTATTCACATAAGAACATGGGAGGTGATGATATGTGATTGTATGCGTGCGTATACTTTGTTGAATGCATGCATATGTATAATCTACTATTTTAATTCGGAAGATATGTATTTTTGTTGTTGTTGTTATATATTATATTTAATTTAATTTTTTTGTGTTATATGTTATGTTGCACTCACGACACCTATGTTATTAACAACAATAATAATAACCGGCAGCGACAAGAAACTTCTTTTTTTCGTTAATGACTTTGTACCACCAATAAAAACAAGAAATAACGAACGTTAAGTTTTGAAACGGACGGAAGCACTAAGTGAAAGTTCGACATGCGCTCGTTCGTTCTTTCGATGTCCGACAAACCGACGTAGACGAATACAACTGTTCGTTGGATACACTACAAACTGGCTAACAACCCAAACAATGCTAGAGACGTCGACGACGACGACGCAACCACAACAAACAGACACACACGCAACCGAACTCTCAACTAACTTTGTTGTCATGAGAAGAGGGCCAAGCAAGCAGGAAAAGGAGAATGGTAAGGGTTGCCAATGCCCGTCTAAATGTGTTTGGGACATTTAAGGTAACTTTAACTTCATAAACGGGTGTAAAGTTTATGTAGCAGATTTTGCCTATTGGGAACTTCGTAAAATATAGTGGATTTTAGAGGGGTTTCTTCATCAGGATCAGCGCTGCTCAAGAAAAAATATCTCTTTCCAGTCAAATTTCTCTTCACTTATTTAAATCAAGAACAAATCGTAAAACATAAAGAAAAACTGAATTTTAATTTTCTCTTATATTATCTGTTTTTTTTTTTTTTCGGCTCATGTTCTAGAACACGGATTTGAGCAGAGCTGATCAGGATCTATCAAAGCATATAAATGGTAAAAACACAAACATATGCTTAGTTAGGTCTACTTTAACTCTAACAAGAAAAAAGGCAGCTACGTTCAGCCGGGCCGTGCTTTTAATTCCCTCCACCATTTGGAAGGAAATTGAAACATTTAAAAAAAAAACTTCCGGAAACTACCATTTAAATGAAAACTTTTATATGGATACTATACGAAGACGTGAGCCTGCTTATGAAATTTTTCGTCATAGGCTGTAGTACCCATTACGAACTTACGAACAAATACCAAATTTGAAACAATTCCGATAAATAGTGTTCCTAAAATCATGAAAATACCGAATATCGGGATGTACCGTTATATGGGGGATATACGTAAACCTAAACCTACATACGTAGGCTGTAGTATCCATTAAGAACTTTAAATACGAAATTTGTTACAGTTCCGGTGTCGCACAAATTATAAAAATACCGAGTATTGGAAGGTACTGTCATATGGGGGCTATACGAAGGCGTGGACCTGCACACAAAAATTTTTGTCATAGGCTGTAGCACCCATTACGAACTTCAAATACCAAATTTCTAATAATTCCAATAAATAATGTGGCCAAAATCATGAAAATACCGAATATAGGGAGGTACCGTTATATAGGGGCTGTACGAAGACGTGGACAAGCATACGAAATTTTTTCCATAGGTTGTAGTAACCATTAAGATCTCCCAATATGAAATTTCAAACAATTCCGGTGAATAATATCGCTAAAATCATCAAAATACCAAATTGACGTTGACCTGCAAAGACAATTTTTTAATTTCAAATATCAAATTTGAATTTAAATAATTCCGGTAAATACTGTCGCAAAAATCATGAAAATACCGAATATCGGGAGGTACCGTCATATGGGGGCTATACGAAAACGTCGACTGAAGTGGCCCTGCCTACTGGTAAACTATGCATGTATGAAAAATTGTAGCCTTCTATCTCAATTCGTTCGAAAGAAATTCGTTCGTGATTACAACAGACAGATGGACAGACAGTCAAAGAAGCAACTTGATCGAAACCCGCGTCGCAGTGGCCGAAAAATAACTCGTGAGCTGAACATATCGCAATACTCCATTCGGCAAATATTGAAAAATGAAATTCTAAAAAGTGCAAGAACTTAGACCACAACAGAAGAAAATAGACTTAAAAGAGCTAAAGAGTTGCTTCGCTTGGCCGAAAGTGGTGAACTGCCGAATTTGGTTTTCTTCGATGAGAAAACATTCGTTGTCCAGCAGTTTGACAAACAAAATAATCGTGTTTACTTGCCAAAGAGGTCAGCTGTGAATGTTTACCGAGCTTCGGTTGGCCACCAGAACTCAAATGCCGGCCATGGTGATGGTGTGGGCCGCCATAACAACCAATGGTCGCTCTCCACTCGTATTAATCGACCGTGGCGTCAGAATAAATGCCGAATATTATCGTGAAAATATTCTGGAGGGTGTATTAAAGCCTTGGGCACGCCAACATTTTGGCCGCAGATCTTGGACATTCCAACAGGACTCAGCACCATCGCACTCAGCACGCGCCATCCAAGAATGGTTACAAAATTAGGTTTCTCTCATTTCTAGCGCACAATGGCAACCAAGATCTCCGGAAACCAATCCGTTGGACTATTGTGTCTGGAGTATTTTGGAAAGCATGGTTAACACTAAAAAATACCAAAGTGTCGATCACCTCAAGCAAGCGCTTCGCCGGGAATGGGCTAAAATACCGCAGGGCGAAATTTGCACCGCGTGTGACGGTTTCATTGGCCGTTTGAAGCCCATAATTCGTGCTAAGGGTGACCAATACGAACAAATCTAAACTTATTCTAAAATTTGATGCAATTTTCGAAATTTTTTGTTTTCATTCAATAAAATTAAAAAAAAAAATAAAAATTATGTCGTTTGACTTTGTTGCAGTTTTTTTTATCTCACCCTGTATATATTTAAAGAAATAGGTGTGGCTAGTTTCTCTGATCTCAACTAGATACTTGTGGTTGATGGGAGAGTCAACGGTACCTCGTACACTGACTTTCAAACATATATCTTCATTATTTTGGCAAATATAAGGATTTTAAGTAAATCGAAAAAAATGTACGTAAAAGTGGGCGTGTTCAATTTTTCTTCACATAAATACTTAACTTGGGGTAGGACGAAAATTTGTAAAAAAAAATGTCAAAATATGTCCAGCCGATTTCAACTGACTCACTTGCAAACGATCGTCTTTTGATTTTTTAGTTATATATATTAAGGAGTAGGCGTGGCCAGTTCCTCAGCACCAAAATAAATATTTAAGGTTGGAGGGAAAGGAACTCGTGTAATAATTTTCGAACCGATGTCTGCATTATTTTGGCAAATATAAGAAATTGAGATAAATGTTTGTCAAAAAATTATCCAAATCCGTTCAGATTTTCATATAGCCTTATATATATCTTTATACTTTTTAACATTTATGTGCATAAAATTTTTAATATTGGCCCAAATTGGATGGATTTTTGCGTATTCAAGCGAATTTTTCCTTTTGGTAAAACTTGTTCCCATACATCTATTGCTCCTATAAACTTTTTAATACCCTCCACCTTGGAAAGGAGGGTATATTAACTTTGTCATTCCGTTTGTAGCATCCTTAAATATTCGTCTTAGACCCCATAAAGTATACATATTCATAATCAGCATAAAATTCTAAGCCGATTTAACTATGTCCGTCTGTTGAAATCACGATACAGCCCACGTTATTTGACGTAGGGCGCCAAAATTTAGCAGAGCTATTTGCATTGTGTCTATGATGGTTGGTATTGAAAATGAGATATATCGGTCCACGTTCCGGTATAGTCCCCATATAACGGTACCTCCCGATATTCGGTATTTTGATGATTTATGCCACATTTTTTCACGGATTTGTCTGGAAATTGGTATTTGTAGGTCATAACGGGTCCCTGAGCTTGTGGCAAAACATTACATGTATAGGTCCACGTTGTGGTATAGCCCCCATATAAAGGTACATCCCAATATTCGGTATTTTAGTTTTTTTTTGCCACATTTTTCCACGGATTTGTCTAAAAATTGGTACTTGTGGGTCATAATGGTTTCCAGCTCCGGTGGCGAAACATTGCATGTATGGGTCAAGGATTTGGTATAGCCCCCATAGAACAGTACCTGCCGATATTCGGTATTTTCATGGTTTTTGCCACATTTTTTTCACTGATTTGTCTAAAAATTGGTATTTGTGGGTCATAATGGGTCCTAGTTCGTGTGGCGAAACATTGTAATTATAGGTCCACGTTTTGGTGTAGCCCCCATATAACGGTACCTCCCGAAATTCGGCATTTTAATGGTTTTTGCCAAATATCTTCTAATGTTTCTTTTACCCTAAGGTGGAGGGTATTAAAAGTTTGGCCCGGCCGAACTTAATGTTTTTTTACTTGTTTAATATAATCCTTCCCGGAGTTATATAATGCACTTTATAGAAATATATTTTCACTATTACAAATTAAGCACCTACAATATACCTTGAACAAAACTTTTATATAAATCTCTGAATATTATGAATTGTTCCAAACTTGGCAACTCTATACTTGGCCATAAAAACAAAACAAACTGCATTGGAACATTCCTTCACAAGCCACCGTCAATAGAACATACCTAGATACACACATAGGTATGTGTGTTTGTTTGGCCATACGGATACGTTGTTGGGCTATTGGCAAAGGTTCAAACATGTTCTTCGAAATGGAGAAGTTCTTATAGGAACGTGAGTGCACATTTCGTATAAAAACAACCAAACGCATTGGCTTGGCTGTGTATCCATCGTGTCTTTAAAACCGGTTTCATCTTCATCCACTTTCGTCATCGTTCACACACACGATGCGATTTATTTATGAGAATTTATAAAGTGTTTGAATACACAGAAGATATTTTCCACCCCCTCCCCCCACTCTTCAAACCATGCTATAAGCGAACATAGTCGATTGCCATAAGAACCAAACGCGACGTCAGGTTTTGTTTACATTCTCAGTCCAAACACATCCACCACCGCACGTTAGCGGTAAGTTCGATACTAACGACCAATCAAATTCAATAAAATAACGTGCTGCTGTTTTCGGTTTCGTGTTGTCTGTCGTACCCTTCGGTTTTATTTTTGTTCGAAACGAACAAGTGTAGCTCATTTAGCGTTTTTATTTGTTGAAGGGAAACGTGTTTGTCATTATTTTCGCCGGGGCGAACTAACAAGACGGGATACCAAATTTCAGCCAATTACTTGCCGCAAGTAGACTTGCATAATATAATTTATGGAAATATTTTTAACTGCACTGTGCAACATAAAAACTAATTACAACAAGTAAAAAAAAACGTTTTATGCCCTCCACAGTTCGGAAAGTAACTTTTATAAAAATATGTATGTACAGGGTGAGATAAAAAAACTGCAACAAAGTCAAAAGCCATAATTTTTACATCTTTTTTAAATTTTATGGAATGAAAGCAAAAAATGTAGGAAATGTGGCATGAATTATGGCCTTCAAACGGCCAATGAAGCCGTCACACGCTGCTCGAATGTTGCTCTGCGGTATTTTGGCCCATTCCCGGCGAAGCGCTTCCTTGATGTGATCGACACTTTGGTATTTTTAGTGCCAACCTTGCTTTCCAATAGTCCCACGGAGATTTTGGTGGCAATTGTGCGTTGAAAATGAAGCGAGGAATCTCATTTTGTAACCATTCTTGGGTGGCGCGTGCTGAGTCCTGTTGGAATGTCCAAGGTCTGCAGCCAGAATGTTTGCGTGGCCAAAACTCTGATACACCCTTCAGAATATTTTCGCGATAATATTCGACATTTATTCTGATGCCACGGTCGATTAACACGAGCGAAGAGCGACCATCGTCTGTTCTGGTGACTTAACGAAGGTGCACATTTTCAGCTGACCTCTTTGGCAAGTAAAAACGATAATTTTGTTTGTTTACAAACTGATGGGCAACGAATGTTTTCTCATCGTAAAAAACCAAATTCGGCAGTTCACCACGAAACAACTTCTTATTTTCTTTCTGTTGCGGTGTAAGTTCTTGCACTTTTTTGAATTACAATGGCTCGTTTTTCAATATTTGCCGAATGGGATATTGCGATCTGTTCAGCTGACGAGCCATTTTTCGGGCACACTACTTTTCGAACCATTTCTGCTGATGTTGCTGTTTTCTTCCGTCCACTTCCTTGATATCGGACTACGCTACCAGTATCACGATAACGAGCGATAATACGAGACACAAAATATTTATTCACATTTAAATGCTGGAGTGCTCTAACGATAGGCACTTGTGGTTTTTCAGCCAAATATAAACAATTCCATCACGAATAACTTTTTTCTGGAAAATCCTCACCAAAATGCTTTTGTACGCTTGTAAACAATGTAATGAGCTGTCACTGGAACAATTTTAACAACTGTCGGACGAGTGGCTTATAAATTACTGCCGTCTGAATTTGGTTGCAGTTTTTTCATCTCACCCTGTACTTTGTTGTGTCCATACTGATTATTTCGATGAGTTACAACTGGTGACATCCATATCAAAATTCGGGATTTCAGCTATATCCCTTCACTCAATATCAATTTAGTAACATTAAGTTCTCTTCGTATGCTTAAAATGTGCATTTTCAAATCCTAACATTAATTTCGGCTCTGTAATTTTCTCCATTACCAACTTTCAAAAACCAGCTCCTACTCTTAACCACAGGTACCAACATTGCCATCCATATAAAATTCCAGGATTTATAGTTCTATTCCTTAACCCAATACGAAGTTTAATTCTATTTAGTACCTTTCGTACAATTAAAATACACATTTCCAAAACCACCTCCGTATCTCATTTCAAGATACCAACAGAGAATTCAATATCAAATTTAAGGATTCCAACCTAATCCATTCACCCTATACCAAATTTAGTACTTTTGTACGAAATAAAATGCATTTCAAAAACACCACCAAATCTCAAACACAGATACCATCAGTAATTTAAATATCAAATTTCAGAATTGTATATTCATATATCCAGGCTACACATGAACAGCGACGTTAATTTGAAATTTCAGATTTCTAGTACTAGCTGTTCAACCAAGTACCAGATAATATCAAATCTTGTACAAATTTCCTACACTCCCGCAGTAATCTTAATTTAAAGTTTCTGCATTCGAATTCTATCGGTTTATCCAAATCAGAATTTTAGCAAATTCAGTACATGTAAGTACAAATATCCACAACTGCCTCCAAATCCCAAGCCTTGACTCCGACAGTAATACTATTTCCAAATTTCTGGATACCAACTCTATTGGTTTGCCAGATTTAGTACCATTTAGTACACATTAGTACATAAGTAAGTAACTACTTACATAATACGATCCAATACAAATCTTATTTTAAATTTTCAGGATTCCAACGCTACCGGTTCACCCAAAATTTAAATTGTACCAAATTTTGTAGCATTTAGTACACATAAGTACGAATTTCCAAAATCTCAATCCTTGACTCCGACAGTAATCTTATTTCCAATTTTTTGGATACCAGCTCTGTTGGTTTACCAAAATCCAAATTATACCAAATTTACTACACATTAGTACAAATGTCCTTAAGTACCTAAATCATATAATCCAATACAAAACTTATTTCAAAATTTCAGGATTCCAACTGTATTGGTTCTCCGAAAATTTAAATTGTACCAAATTTGGTACTGTATAATACACAAAAGTACGAATTTCCAAAACTATATACTTTTCTCGGTCCTAAAATGCAGTAGTAATCTAATTTCTAAATTTCAGAATCGCCAAATCGCCATTGTACCAAAATTAGTACCATTTAGTACTTTTCGTGCACATAAGTACAAATTCCGAAAATTCCTACACTCAGGATTCCAGCTCCATCTGTTCCTCCAAATTGTACCAAATTCAGTGCCTTTTATTACTTTTCGTATACATGAGTACACACTTTCAAAAATACCTCCTTACATCGACTCTGCTCCTCAACCTTGATTCCCATTTCAAATTTCAAGTTTTTAGCTCTAACTGTTCACATGATATTGAAATGGTACCCAATATGGTACATTATATTAATTTTCGTACACTTGTGGTACGAATTTCCAAAAACCCTTTGATATATCCGTATCAGTGACCCTCATTCTTAATTTAATTCAAATGCAAAGAGTAGTACCCATATTTAGTACCCTTTAATACTTTTCTTATCGTTGTTGTACTAAATTCCAAAAACCCAGCCAAATCTGACGCCTTCCGAATAAGAGTGACCCTCACTCAAAATTTCAAGATTGTAGTTGCAACCACTTCGTGTGGATAAAAAGCTAAACTTTCAAACTGTCTTTTGTCTGCAGGCAGGTCAAGTGCGAAGATGGGCTATATCGGTCCACGATATCGTATGGCCCCAATATAACGGTACCTCCGTTATTCGGTATTTTGATGATTTTAACCACATTTTTCAGTGGAACTGTCTGAAGTTCTACACAAGGAGTTCTTCCTACTAAAAGAGAATTTTCTATATAGGTTCACGATATCGAACAGCCCCCATACAATGTTGTCCCCGATATTCGGTATCTTAATGATTTTAGCCACATTTTTCAATGGAATAGTCAGAAAATCCACACAAGGGGTACTTTACCATCTGGAAGAGAATTGTCTATATATATATCTGCGTTTTAGTATAGCACCCATATAACGCTACTCCGAGATATTCGATATTTTCAGGATTTTCGCAACATTATTTCGCAACGATCCAATACAAATCTTATTTTAAATTTTCAGGATTCCAACGCTACCGGTTCACCCAAAATTTAAATTGTACCAAATTTTGTAGCATTTAGTACACATAAGTACGAATTTCCAAAATCTCAATCCTTGACTCCGACAGTAATCTTATTTCCAATTTTTTGGATACCAGCTCTGTTGGTTTACCAAAATCCAAATTATACCAAATTTACTACACATTAGTACAAATGTCCTTAAGTACCTAAATCATATAATCCAATACAAAACTTATTTCAAAATTTCAGGATTCCAACTGTATTGGTTCTCCGAAAATTTAAATTGTACCAAATTTGGTACTGTATAATACACAAAAGTACGAATTTCCAAAACTATATACTTTTCTCGGTCCTAAAATGCAGTAGTAATCTAATTTCTAAATTTCAGAATCGCCAAATCGCCATTGTACCAAAATTAGTACCATTTAGTACTTTTCGTGCACATAAGTACAAATTCCGAAAATTCCTACACTCAGGATTCCAGCTCCATCTGTTCCTCCAAATTGTACCAAATTCAGTGCCTTTTATTACTTTTCGTATACATGAGTACACACTTTCAAAAATACCTCCTTACATCGACTCTGCTCCTCAACCTTGATTCCCATTTCAAATTTCAAGTTTTTAGCTCTAACTGTTCACATGATATTGAAATGGTACCCAATATGGTACATTATATTAATTTTCGTACACTTGTGGTACGAATTTCCAAAAACCCTTTGATATATCCGTATCAGTGACCCTCATTCTTAATTTAATTCAAATGCAAAGAGTAGTACCCATATTTAGTACCCTTTAATACTTTTCTTATCGTTGTTGTACTAAATTCCAAAAACCCAGCCAAATCTGACGCCTTCCGAATAAGAGTGACCCTCACTCAAAATTTCAAGATTGTAGTTGCAACCACTTCGTGTGGATAAAAAGCTAAACTTTCAAACTGTCTTTTGTCTGCAGGCAGGTCAAGTGCGAAGATGGGCTATATCGGTCCACGATATCGTATGGCCCCAATATAACGGTACCTCCGTTATTCGGTATTTTGATGATTTTAACCACATTTTTCAGTGGAACTGTCTGAAGTTCTACACAAGGAGTTCTTCCTACTAAAAGAGAATTTTCTATATAGGTTCACGATATCGAACAGCCCCCATACAATGGTGTCCCCGATATTCGGTATCTTAATGATTTTAGCCACATTTTTCAATGGAATAGTCAGAAAATCCACACAAGGGGTACTTTACCATCTGGAAGAGAATTGTCTATATATATATCTGCGTTTTAGTATAGCACCCATATAACGCTACTCCGAGATATTCGATATTTTCAGGATTTTCGCAACATTATTTGCCGCAATTGCGTCCAATTTCGTATTTGAAGTTCGTAATGGGTACTACAGTCTATGACGGAAAATTGTCTATGCAGGTCCACGTCTTAGTATAGCCCCCATACAACGGTACCTCCCTTTATTCGGTATTTTTATGATATTAACGACATTATTCACAGGAATTGTTTCGAATTTCGTATTTGAAGTTCGGAATCGGAATGGCGGAAGGTATATAAAAGTTCGGCACGGTCGACCCTAGCTCCTGTTTTACTTGTTTTAATATAGATAGAATACTACAGGAGCAAGGGACGGTTCCACTTAAATATGGGCAAAATTTACGTTTTTGAGACGAAATAATGCTTTCAAGATATGGGGTATATTATATTGTAAGGAACCCTTCACCCTTCATTTATTTTTCATCAAGGTGAAATTTTGACACGTATTTTATAACGTGATGGTAAGCTTGTATATTTTAAATTACAATAAGAAAAATACAGTTTTTTTATACTCTCAGCATATGGCTAGAGGCCAAATGCAAGGAATATTTGAGTCGACATTTTCTAAAAATTATCACATATCTCATATAAAGTGAAAGAAAGGACGAAAGGTCCAAACCTGGCACGTCGCGATATATATATATATATATATATAAAATTTATTTAGGTCCGATACGAAATGAACAATATTAGCCCATACCATCTCCATAGAGGGTCTAATAATAATCGAACATTGGCTGATGGTATACACCGACTGATATTTTCTAACCTATTTTCTTTTCATTTAAACACAAACATTTAATTTCGCAATCAAAGAGAAAATTTCATAAAAATGTGAAGAGAGGGTAAAATGTACCGCCACCTCGTTAGTTAAAGGTTAAACAAAAGAATCAAACAGGGTGGGTTGAAAAAACTGCAACCAACTTCAGACTGCTGTTATTTCCAAAAGACATTCGTGATGGAATTCAAGCGGAATAGTGTGACTTCTTTATATTTGGTTGGAAAACCACAAGTGGCTATCGTTAGAGCACTCCAGCATTTAAAGGTGAATACATCTTTGGTGTCTCGTACCATCGCTCGTTACCGTGATGCTGGTAGTGTAGCCCGACGTCAAGGAAGTGGACGGAAGAAAACAGCAACATCAGTAGAAATGGTTCGAAAAGTAACGAAGCAACCCGCGAAACCCGCGTCGCAGTACCAAAAAATGATCGCAATATTCAATTCGGCAAATACTGAAAAATGTGCTCGGAGTAAAGCCATTGAAATTCCAAAAGTGCAAGAACTTACACCGCAACAACGAGAAAATAGACTTAAAAGAGCTAAAGAGTTGCTTCGCTTGGCCAAAAGTCGTGAACTGACGAATTTGGCTTGACAAAACATTCGTTGTCCAGCAGTTTGTAAACAAACAAACTGATCGTGTTTACTTGCCAAAGAGGTCAGTTAAAAATCTGCACCTACGGTTGGCCACCAAAACTCAAGCGCCGGCCGGAAAATATTCTGGTGAGTGTATTAAAGCCTTGGGCACGCAAACATTTTGGCCGCAGACCTTGGACATTCCAACAGGACTCAGCACCATCGCACTCAGCACTCGCCACCCAATAATGGTTACAAAATTAGGTTCCTCGCTTCATTTTCAGCACCAAAATCTTCGGATACCAATCCGTTGGACTATTGTGTCTGGAGTATTTTGGAAAGCAAGGTTGGCACTAAAAAATACCAAAGTGTGGATAGCCTCAAGCAAGTGCTTCGCCGGAAATGGGTTAAAATACCGCAGAGTAACATTCGGGCAGCGTGTGACGGTTTCATTGGCCGTTTGTAGGCCATAAATCGTGCCAAAGTTCACCAATTCGGACAAATCTAAACGTATTCTAAAATAGAATTTAAAAAAAAATGTAAAAATTATAGCGTTTGACATTGTTGCAGTTTTTTATCTCACCCTGTATGTACAAGACATCCGGTCTTTCCCCACAACTTTCTCGAGCTTAGACTACCTTGCATTCATGCTGCCACGATCACTTCTCATGTTTACATTGTACGAGGTGTTACACACGTACTATAAAACTCTGAAACAGAGGTTGACAGTTTTCTACTCTGACTCATATTGTCTTTTTTTTCAATTTTTTTTGATAAAAATAAATTGCTTTCGATAAAATTGTTTTAATTACAAACCGTTTTTAATTACAATTCTGTGCTAACGAAAGAGCCGTTTCATTCATCCGAAACGTAAACATTTGGGATCAGTCGCTTTCGTACCAATGCCAAAAGTTGTAGTATCCCGTTACATCGTTCTGGGAGTGTTCACTTTTATGACACTCACTGCTGGAAATGTTCGCTTCACAAACCTAAAATGCAACTCGCTCGACACGACATTTTCGATAGTTGAGAAATGCAATTTAAAACTAATACGTCGCGGTGTTGTTGGCCTAAATATCACTGTTAAACTGCTCAAGATACCCGTTACAAATGTTTCGGCAAGTTGTCAATTCTAATTGAGATATACTAGCCGTACTAATTTGTTAAATTCTTCAGGTAGCTTTGTCTTTCTTCAAAAAGTCGAATGGTTATCAGCCGTATTTCTACAATACCTCAGCAGATTTTTGCAATTTTTTAAGAAATCGTCAAAAATATCCGATTTTGCAAATTGTAGCCAATTATATGCTTCGCAATACCAACATTAATCATACGTGTCCATTTGATGTAAGTATCACTACTATCGAGATTTTAGTTCTTAGAAATCGGGTAAATACTTTTGCCGTGTTCCAGAACTGCAAGAGAGTAAAAAATTTTGCAATACGATAGGCGATTTTCCCTTTTATGATATGGAAAAAAAACTGTAAAATTCTAAAATTCTAGAAATATTTATATCCACGCGTACAAGGGACCATTGATAAAAATCTAGAGTTACCCAGCTGACATATTTTTATAATTCTTTCCTAATTCAGAAAAATGCTCTGTACTAGTTTCTAACTTCGAATTCGAAACGAACTCGGAACACAATTGTGAGATTTCCCAAGATTCTGAAAGTTTCGTGACGAATTCGATTAGAATTCGCAAAAGAAAAATTCGCAATATTAGTGTATGTTTTATAGAAAGTTCCCAACATTTTCGGAGGTTTAATCCAAATTTAATCTGTTCTATAGTTTTTCCGAAAATTGGAAAAAAAAAGTCAATTAAATTCGGAAAATAACTCTTCACAAGTTTCCGATTCAAGTCGAATTCGGAACGAACTCGGAACAAAATTATGTGAGATTCTAATACAGGGTTGCCCATATTCGACGGACCTTTGAGGCTTGTCCGCAGGCAACATTCTTTGCGTCAATTGAATTTTGTACGGGTACAAATGCAAATCAATGCGACTAATCCATTGTAAAGTGAACCGAGCCATGCCCAACTGAGAACGGCGTTTTTGAGATGTTCTTGGGGACCTCTCAACACTGGCTCGTACGGCAGCGATATTCTCGGCCGATCGCCTTGGTCGACTTTTATATGGCCTCTTCGGATTAGAAAGAGCCTTACCAGTCGTATAAACGCTTAATGGTGTTCTTAGAAGGCGCACTTCTCACATTTTTTAATGTTTTAAAAGCACGTTGAGTTTTCACAATTGACTTCTTCTTTTGAATGTAAATTTCAACTATTCCGTATATTTTTTTCGGAAAAATATCGGAAAACTTGAACCTACATACGAAATTTTTTGTCATAGACTGTAGTACCCATTACTAAATTTAAATAAGAAATATCGGGAGGACGTGGACCTGCATAAAAAAGGGTTGTCATAGGCTGTAGTACCCTTTACGAACTTCAAATACGAAATTTTAAATAATTCCGGTAAGTAATGTCGCTAAAACCATGAAAATGCCGAATATCGGGAGGTACCGATATATGGGGGCCATACGAAGACGTGGACCTGCATACGAAATTTGTTTACCATAGGTTTTAGCACCCATCAAGATATTCTAATACGAAATTTGAAACGATTCCGGTGCATAATGTGCTGGAATCATCAAAGTAGCGAATATCTGGAGGTACCGTTATACGGGAGCTATACGAAGACTTGGACCTGCGTACAAAAATTCTTGGCATATGCTGTAGGACCCGCTAGTATCTTCCAGTACGAAATTTAAAACGATTCCGGTGAATAATGTTGCTGAAATCATCGAAATACCGTATATCGGGAGGTACCGTTATATGGAGGCTATACAAAAACGTGGACCGACATGGTCCATTTACGAACATAGCCTGCCTTCTGGTAAACCATGCATGTATGCAAAATTCTAGCCTTCTATCTCAATTCGTTCGAAAGCGTGATTACAACAGACAGACGGACATACAGACGGACAGACAGACGGACAGACAGACGGACAGACAGACGGACAAACAGACAGACATACAGACGGATATCGCTAAATCGACTTAGAATTTTACGCTGATCAAGAATATATATACTTTGTAGGGTCTCTTATGAATATTTCGAGGAGTTACAAACGGAATGACAAAGTTAATATGCCCTCCACATAATTGTGGAGGGTATCAAAATACGCAAGTTCCCAATTCTGATGTCGATTTCGAAACAAAATTGTATGGTATTACTCAAGGTTCTTAAAGTTTTTCGAAAAAAAAACAAACATTTCTGATGTTTGATCCGAAATTCGGAAAAAAATCTGAATTTGTTTTATAGTTTTATCGGAAAATCCGGAAAATTTCAAATAAACCATTCGAAAATCGGAGAAATATAGGATGTTTGATACGAAATTCGAAAAAATGTCGGATGTTTAATCCAACATTTTAAAATTTTTCCTTTATTTGGAAGAAGGACAATTTGGGACATTTCTGTATGCTTAGTAGGAAAGTTAGGGATGTTTGATCCGAAATCTGGAAAAAATCTGAATTTGTTGAATAGTTTTATCCGAAAATTGGGAAAAATCCAATTAAAGTACAGAAATTCTGGAATTTTTCTAAAATTTGATCCAGAGATTCGAAAAAATTCTGAGCTTGAGTTTTTTTTTTTAATTTGTAAGTAATATTTTTTTTTAATTGTAAGTAATTGTTTTTGTTTATTTTCATTTTTCAATTTAATATTTCATTACATCATTTGATACGGCCAAAACGTGCCTTTTCGAAGTAACGGTTTTAGATTTACGAAATCCCCTCGATTTCAACTGTCAATTCCATAGCGTATACGTCACATAAATCGTACCATGGTAGAAAAATTCAGGTAGATGCATTAATGCTTGGGAACATTGATATGTCAACAATTTTGAAATGTTTTTTTTTTTTTTTTTCAAAAATAAGTAGATTTTTATATGATTTCTTATACGACGCCAATCGGAGATTGTTATGATATTCGCTTTTTACGAATTTTTACAAATTTGAATAACTTTTCATTCAAAATTTTAAATTTCAAATTTAGTTTGACAGTTCATTGTCCCAGCAGCTGTGTCGATGCGACTACCTGTATTCTTCTACCATGAATCGTACTCAAAAATACAGTGGATATCATCTGACATACACGCATTTGAATTGACATTTGAAATCGAGTGGATTTCGTAAATCTAAACGTACTTTAAGACAATCCGCCAGTACGTTGCCCTTACACAATTTACCGAAATTTAAGTAAATGCTTTAGAGTTTAGAGTTAAATCTAAACAATTATTTCATGGTGGATCGCATTTTCGCAATTATTTTTAATTAAAAATCGGATTTATTTCTAGCATGATATCATCGCCTATAACGATTGGAAATGTGAAATTAAATATTATCTTAGTATCTACAATTGAAAGCAGAAGAACAATTATGATAAAAATTATATAATTGATGTACATCCAATGTTTGGAAAGTACAGTTTGCCAAATAATTCTTTGGATGGAGTAAAGTTGAAAAAAATTAAAGTTAAAAAATTTAAACTTGTTTTATTATTACTATTTATTATACCCTCAGCCATATGGCTACAGAGGGTATACACGATGAGATAAAAAAAACTGCAACAAAGTCAAACGCCATCATTTTTAATTTTCTTTTTTTTAATTTTATTAAATGAAAGCAAACAAGTAAAAAAACATTTAGTTCGGCCGGACCAAACTTTTAATACCCTCCACCTTAGGGTAAAGGAAACATTAGAAGAAATGTGGCAAAAACCATTAAAATGCCGAATATCGGGAGGTACCGTTATATGGGGGCTATACCAAATCGTGGACCTACACATGCAATGTTTCGCCAAAGGAGCTAGAACCCATTATGACCTACTCATACCAATTTTCAGAAAATCCGTGAAAAAATGTGGCAAAAATCATCAAATTACCGAATATCGGGAAGTACCGTTATATGGGGGCTATACCAAAACGTGGACCTATAATTACAATGACTCGCCACACAAACTGGGACCCATTATGATCAACAAATACCAATTTTTAAACAAATCCGTAAAAAAATGTGGCAAAAAATTAAAATACCGAATATCGGGAGGTACCTTTATATGGGGGCTAAGTCAAAACGTGGACCTATACATGTTACACACACAGGGACCCGTTATGACCTACAAATACCAATTTTCAGACAAATCCGTGAAAAAATGTGGCATAAATCATCAAAATACCGAATATCAGGAGGTACCGTTATATGGGGGCTATACCAGAACGTGGACCGATACGTCTCATTTTCAATACCAACCATCCTAGACACAATACAAATTGCTCTGCTAAATTTTGGCGCTCTACGTCAAATAATGTGGGCTGTATCGTGATTTCAACAGACAGACAGAAAGACAGACAGACGGACATCGTTAAATCGACTTAGAATTTTATGCTGATTATGAATATATATATTTTATGGGGTCTACGACGAATATTTAAGGATGTTACAAACGGAATGACAAAGTCAATATACAAGGAGGGTATAAAAATGTCGGAAATAGCATCAAAATTTAGAATAAGTTTAGATTTGTTCGAATTGGTCACCTTCGGCACGAATTATGGCCTTCAAACGGCCAATGAAACCGTCACACGCTGCCCGAATGTTGCTCTGCGGTATTTTGGCTCAATCCCGGCGAAGTGCTTGCTTGAGGTGATCGACACTTTGGTATTTTTTACTGCCAACCTTGCTTTCCAAAATGCTCCAGACCCAGTAGTCCAACGGATTGATATCCGGAGATTTTGGTGGCCATTGTACGCTGAAAATGAAGCGAGGAACCTCATTTTGTGACCACTCTTGGGTGACGCGTGCTGAGTGCGATGGTGCTGAGTCCTGTTGGAATGTCCGAGGTCTATGGCCAAAATGTTTGCATGCCCAAGTCTTTAATACACCCTCCAGAATATTTTCGCGATTATATTCGGCATTTATTAATACAAGCGGAGAGCAACCATCGGCTGTCATATTCCACCCACTTTTACCATTCAGTTAAACTCGGTCCAGTATATCTATTGCTTCAATTTCTGTTGTTGGACGTCCACTACGTGGTCCACCATCAATGCTTGTACGATCACGTTTAAATTCAGCAACCCAATTTTTAACTGTTGCATATGAAATAGCCCTTTTCACTTAGCACATTCATTATGAATTTCTTGTCCTGATAAACCTTTTTTTATGTAAATATTTAATGAATGAAGGAGTTGCCGGATCGAAATATAATTTAACATGTGTTCATAACAAAGATGAAAGTTTCCATGGCAGAAGAATATGGGTAGACGCGTCGGCACAGCTGCTGGGACAATGAACTATCAAACCAATTTTGGAATAGAAAATGTTGAACGAAAAATTATTTAAATTTATAAAAATTGTTGAAAACTTGAATTAAAATAAGCTCCGAATGACATCGTATAAGAAAACATACAAAAATCTACTTATATTTGAAAAAACATTTAAATTTTTTTGACATATCAATGCTCCCAAGCGTACCTGTATTTTTCTGCCATGAAAGTTTCCAAAACACTTAACTTTTTTCTGTTTATACCGCGCTTTTTGTGCTAGGCTAAGAAGTTTCCGTACTGCCCTCGTGTAATAATTGGGTTTTTTTATACCCTCCACCATACTATGGAGGGTATGTTAACTTTGTCATTCCGTTTGTAACTCCTCGAAATATTCATGTCAGACCCAACAAAGTATATATATTCTTGATCAGCGTAAAATTCTAAGTCGATTTATCGATGTCCGTCTGTCTGTTGTAATCACGCTATCTTTCGAATGAATTGAGATAGATGGCTAAAATTTTGCCACGTTTTCATATTGGCCCCATATAAGGGTACCTCCCGATATTCGGTATTTTGATGATTTTAGCGACATTATTCACCCGAATTGTTTAAAATTTGGTATTTGAAGTTCGTAAGGGATATTACAGCCTATGGCAGAAAATTGTCTGTGCAGGTCCACGTCTTCTTATAGCACCCATATAACGGAACCACCGATATTCGGTTTTTTTTTTATGATTTTAGCGTCATTATTCACCAGAATGGTTTCAAATTACGTATTGAGAGTTCGTAATGGTCCAGGTCCAGATGTTCGCATAGGCCCCATACATCAGTACCTCCCTATATGTGGTATTTTGATGAATTTAGGTACAATACCCACCACAAATTTTTGAGATGCCGTATTTGAAGTTCGTTATGGATGCTACAGCCTTTGACAGAAAATTGTCTATGCTGGTCCAGGTCTTTGCACAGCTCCGATATAACGGTACCTCCCTATATACGATATTTTGATGAGTTTAGTTACATTATTCACCGTTTATTTCAAGTTTCGAATTAGAATATGGTAATGGCTTATAACAAAAAATGCCTATATAGGTCCACGTCATATAGACCCCAATATAACGGCTACATTCGGTATTTTTAAGATTGTAACAGAATTTTTAACGGATTATATTGTTTTTGAGAATTGCCAAATTCGTTCCAAATTGTGGAGGGTATTTTTTTAACTTGTTTTATTTTTCTTTTTTGTTAAGTTTCGCATTTGAATATTGTAATGGCTTATGGCAAAAGTTACCCATGCAGGTCCATGTCGTCATATAGACCCTAATGTAACACCTACATTCGGTATTTTTAAGATTTTAACAGAATTTTTAACGGATTTTATTGTTTTTGCGAATTGTCAAATTCATTCCAAATTGTGGAGGATATTCAAAATTCAGGCCGGCCGAACTTACAGCTTTTTTACTTGTTTCTGTTTGTACCGCGCTTTTTGTGCTAGGCTAAACGTCAGAATACATAAAGCGCTTATCTGGCTGGTTTAAGTCATCGGCTGGCTTCTTCGGAGCTTAGGGCCAAAATCGATCAAAGTCAACCCAAAACTGCTCTAAGAAGTAGCCAGCCGACGACTTAGGCCAGTCAAAATGCGCTTTATGTATTTCCACCCTAAGAAGTCTCCGAACTGCCCTCGTGTAATAATTGTTATGTATACCCTACACCACAAGATGGTCAGGGTATTATGTCTTTGTGCATTTGTTTGTAACAGGCAAAAGGAAACGAGAAAGGAAACATAGAATCACATTCTGAGTCGATTTATGCATGTCCGTCCGTCCGTCTGTCCATGTATTTTTGTAAACAAAGCACAGTTCGCATTTATTACCCTATCCAGATGAAATTTTGCACAACTCATTTGTTTGGCCCAAGGACGAACCCTATTGAAATTGGAGATAATCGGTCAAAATTTAGATATAGCTTCCATATATATATATTCGTCCGATTTACCTTGGATTGTGCACCAAACGTATAATATCAGCCCGAATAGTATGGAATTTTGCACGTACGATCAGATTGGGCTTGAAAATAAGTATGCCAAATTTGATCGAAATCGTTTCAGATATAGCTATAGCTCTCATATATATTGTTCATCCGATTTGTTATTTTTGTCCTCCGCAGCCTTAATATGCACTCTGTAACAACAATATTTGGGGAAATATATCAAATACAGCTCAGAAATACATTTGCTAAATTTTATCGAGATCGATTCAGATTTCGATACAGCTCCCATATATAACTTCGTCCGATTTACCTTGGATTGTGCACCAAACGTCTAATATTTGCCCAAATTGTATAAAATTTGGCACTTACGACCGAATTGAGTCTAGAAGGTAGTATGTCAAATTTGGTGAAGATCGGTTCAGATATAGCTATAGCTCCCATATATACTGTTCATCCGATTTGTCATATTTGTTACCCACTGCCGTAACAACGATATTCAGGGAAATATATCAAATACATCTCAGAAATATCTTTGCCAAATTTTATCGAGATCGATTCCGATTTGGATATAGCTCCCGTATATATTTTTATCCGATTTCAAATTAATTGTGCACCAAATGGGCAATACAAGTCCGAATTTAAAAGATGCAAATGCTTCGGCATAATTAGTCCTTTGAACTTTAAATTATAGTTATAATCATAGCGTGTATGATTGAATTCTCCCATAAAAACTTTTAATTGTTGTGCGCAGCTCTACTAAATTAGCAATGTCGTGTAGGGTATCATAAAGTCGCCCCGCCCGACTTTAAGACTTTCTTTACTGGTATTTTTCGATATCAAAGAGGAAAAACGGTTATTGTAGCAGTTTTGGAACAGACAAATATTTTCCCGCACATTTTCCCAAAATCAATTCGCGTGTATTGACACTACGTGGCATGGGTCATACAAATTGTTGCCATTAAAATTGTTTTGATGGCAAATTGATTTTTAATTACCTTTTTTTGTCATAGACAAATATTAAGTGAATACTCTCAACGCAGACAGTTTTCTGGTATTTGCATATTATATATCAGTCACATTCGATCAAATGCCAAATATTTTCGATACGTCTTACATCATTCTATGGGTGTTCACTTTGACAGCACCGACGGTGGCAAATGTTCGATTCACAAACCTAAAATGTAACTCACTCGATCCGACATTTTCAATTGTTGAAAAATGTAATTTGAAACTAATACGTCGTGGAACTGTCGGCCTAAATGTCACTGTTAAATTACTTAAAACGCCCGTTACAAGTGTTTCGGCAAGTTATGCATTTATTTTAATCTCTTTTTTTTAATTTTATGTTTCAATATTTAAAGGTTAATGTCGCTTTCTTTAAGAAATCAAATGGCTATCAACCGTATCTGTACAATACTTCGGCAGATTTTTGTAATTTTTTAAAACAACGTCAAAAATATCCCATTCTGCAAATTCTTGCGAATTATATGCTGCACAGCACCAACATAAATCACACGTGTCCATTTGATGTAAGTACTGTGGTATCATTAGGTTTTAGAATGTATAGTTCAAATAGTTCCCAAAAACAAAAAGAACGAGAGATTTTCCAATACCCATAGTGATGTGGGGTAGCATATTGCCAAAATCCTCTAACTTCCTCCGTTTATATACTTGTGTTTTTATTTATTTCCAGCATGACATCATTGCCGAAAATCTGGTGTTGAATGAAAATATTTTTAAATTGCTGCCCTTGGGTAATGGCGAATATATGTTTCGCATCATGGTAGGTGCCTACAATGATTGGAAATGTGAAATTAAATGTTTTTTTAGTATTTTCTAATAAAATTTATCGGACAACTCTAATTGTCGCAATTGTCAGTATGTCTTCGATGTTCTGCACCACAGAAGTTCAACAAATATTTTTTTATGAATGTTACCAATATGGTTTTCAAAGTTGAACAAATTCAACATTGGCAGATCTTATTTGTGTTTTCCAAATGTTGATAATAAAAAGTTAAAAAATGTTAATAAGAGCTTTAAAAAAACGTTAGATTTGGCACATTCTTTCAGTTTTTTAAATTATGTTATTATTTTGTTTGGTGGGTATATATTGGTGCAGGGTGTGTCGGGTAATAGGTAGGGCTCCCAGCATGGTAGAAGAATATAGGTAGATGCATCAACTCTTGGGAACATTGATATGTCAAAAATTTTTAAATGTTTTGTCAAAAATAAGTAGATTTTTAAATGTTTTCTCATGCGACGCAAATCCGAAGTCGTTATAATATGTAATTTTCAATAATTTTTCATTCAACATTTTCAATTCCAAAATTAGTTTGACAATTCATTGTGCCTGCAGCTGTGTCGATGCGACTACCTGTATTCTTCTACCATGGCGCCCAGCAAACACTTTTTTCCAAAGGCTCTGATATCCGATTTTTTTTTTGTAGAAATTTTCTAAATTTTCCGAGTAATCTACACATACACGCTTCTTGTGTTTTGTTTGAAAAAAAAAAAAAAAACAAGTTAAAAAGCAGGAAGTTCGGCCGGGCCGATCTTTGAATACCCTCCACTATTTGGAACGAATTTTCAAAAAAATAAAATCTTTAAAAAATTCTGTTAAAATATTGGGGTCTATACGACGTGGACCTACAGAGGCATTGTTTGTCATAAGCCATTACCATATTCAAATTCGAAACTTGAAATAAACGGTGAATAATGTACCTAAAATCATCAAAATACCGAATATAGGGAGGTACTGATATATTGGGCCTATACGAAAACCTGGACCTGCATAGACAATTTTCTGTCAGAGACTGCAGTTCCCATTACGAACTCTAAATACGTAATTTGAAACTATTCTGGTGAATAATGACGCCAAAATCATCAAAATACCGAATATTGGGAGATACCGTTATATTAGGGTTATATGAAGACGTAGACCTGCACAGATAAATTTCTGTCATAGCATCCATTACTTCAACTTCAAATACTAAATTTTAAACAATTGCGGTGAATAATGTCGCTAAAATCATCAAAATACGAACTATAGAGAGGTACTGGTATATGGGGTCGACGAACTTTTAATACCCTCCACCATTTAGAAAGAACTTGAAATTAAAAAAAAAAAAAAAAAACTTAAAGTACCCATTACGAACTTCAAATACGAAATTTGAAATAATTCCGGTGAATAATGTTGCCGAAATCATCAAAACACCGAATATCGGAAGCCATCGTAATATGGGGGGCTATACGGACGCGCATACAAAAATGATTTGTCAAATTTATTTTCTGATCAAAATTCCGTCACACATTCGAAATTTCATTGGAATCGTACATACATATCGTGTTTGCTTATGAAATATATATGGGTTGCGGAATAGGGAGCAAAAATAAAAAAAAAATAAAAAAATTGAAATCGGCTCAGATACGGATACGATTTCAATATAATTAGAGAAATTTCTTTTTATATATATATATATATATATATATATATATATATATATATATATATATATATATATATATATATATATATATATATATATATTTATTTATTTATTTATTTATTTATTTATTTCGGAATGAGTTGCGGAATAGGGAGCAAAAAAAAATAAATTTCTCTAATTATATTGAATTTATATATATATATATATATATATATATATATATATATATATATATATATATATATATATAATTAGAGAAATTTATTTTTTTATTTTTTCTCCCTATTCCGCAACTCATTCCGAGTTTCCTTGAATTGGAAATACAAATACCTAAAATCGGACGAAAAACTGTATAGGAGATATATCCAAATCTGAACCGATTTCAATATCGACAATATTCAATACCGACACAAAAATCTTTAAACCCTATTTCAGCACACATTCCTAATTTCATTGAAATTTGAAATTTGACATACACAGCGTATTGATACATTAAATATATGAAGTTTGACAATAATATGAGAGCATTTATCGAAAAAATAAATTATGACATTTAAAAATTCAAAATAGTTCAAATTTAATGAAATTTTAAAAAAATGTTGTAAGGACTGAAAATTAGGAATGAAAACTACAATGTTGAAAGTAAATTTTGATCTCTCCCTCATTCGAGGTACGCTTTTGCATCGACAAAAATAGATTGACAAGCAGCGAACGAAAATGAACTATTGGAAACGTTTGCAATTGTTTCGTTATGTATTTTTTCGAAATATGAAACAAAACAAAACCGATATTAAGATAACGGGACTTGTTTCTTATTTTGTACTGTTTGTGTAGATGAGTGGAAACAAAAACAAAACTTAAATGTACTCTGCTTAATGACGCAACATTGGAAACGAAACAGTACAAAAGTTATTGCTAACGTTTCCCTGTATATTAACCAATTACAAACAAGTAAAAAAGCTGTAAGTTCGGCCGGGCCGAACTTTGAATACCCTCCACCATTTGGAACGAATTTGGCAATTGCTAAAAACAATAAAATCCGTTAAAAATTCTGTTAAAATCTTAAAAATACCGAATGTAGCTATTATATTAGGGTCTATGCGACGACATGAACCTGCGTAGGTAACATTTGTCATAAGCCATTACAATATTCGAAGGCGAAACTTAAAAAAAAATCGGTTATAATGTCTATAAAATCAAAATACCGAATATCGGGAGGAACCGTTATATGGGGGCTCTACGAAGACGTGGACTTGAAAATGGACAAATACCAAATTTGAAACAATTCCGGTGAATAAATTCGCTAAAATCATCAAAATACCGAATATCGGGAAGTACCATTAAATGGGGCCTGTACCAAAACGTGGACCTACATGTCCAATTTTCAATAATAAAAGTCCTGCAGACATAACATACATTTAAACCAAATTTTATCAACCTACTTCGTTTTGTTCGGAAGCTGGAGTGATTTCCACAAACGGTCGGACATTGCTAAATCGACAGAATTTTATGCTGATCAAGAATATATATACTTTGTGGGGTCTAAAATGTGTATTTCGAGGTGTTACAAACGGAATGACAAACTTAATATACCCTCCATACTATGGTGGAGGGTATAATAATGAACAAAGTAATATTAAGACAAAATCCTTTGGTCATTTATTTCACCATCATTAAATGTAAAAAAAAAAATATAAGAAAAATATTAAGAATATCAACCCTGAATCTACCACTCATCATTTCACACAGCAAACGCTTGCAAACGTTTCCCGGCGATTCGTTCGCAAAACGAACAGCTCGGCAATTCACAGCCGAAGTACATTGAGGCAATCGTTTTGTTTGTGTACTCCAGGCATTGCAATGTTTGTGTGTTTGTTTTGTTCGGATTATAAAACGAATGAAAAATATTTAAAAGTTTGTGTCTTCGTGAGGGGATTACGTTAATCGTTTCGTTTGCTTTCATTCACTGTTGACAAGTTTCTCTCTAGCAAAAATAAAAAAACAGAGAGCGCACAAAATGATATTGAAAACATCAACGTTTACCTAATTTTGAAAGCGAACCGCGTGATTGAAATTGCAATAAAAACAAAGCATGACGTAAATGCGATTTTATGTTATGTCAAAATTTTTTTTGGAATTCTAAATTTTGAATGAAAACTAATTAAATTTGTGAAAATTGTTGTAAATCACATATCAAACCCACCTCTGAATGACATCGTATAAGAAAATCTTTTAAAATTCATTCGTTGATGCTTTTACCAGTATTCTTCTACCATGTGCGATTATGATATGACATTTTCCCAACTTTGGCAACTCTTCATAAAGAAACAAAAAAATCGATTAGACCCACAATCGATTTCCATTCCAACTCTTCGATTTTTTGCCATCAAAACACGATAAATCGATTAGACAAAAGTCAACGTATATATCCCTACCACTTTCTTTCTTTCTTTGTTGAATCGTCAAACCGAATGTACGTACAATTTTTTTGTGTTAACAAAACTTGCGAAATGATTAAAATAAATGAGCTTTTTTTTAACTAATAACAGTGAAACATTAAAGTATTTCAATACATTTTCTATTTGCATTCATAATTTAAAGAAATTATGCAAAGATGTTGGTGATATTTGTGGATTAAAAAGCTAACCTATTATTTTGTCTGTCCATTGCAGTATTCGGCTTGAGTTGGTAACAGCATGGTGAACGGACGTATACCTTCGGTCTTTTCGAAGACCTATGTCACTCCTCGCCGTCCTTATGAAAAGGCCCGCTTGGATCAGGAATTGAAGATCATTGGTGAATATGGTCTCCGTAACAAGCGTGAGGTATGGCGTGTCAAGTACGCTTTGGCTAAAATCCGTAAAGCCGCTCGTGAATTGTTGACTTTGGAAGAGAAGGACGAAAAGAGATTGTTCCAAGGTAAGAAAATGTTTTATTTTATCACTACAGCCAATCGATACTTGGAAATGATGATTTAGTAATTTATAATTTTTCTGACACTTCTTGTCTGAATAAAAATCATTGACGATATTGACACGCTGAAGCATTTTTGCTTAAAATCTCATGATTATCTCTCGTAATAATTTGTTTACTAATGTGATTTTGCTTGTTCTTCCAGGTAACGCTTTGTTGCGTCGTTTGGTTCGTATTGGTGTGTTGGATGAATCCCGCATGAAGCTCGATTACGTTTTGGGTTTGAAAATCGAAGATTTCTTGGAACGTCGTCTCCAAACTCAAGTCTTCAAATTGGGATTGGCCAAATCTATTCATCACGCCCGTGTCTTGATCCGTCAACGTCACATTCGGTAAATATTCTCCTTTCTGATATGATGGACAGAAAAATTGTTTGCAGTTGTTAATGGACAGCTAAGACATTTCACTGATCCCCATGTGTTAATTCGTTATGCACAAATGCAAAGTGTGTTCAGTAAGACCACTTGGGAGTCGAACAATTTACCCTGAGTGTAATGGAGGTATGGGGTATTTTGTACCGGCTCTCAACGTCTTTTGGTATTGGTTTTCGTTGGCCCCACCATGCTGATGTGGGTGCACACAAACCAATTGAGTTTAGGTCCAGCCTAAACACTCAGCCGAGTAAGTTGGGAAAACAAAACTCAAAGAAACTACAACAAACTGAACCATATACTGAAAAGAAGCTCTTAAAAGAACCTCCTTTTCTCAAAGCAGTATTGCAAATAAATTTCCTAATTGTTTTTTTTTTATTTTCTTTCTACAGCGTCCGCAAACAGGTGGTCAACATTCCCTCATTTGTGGTCCGTTTGGATTCCCAAAAACACATTGACTTCTCCTTGAAGTCACCCTTCGGTGGCGGCCGCCCTGGTCGCGTGAAGAGGAAGAACATGAAGAAGAACCAAGGTGGTTCTGGTGGTGCCGAAGAAGAAGAAGATTAAACTGGAAATGTATCATCTTCATCTTCTTGCTTAAGGACCTAGACAAAGTTCATTTGTTTGCTTGGTATTTTTACGTGATTAATTAGATAAGCAAATAAAGAACGTTTTAATTTGTAAATGTTTGGTTTCAATTGAGTTTTTATGAAAAGTATTTAGATGGGTATTGATTTGGAACTATTGAACTAATTGTTATAGAACATATTCAGTGGAAAAAAAATCAATAAAATGACCTTTCAAATAAATTGTTTTAAGTCAATGCAAATTTGTTTAAACGACGCATTTAAGATTTACGAAGCTAAATTTGAATACATATTTGGCTTATTTTGAGTTTAGCGGCTATTCTACTGAACCAATTTATACAGTACTAGCTTGAACCCGGTACGCTTTGCTACATCTTCAGACTTTATATACATTCAACATTTTGTGATTTTACAATTGTAATGGTGGGTCTTTGTTTTCTTATAAAATAATGTCCAAATCTGAACAGAATTATATCGAATTTGAAGCAATTTATTTTTAGACCAAACACATTTCAAATTTCATTGAAATTGAAGCTACATAGCATGTTTGGTGGATCTAATACACAAAATCGGCTGGAAATTAATATGGGAGCTATATCAAAATCTGTACCGATTTCAATATAATTTGGTAAAATTATCTTTGCACAAAATTCCCTCACATAATCCAAATGTTATTGGAAACGATCACACATAACATATTTGAAATCGGTCAAAAACAAGTATGGAAGTTACATCCAAACTTCAACCGATTTCAATATAGTTCTTCGAATAAAATTCTGTAGTAATTGTAAATTTCACTGAAATTGGTAATACAAGGCGCGTTTGGCGCATCAAATATATTGAAATCGGGCGAAAATATATATGGGAGCTATATCCAAGTCTGAACCGATTTCTATATAATTTGGCCAATATGTTTTTGAACCAAATTCCGTCACTCCTTTTGATTTTCATTGGAGTAGGACATACATAAAATGTTTGGTGCATCTAATATATATGAAATCGTTCGAAAATATGTATGGGAGCTATATCCGATTTCCATACAATTTGGCAAATTTATTTTTGTATCAAATTCCGTTATTCACTTTGAATTTCATTGGAATCGGACATACATATCGTATTTAGTGCATCAAATATGAGAAATCGGCCGAAAATATATATGGGGCTATATCGAAATCTGAACCGATTTCAATATAATTTGGCAAATTTATTTTAGTACCAAATTCCGTTACTCATTTCGTATTTCATTGGGATATCGTATTTGGTGCATACATGAAATCGGTCGAAAATATATATGGGAGCTATATCCAAATCTGATCTGATTTCAATATAATTTGGCAAATTTATTTTTGTACCAAATTCCGTTATACATTTCAAATTGGAAGACTGTATCTATAAGCTATCAAAAATTTATTTTTTCAAAACAAAAAATACTTACAAAATTGGCAGAAGTCGGACACACTTAGAAAAAAATGTAATCAGCTACTGGGTCTACCTTACCTTTCTACTGCACCATGACCAAACTACTAAATTTTTCATGTGATTTACACAGTTCTGCACAAATAAGATAGAATTGTATTGTATTGGATTTTTATACCCTACACCACATAGTGGTAAGGGTATTACGTCTTTGTGCATTTGTTTGTAACATGGAGAAGGAAGCGAGAGAGACCCATAGTTACTTTGGAGGATCTTCATAGAATCACTTTCTGATTCGATTTATGCTGATCAGTCCGTCTGTCCATGCATTCTTGTGAACAAAATGCAGGTCGCATTTATTATCCGATTGTGATGAAATTATTGATTAGAGATTAAATGTCAGTCCAAATGACCTGCATTTTGGCACATTCGACCGAATTCAGTATAGAAGCAATTAATTCAAATTTGGAGAAAAGCGGTATAGCTCCCATAAATATGTTTCATTCGATTTGTCAAATTTATCAAGATCGGTTTAGATTTCAAAATAGGTTCAGATACATATTGGTACCTAATATCTTAGAGAGCTCAGTTTCTTTGCCAAATTTTATCGAGATCGGCACAGATTTGGACATAGCTCTCATATATATCCTTAATCCGATCTCAGGTTTATTGTGCAAATAATGGCTAATATCAGCCCAAATGGAGTGAATTTCGGGACGTACGTTCCCATTTTGTAGAACTCGCCTACGACATATATATTTTAATATAATCCTTCTCAAAGTGATATTCAGCAGCAACTATAGCAATGTTATTTGGAATAAAAGATTAAAATGTCTCCATCAAATTTTGTGAAAATTGATCCAGAATTGGATATGTGTCCCTTTGAAACCAAACTATAACTGCTCTAAAGCTAAATGTTGATAGGTGGTATGATCTACATCAAATAAATTCTTTTTTTACAGGAGCTCTACTAAATAGGCATAGTGGTGTAGGGTATCATATAGTCGGCCCGCCCGACTTATGAATTTTCCTTACCGCGTTTTATTGAAAATTATGTCGAGCAAAAGTACAACAGACTGCTTCGACGTGAGGTAACTTTATTACCCAGTGTAAACTACATTGCAAATGTCCCCTTCATAATAATAATATGGCAACATTTTGTTTCATTTCACACTCCATTCCATTTCGACATCAAAAAAATTGTCAAATAAAGTAGGATTGCCAAGTACTTTAAAAGAAAGCATTAGGAGGAAATGTTGAGGGTTTCGCAACACATTTCGCGAGTTTTGCCTTGTTTGGGCAGGGAAAAAAGGAAGCTAGAGACATATTATCCCACACTCACCACCGTTGATTAAGCAGCTCTGCGGGCATATTTTGTGTGGATGGCTTACAAGGGAAAATAGCTGCTTGGTTCCAGATTCTGAAAGAATCTATTAGTTTTACAATTTCTTTCGACATCTTAATCAATGAATGAAGAACGTAAAGTCATGCAAACATATGTTTACAGTTTTTTTTTTTTAAATTGTACGTTTGACAACATCTCATTGTTAAAAAATACATTTACACAAAACAGAGATGAAATCTTAGTTTCTATGCAGTGAAATTTGACAAGGTAAATTACAAAAAATACAGAGATGGATATGCTTATTTTGAAAAGACTATTTTACCATGGGATAATCGGTTATCGCAGTAAATTCTTTTACATTCTTGCAGAGCAAGTATTTATTTCGTATTTATTGCGATAAAGCATATGCGAAATACGCACCAGACAAATCGAAGCTGGACTAGTTTCCTACACCAACCTTTAAGCGTTTTTTTTTGCTCATCCCCCAAAAGACAATCCATTTATTTAATATCAACATTTGAGACCTGGCAACTCTAAGCAATACCTTGAACTTCTCAGTTGCATTCTCTTTAGTTTCGGGTTTCGGTTTGGTGGCTTCAACGCTGCATTTCTTTTTCGGTCTCAAAAAAATTAATTTGAAATAAAATTGGGGTTTCAACTAAATTATTGAAAATTCCAACCGGAAAAATGGCAAAAGGAGCAAAAATCAATGTAAAAGACAAAGTAGACGATAATGTTTGCGATTTGAGCTTGTGCGAACTGAAGGAAGTTCCGGTCAAAGAAATTGTAAGTGAAAAAAAGGGGACACAAATTGATGGAGTGGCGATATCCCTTAAGGAGCCCGGAGGACACCAAGTGCCAGGCGAAAGTGAAAGTCTATTATCAAAGTGGAAAATAACCAGTGAAAGGAGATCACATCATTTTCAATTTAGCAATATGTCAAACTTGCAAAACACACCCTGATTCCAAGGTGCCAAGGTGTTATTATGTATCCATTATTCCAATCCAGAATTGCAGTGTCTCTTCCTACTCATTTCAACCACTCATCTAACACTTTCGCTGTCTGTTTGTGGTTGTTTGTCGTTGTTTCGGCTGTGGGTCATCAACATCAGTGCTTATAAATAATGGCAGGGTTTGAGGTCCGGTTTGCTCTCGTTAGACATCGGTGAAAAGTGCACTTTCTCTCTCTATGTTTTCGTTGTTGACTTTTGTTTCCCTTTCGTTCCTTTCACAAGTGTCGAGTGGTTTTTATTTGATTCACGAAGTGAAAAAACAATTCTGGGGTTTGTTTATTTACATTTTTTCGCAGCAGAGTTGCAATTTTTTTTGATGCTAATCGAGAGTGGCCGGTTAATTCTGCAGAACAGTTTTTATACATGAATAAACCTTGTTGAGCCAATCGTTCAGATATATAAAACAAATGTGTTATTCAAAGAAACAAAAAAATAGAAACATAGCTTCTGACTCTTGTACTGTTCATGGTACTATTCAAGTAAAACCTATTTGCTCAGCAATTTTTTTCGGAAGTGTGACAATTTTTATACTCACTTTTGTACTCTAGGGACCCCTAAAAAGTTTCTGAAGAAAAACTTAAGGTCGCGTAGCCGGTGTTGGACATTCCCAAAAGGAAGAACTCTCAAGCCACGGTCCAAGGTCGGCTACTTAAAAGATGTCAATTTTTGTTAATACCCATTTTACCTTGGTTGGTATTACAAATACTGGTAATACACCAGACACGAAGCAAGTTGAGTTCAGGGGCTATGCTCGGATTATTTTGAAATTTATGAAATGTATACCGCCGGTGATATCCGTTTCCCCGGATTGTGATCGGTTCTACAAAATGGATATCAATGAAAGCTTATGGAAATACCTATCCAATAAGTTATATGAAGGGGTTATTGGAACTGGTTCCGGAGTAATGCAAAGAAAATTCGTATTTTTATACCAGTACTTTTTGAAAAACCACTAAAAACTCAAAAATAATGTACCCATTATGGGATATTAATATCTACATGCTACACTCTTGCCTTTCCAAAATGGTACCACATATAGTTCTAGAGATATTGGTGATGCAAATCATGAATTAATATGTATCTAAACTTTTTTAAGTAGCGGGTCTTCGCCAGGGTCAGGGTTTGAGAATTTCTCCCCTGTGATGCGTCCGTGCAATACCGGCTACGCTATCCATAGTTCTTCTAAACATTGTAATTTTTGTAATTAGACGGCCTTTGGCCGGAGCTTGGGGTTTTCTCCTCTGGAGAATGTCCAACACCGGCTGCGCGATGCATATTTTTGCTACCATTGTAATTCTTGTAAGTAGAAGGCCTTCGGATGGATCTTGAGATTTTCTACTCTGGAGTATGTCCAACACCGGCTACGCGATCCATAGTTGTTCTAAACATTGTAATTTATGTAAGCAGCGGGCCTTCGGCCGGGTCTTAAGATTTTATTCTCTGGGTTATGTCCAACACCGGCTACGCGATCCATAGTTTCTCTAAACTTTATAACTATTTTAAGCAGCCGTAATTGGAATTTAAAGTCAATATCTTCGGAACAAAGCTATAAAGGTTAGTTCCATATTAGTGAAGAAAATCTCAATTTCATCATTCGCAACACTAATATCTTCGGAACTACAAGAAATATAATTGCATATGGTACCATTTTGGAAAAGTCAGAGTGTAGGCGACAGTATGGGTTCGACTTTTTTATGGGTTTTTTAAAAAGTTCCGGTCCAAAAATATCAATTTTCCTGTAATTCTCCGGAACCGAATATCCGGGTATCCGGGTATATCCGTACTATGCCGTAATCAGGTTACACGCGGTAAAAATTGCACGACAATCCAAGTACAGCCCCTAAACTCAACTTAAGCATAGTTTTGCTATTTGAAAAGAAGCATTAAGAAAGTTTTAAAAACCAATGTAGACTATCTGCAAATTTAGAATGATTATGTCTGATAAGAATGTTATAGAATCTATCTCATATCTGCCAAATGTACAATGTCTGTAATTCCTCTTCATATTTAAACTTACTTTCAAATACTTAAATACATCAGCTGATTCAGTGATTGAATGACGACTTGGAGCGTGCTTTTAATTGCTTTAGAAATCAGAATACTATCCGCTATCTGTGCATAGTTTGGACAGAATCGAATTTCTACACAGACGAGAAACCATTGATGTGACCACAATTTATTATCCGTGGTTGAAATGTTCCATCCTTGCAGGAATAGAGCGAGATGAGCCCTTTTTTTGTCCGCTACTCCATGTTTCTCTTCCATCACATATGGTAGACGAGGATCGTATGAATGGACTTTGCCTCCGGAGATAGTTCCAAAGCCACTCCATCCAATACTGGTGGCGAGAATATTGAGAACATTCTTAATACAAGGGTCGCAATATCGTTTTAAAGAATAATTTTTAATACATTATCTCTTTTATTTTCAGGCATCATTTAAACGTGTAAATGTCTTGGATTTGTCGAGCAATCTTTTAATGTCTCTCGGGGTAAGTACCTAAAAATTCGGCGGAAAGTCCAGCCGGGCGGTCTTTTTGTACCCTACAGCATTTGAATACTTAAATTATTGCGAAATCTGTTGTCCTTAATCCCTAAAACTTAAAAAATGGGGAGGACAACTTCCGGATAATATGGCGTCTTTTCTTTATTTTTTCATAAGAACAAATGTAAGAGGATAAGTCAATTAAATATATTAACCAAATATAGTGTAATGCACACTGTACCGTAGACCGTTTCAAATGCTTTAATTAATGAAATTATGGAACCTAATGTTATTTGTGATTTCTGGACTGGGGTGCTAAGTTCCTAAATTGGGCATGTCGGTAAACTTTTTCGTTTGGCCACCATATAACTGTGCCTCCAGATATATGGCATGTCGACGATTTAGATCACATTTTCTAACAGAATTGTATAAAATTCGGTACATAGAGTTTGTAATGGGTTCTATATCGGAGATATTTCTATAAAGGCCCACGTTTTGTTATGGAACGCAACTGTCGATATTCGTTATTGTTTCAATTTAAGCCACATTTTTAACGGAATTATTTAAATTACAGATTATCGATTTATAGATTTCATAATGGGTTCTTCCTTTTGTGGCAAAACATTGTCTATATAAGCCAGCGTTTAACGGTACTTCCTAATATTCGTAATTTTAACAACTTAGATCACATTTTCTATAGAATTTTTTAAAATTCGGAACTTAGAGTCTGCAATGGGTTCCACCTCATGTGGAAGAAACTTGTATATATATAGGCTTTCCTAGAATCCCCATGTTTTGGTATTTCCCGATAATCCTTATTCTGATGATTTTAGTTACATCAGGAGAATTTTTTTAAATTTGGTTTTTAGAGTTTACTTATTCCACTTTAACTTATATTGCATTGTGAATTTAAATATACTTGTAATTGCAGAAAAATTTTATCACCCTCACTCGATTGGTTAAATTGGACTTGAGTAAAAATCAAATAAAATTTTTACCCGATGATTTTGGTCTGTTGCGGAATTTACGCCACTTGGATTTATATGACAATCAACTGGAACACTTACCTCTGAGTTTTGGCGATCTCACAAATCTGCGTTATTTAGATTTGAAAGGAAATCCATTGACACCGGCGTTGGCTAAAATTGTTGGTATAAATATGACAATGAAAGACTGTCAGGATTCGGCAAAACGAACGGTAACACATAATATATATTGCTTTAATTAGATATGAATGTATGATTTTACTATTTTGCTTTTCTAGGTAAAATTTATGTCGGATATGCAAATTGAAGCTATCAAGGCTAAGGAGCAATATCGGCTGGAAATTTTGCAAAAGCAAATGGCCAATGGCAAGGAAATGGATGAAGACAACACAACGTCGTCCAACAACGGGGAGCAACAATCAAAAACAAAAAAGAACAAAAAGACAAAATCAAAAAAGAAAAATGCTAATGGCTCGGAAGTATCAAATAAAAGTGGAGCTGCTGCAACGTCTTTAATGACATCTAATGACAATATTACCATAGCAAAGACAAATAAATCGAAAAAGTCGGCAAATGGAGTTATAAAAGGTTCATCATCAAGCTCCTCAAGTACTGCTTTCACATCGTTGATGATTTTCCTCCTGATGGTTGCTTTCAATGTTGTACTCATCTACATGATTATGTTTAAAAATCCTGAAATTGCCGAGAAACTGGTTGAATCAATACCGCATCAATATCGTGATTGGATTTTAACAAAAACGGAAATATTTCGTCTGCGTGTTACCGATTGGATTACTCAATTTCGTACACCACCTGAAGAACACTGACGGTTCATCTATTTGAAGCCATAAGAGGTTTGGTTGGTTTGTTCTCTACACAAATCTCTGGTAATTTTTTAATTGATTAAAGTTTATCTGTGATAAACTAATCGATAAGAGATGGCTTCAAATAGAATATAATATAGATCATTTTTGGCTCTAATATTTTCGAACACCCCCTTTTGTATAACATAGTAGACTAACCAAAGAAAATTTTGTAAACTTTCGCAAAGTAAAAGTAATTTTTTTATATAGAAATTTATGAAAGAAATCGTATCAAATTTTAGAAGAGACGTAAAGGAAAGTAAGAAAACTGACTGCCATTATTTGTAGCAAACATTTTTTACTTTGTAACTATATCATGTTTATTTTTTTCTTTATTTTGTTCTTTGCATTGTACGTTAAACGTCCATCCTTAACTGCTTTTATTCCAATAATTAAACTAATAACATGAATTATCAACAAAAGTTAACATCAAAGTTATTTAACCTTACCATAAGCGAATGTAACAAAAGAAAACACCGAAGCTATAAAAACAATTATTATTATTGATTTTCTATTTTCATTCCACACCAGTCAATCAGCATTTTAAAGCACCAGTTTATTGGAATTTATTTTTAGAAATTAAATAAATCTGACGGCCATTTGGAAAATATGATTCTATCCATTTCACGGAATTAGTGTCATATTTAACCTAATAGGTTTGATTACAATCTCAAACTTGCTGGCCGCATGAATCCTTAGACATATATGCGAGGCGTCGAGAGCGAATCTTTTAATTTTTTAATTTATATTGTATTTACTAGTGTTTTCAGATGTTTCCTATAACAATACATATTACATATTTATACATGTTTTTATACAGAATCACCACAAGCAATAACAATAGTTCCATACACCATCACTACTGCAAATCGTAATCAATCAGAAAACCACCATTTTATAAATGTTTAATAACTGCTTAAATATCTCATATACACCTTGTGCATGTTAGCAATTGAAACGGTTGTACTTTAAGCATAACAGAATTCCAGAGCGCTAACTTGCACACAACTAATAACTACATACACTTTTTTGAAGCTATCTCAAGTACAATAGTTTTTTAAAAAAATATACAAAAACAAATATATATGTATAAAATAAAAACCAAAAAGTCAAAGTTAAAAATTCGTTTTTTACAAATCATTGTCACATTTCCGAAAGTATTGACTTTAAAGATGATTTCTTTTGTTATTGGTTATGTTTACATTTTGTAACTTTTGTTGAAATAATAATAATAATAACATTTATGTAACAACAAAATTCATTTTATCGATAATAGATCTTACCTTAATACTTATGATCATTATATACGAAATACAAACATTTGATACCTTATAAGTAACACAATCACCGACCATTTTCTCTATAATAATATTTATAAGTTTCAAGTTTTACTTAATTAAAATATATATTAAACATGCAATTATATTTGTTTATAACTTATTAAATAATACAAGTTTATTGTCACCTTTTGGATACCATGGTTTTTGTCCGTTGTAGATATTTGTTCTTCGTACGATTATTTTATCTTGCTTAAAGAACCTTAAAAGCATTTATTGAAGACAATTACAAATTATATGGTTAGCGAGAGAGGTAAAGACCATGCATGACACATAATTATATTAAAGCTGCAAAATTCAAAAGATATGGGTAAAATATGGAATGTTTATTACCGGTAAGAAAATGAATGTTTTTATACTTAAAAAGGAAAGTATTTATGCAGCAATTGGATAATGTCTTTGATAAATGCGATTTGAAATCTACATTGTAATTGTGTTCTACCCTCTCGATATACTTATTTATTTTAATATTTAATAAAAAAATTACGTTCGAAATTATACGAAATTAGCATTTGTATTGGTGGGAAAACTACCAAATCACCTACTTAAATACTTCAACCAATTAAATGACTGGATCCGTCGGTGGTACAATGGTTGAAGATAAAAAGTAAATAATTCCCTGTTGAGCCATATCCAGCCCTTGAATCATTTGAAACATACTTGTAGTTATCTGTATTGGTGTATTGCAGACATGCCAACAACTAACTCGTTTCTTGAATGACTTGATTTGTCCGTTGGAATTGCAATTTTAGAATTTAGAAAAAAGGAAGTTTTGCTAAATTGTAACGAAATTAAACCAACAAACAAATAAAATAGTATCAGTCGGTTTTGACGTCGAAAGCCTTTAGCTATGATTATTCAAACTATTGACGCTTTATGGGGGAGGTTCCGAAGCAGTTGCCCAATATTGACCAATTCGTATCTGACCTAAGACTGTTACAAATATTACAACGCGCCAGATTTGAAATATGTGAAAATTTTAGGAAAATGTGGAAATATGCGTGAGGTAACACTTATACCGGACCAAAGTATTCCATTTTCATACTTCATCTAATAGAGATAAATATATTGGTATGTGCATATTTGAAGGAAATGGTACTTGTATATTCAATTTTATGCTAAATCATAAATTTCGATAAATTACATATTCATATCAGATTTCTGGTTAAGAGAGATATTTAGATATAGCAAGTTGTAATGAACCGCCGACTTGTTTCGCAAGTTCTGACAGAGATAAATATTGGAAATTGTGACCCTTTGTGGGTAAGGTACCAGGAGGGGTTGGCAGATATATATATATATATATATATATATATATATATATATATATATATATATATATATATATATATATATATATATATATATATATATATATATATATATATATATATATATATATATATATATATATATATATATATATATATATATATATATATATATATATATCATTTTCACAATAATATTTAGATGTGTGAAATTTGAAGAGAGTTGGATGCTTATTTCGCTTTTTTGAGCATTTTGTTTTTTAAAATCTTAAACCCTATGTGAGGGAGGTACCGGAAAAAACGGTCCGATGTCTACCATCTTTATAACCGATTTGTGTTTATGGAAATATTGAGATGTGCCAAGTCTGAGTGAAATCGAATGTTAATTTCGTGTTTTATGAGCTTCATGAATATTCCAAATTTTGACCCTTTGTGGGTTAGGTACCAGAAGGAGTGGACCGATATATTCCATCTTCACACCAGAACTTTTTATACAAATATTGTGATGTATGTAATTTGAAGAGAACCGAATGTTTATTTCGGATCTTATGATCATTTTGGTTATTCAAAACTTTGACCCTTTGTGGGGCAGTTACCAGAGGGAATGGACCGATCTCTACCACCTTTATAACAGATTTTGTGTTTATGGAAATATTGAGATGTGCCAAGTCGGAATGTAATAGGATGTTCATTTCCTGTTTTAATGAGCTTCATGTGTATTCAAAAATTTTATCCTTCGTGGGGGAGGTACCAGAAGGAGTGGACCGATATATTCCATTTTCACACCAGACCTTGGGTTAATAAAAAAATTGTGATGTGTGTAATTTAAAGAGAACCGAATACTTATTTCGGATTTTATGATCGTTTTGGTTATTCAAAACTTTGACCCTTTGTGGGGAAGATACCAGAGGGAATCTTTATAGCAGATCTTGTGTTTATGGAAATATTTAAAATCTGTTTGTACTTTCTCTTTCTGTGCAGTATATTATTTTCTTTGAAAATGTTGACATTTTGTGGGGGAGGTACCAGAAGGAGTGGACCGATATTGCTCATCCCCGAACTCGATTTAAGTTTGACAATAGTATTACGGTGTACCATGTTTGGATCAAATCGGACACTCTCTTCGACAGCTATCGTGCGAACCAGCGGACGGACGGACATCGCTAGATTGACTATAAATGTCCTGAAATGGATTTGATCCAAAGAGACCTAGGATCTAAAACCGTTATTTCGATGAGGCACGTTTTGGCCGTATCAAATGATATATACCCACTCTAGTCATATGGCTGAGGGTATAAAAATTGAGTTGCATTTCACACGTTAGCAAAAGTTCAATTGGAGCCACTGTACCTTATCAATTAACATCAAACAAAAAAAAAAACCCGCAAAAAAAGAATTGAGAGAAGAGCTCAAAGCTAAATAATTGAGAATATGCAAATAGTATAGAGACAAACACCGGAAAGTAAACAAGTTTAAGCCTGAATGGAGAAAAAGAATTGGTTTAAATTCTGCTTCATAATTATTGCTGTAATATCTGCACTTAGTTACGGTAGTGCCAGTAAATATCATAGCAAATATGAACCAAATTGGACAAGTCTAGATAAACGACCTTTACCAACCTGGTATGATGAAGCTAAAGTGGGGATATTTATACACTGGGGTGTGTACTCAGTACCAAGTATGGGTTCCGAGTGGTTTTGGACAGATTGGAAAAGTAAGTACAAGATAGATGCATAGAATAGATTTGAGAATGCTAAACATTTAATTTACAGATTTGAAATATAAAAACTATATTGAGTTTATGGAGAAGAACTATAAACCCGGCTTTTCTTATCAGGAATTTGCAAATGAATTTAATGCTGAACTTTTCAATGCCACACAATGGGCTCTCCTGTTCAAAGACAGTGGTGCCAAGTGAGTAAATTATTATAAACAATTGTATTGAAAGAGAACAAATAGATTTTCTGTTTGATTTTACAGATATGTGGTGTTGACCAGTAAACATCATGACGGCTATTGTCTATGGCCCTCTGTTCAATCGTTTGGTTGGAATTCAATGGATGTGGGACCGAAAAAGGATATAATAAGTAACATATTTTTTATAATTCGTATTGTAAATCGTAATGAATTTTTATTGTTTATTTTCTTAGGAGAACTCTCCTCAGCAATACGTCAACATACAGACATGAAATTTGGCCTCTATTATTCGCTGTTTGAGTGGTTCAATCGCATGTATATCAACGATAAGCTACACATATTTCTAACGCAGGACTATGTCAATCAAAAAGCCCGACCAGAGCAAATGTTTTTAGTTCAAGAATATCTACCGGAAATCATTTGGTCTGATGGCGATTGGGAAGCTCCAGCGAAATATTGGAAATCTGAAGAATTTATAGCCTGGTGAGTATTATCGGGTTGGTATGAATTTCTAGCACAATGTGGAGGTAAGGTTACTCAATTGATTATGGATGTGAGTGATATATGCTTGTGATACACCAAATTTTACTAACAGTGTGGTAAAACTAAAATGATTTCAATTTCGGTAATAAACAACACTTTTCGTTCATAATTTTGCGATTTAATTTTATCGATATTTGTCGGTAAATGAAAATTTTTTAGAGAATCCCAGATGACACGTTGCATTTATTTCGCTGCCAAGCCAAACCTACTTTACTAGCTCCAGTGTCGTTGTGGACCCAACCTGTACCGATTGCGTCCTACCTTAGGCTGGACTTAGAAGCAGAGCCCGATTGAGATGAATCAGAACGAACGCAGAAGTTGGAGCTTCTACCACAACAACAATAGTGGTTTTTATACCCTCCACCATAGTATGGAGGGCATATTAAATTTGGTATTCCGTTTGCAACACCTCGAAGTATACATTTCGACCCCACAAAGTTTATATATTCTTGATCAGCATAAAATTCTATGTCGATTTAGAGATTTCCGTCCGTTTGTGGAAATCACTCTAGCTTCCGAACAAAATGAAGTAGGTTGATAAAATTTTAGTCAAATGTGTATTGTGTCAGCAGGTCTTTGGGTATTGGAAATGGGGCGTGTAGGTCCCCATTTTGGTATAGCCCCCATACAATGGTACCTCCCAATCTTCGGTATTTTGGTGATTTAAACGGCGGAAATGTTTCAAATTTGGTATTTGAAGTTCGTAATGGGTATTACAGTCTATGACAGAAAATTGACTGTGCGGGTCCACGTCTTCGTATACCCCTCATATAACGGTACCTCCCAATATTCGGTATTTTGATGATTTTAGCGACATTATTCGCCGGAATTGTTTTAAATTTGGTATTTGAAGTTCGTAATGGGTGCTACAGCCTATGACAGGAGATTGTCTATGCAGGTCCACGTGTTCGTATAGCCCCCATATAACGGTACCTCCCGATATTCGGTATTTTGCTGATTTTAGCGACATTATTCACCGGAATTGTTTGTATTTGAAGTTCGTAATGGATATTACAGCCTATGACAGAAAATTTTCTGTGCAGGTCCACGTCTTCGTATAGCCCCTATATAACGGTACCTCCCGATATTCGGTATTTTGATAATTTTAGCGACATTATTCACCGGAATTATTTCAAATTTGGTATTTGAAGTTCGTATTGGATACTACAGACTATGACAGAAAATTAACTGTGCATGTCCACGTCTTCGTATAGCCCCCATTAAACGGCCCCTAGCGATATTCGATATTTTGATAATTTTAGCTACATTATTCACTGGAATTGTTTCAAATTTGGTATTTGAAGTTCGTAATGGATACTATAGCCTAAGATAAAAAATTGTCTCTGCAGGTAAAAGACACCTTCCTATATTCGGTATTTTGATGATTTTAGCTACCTTATTCACTGAATTTTTTTAAGTTTCGCATTTGAATATTGTAATGGCTTAATACTCATGTTGCCTATGCAGGTCCACGTCGTCGTATAAACCTTAATATAACGGCAATTTTTAACGAATTTTATTTTATTATTGTCTTCTGGGACCTATAGCAGAATTTAAAGGCAAATAATATTTTAAGTTGCTACGATCATGTTTAAAGGTATTTTTATTAAAAACTATTTTTTAAGTATATTTTGAAAAATGACCAAAAAGACACCTTTGGTGACTTGCTTGAGTGTTAATCGTCTTAGCCAAAATAATCTTCGTATTGTTATCTCTAATATTTCTAAAGACATCATGTACCGAAAATTTAAGCACTCAAAGAAATCTTCTTCCGAAAATTAAAAAAAAAAATGTAGAAGAGTAGGGAACTTGCTTCACTCTTTAGGTTACTTTCAAAATGCCGATACATTAAAAAAATAATGATAATCAGGGCTGTCATAGAATCCAATTTTGTCACTATTGGTTTTAAAAACGACAAGAAAAAATGCTTTGGTGTCATGAAAATCAATGTTATCGATTTTATTTTCGAATTAGAATTTTGTCGGTTTTGGTTGTCATAGAAGCCAATGTTATTGGAAATAAACCAAGTTGCTTAGAGCTGTCACTTTTCATTTGCGTTGGATTTTTTAAACAATTTTTAATGGATATAAAGGACTAAAAATGTGGATATTTTAAACAATTTTTAAAGGATATTCAAAGGACTAAAAATGTGGATTTTTTAAAGAATTTTTAAAGGAATATAGACGTGGATTTTTTAAAGAATTTTTAAAGAATATTCAAAGGACTATAAACGTGAATTTTTTAAAGAATTTTTATAGGACTATAAACGTGGATTTTTTAAAGAATTTTTAAACGACCATAAACGTGGATTTCTTAAAGAATTTTTAAAGGACCATAAACGTGGATTTCTTAAAGAATTTTTAAAGGACCATAAACGTGGATTTAAAGAATTTTTAAAAGACCATAAACGTGGATTTTTTAAAGAATTTTTAAGCGACTATAAACGTGGATTTTTTAATGAATTTTTAAAGGACCATAAACGTGGATTTTTTAATGAATTTTTAAGGGACCATAAACGTGGATTTCTTAAAGAATTTTTTAAGGACCATAAACGTGGATTTCTTAAAGAATTTTTAAAGGACCATAAACGTGGATTTCTTAAAGAATTTTTAAAGGACCATAAACGTGGATTTCTTAAAGAATTTTTAAAGGACCATAAACGTGGATTTCTTAAAGAATTTTTAAAGGACCATAAACGTGGATTTCTTAAAGAATTTTTAAAGGACCATAAACGTGGATTTCTTAAAGAATTTTTAAAAGACCATAAACGTGGATTTTTTAAAGAATTTTTAAACGACTATAAACGTGGATTTTTTAAAGAATTTTTAAAGGACCATAAACGTGGATTTTTTAATGAATTTTTAAACGACCATAAACGTGGATTTTTTAATGAATTTTTAAAGGACCATAAACGTGGATTTCTTAAAGAATTTTAAAGGACCATAAACGTGGATTTCTTAAAGAATTTTAAAGGACCATAAACGTGGATTTCTTAAAGAATTTTTAAAGGACCATAAACGTGGATTTCTTAAAGAATTTTAAAGGACCATAAACGTGGATTTCTTAAAGAATTTTAAAGGACCATAAACGTGGATTTCTTAAAGAATTTTTAAAGGACCATAAACGTGGATTTCTTAAAGAATTTTAAAGGACCATAAACGTGGATTTCTTAAAGAATTTTAAAGGACCATAAACGTGGATTTCTTAAAGAATTTTTAAAGGACCATAAACGTGGATTTCGTAAAGGATTTTTAAAGATATTTAAAGGACCATAAACGTGGATTTTTTAAGGATTTTTTAAAGATATTTAAAGGACCATAAACGTGGATTTTTTAAGGATTTTTTAAAGATATTTAAAGGACCATAAACGTGGATTTTTTAAGGATTTTTTAAAGATATTTAAAGGACCATAAACGTGGATTTTTTAAGAATTTTTTAAAGATATTTAAAGGACCATAAACGTGGATTTTTTAAGAATTTTTTAAAGATATTTAAAGGACCATAAACGTGGATTTTTTAAGGATTTTTTAAAGAATTTTTAAAGGACCATAGACCATAAATCTGCAAAGCAGCTTTATGAGTAAGTTCACAATAAAAAAATTACTTACGCTATCTCCGGGAACTCCAGTGGGTTGCTGAAATCTCTAAGAGCTTTTTTCGTCACCTTTTCTGAGCGTTCTTCGTCCAACAACACAAAAACTACCACTGCTGATGCCATCTTACTTTATTTATAGCGACTTATTCATTTTTTATTTACTTTACTTTTACTGATATTTCAATGACAAATAAACAAATAACACATGTAAGCAACAACAGCTGTTTCGAGCATTGGTTTTATTTACATTCGAAATTGACAAAACCAACTTGGTTTCATGACACCAAATGAAACCAACTATGGTTTACAAAACCGACAATAAGCAAAACCGACATGGTTTCTGTAACAGCCCTGAATAATTTGTATTGCCTTTATATGAAAATACTTTAAAATGTTGTATTTTTCTGTGTCATCACCTTTTTTTATTTCTCCACTAGGCTCTATAATGACAGCCCTGTTCGCGACACTGTTGTAACTAACGATCGTTGGGGTATTGGTACGGCCTGTTTGCATGGTGATTTCTATAATTGTAAGGATCGTTACAATCCTGGAGTATTGCAAAAACATAAATGGGAAAATGCATTCACATTGGACAAGGATAGTTGGGGTCAACGTTACGATGTGACACTAAAGAATTTCATGACCAGTGAAGAGGTGATACACGAAGTCATTACCACGGTCAGTTGTAATGGAAATGTCCTCATAAATGTTGGACCAACCAAATATGGTACCATATTGCCAATATTCGAAGAACGTTTAAGGGATTTGGGACAATGGCTGAAGATAAACGGCGAAGCGATATATGCCACCAAACCGTGGACGCATCAGAATGATACAAGTACGCCGGGCGTTTGGTATACAAAGAGTAATCAGGAAATAGATGGACAAGTTGTTATCTATGCCATGATCTTAGAATATCCTTATGACACAAACAGCCTCCGCATTTATCCATGGGGTAAGAAGTTTGAAAATGGTCCAGAAGTAACTTTAGTTGGTCTTGAGCTACTGGATAGCAATATCAATTCAATTGTTATGTTGGGCATGGAGAACACAGATATAAAGGTAATTTCAATTCCGCCTGATTTTTGATTTTTTCAATTGGCATTGTTTTTATTTTTTTAATTGCAGTGGCAGTTTAATGGTCCCGCCATCAACATTCAATTTCCACCTAAGCATCACATTGATAAAAGGGGTTTAAAATACGCCTGGACATTTAAAATAACAATAAGTAACGCCATCTAAACAAATAAAATTATTTATTGGAAACACTATCTTTGGACGATATGAGTTTTTATGTAGACTATCGCTTAAAAATTCCAGATTATTAAATAAATTCCATCTTAGATCCACCAGTATAAGTTGCTATATAGAATAGAGGTTAATGTAATTACATAATTACAGACTCAAGACATATTTTTACAATTTTTACTCGAACGCCCTTACACGAAAAACTCTTAAAAGTTGTAGGAAACCCTAAGAGAACAAACACACAAGTATGGAATTCTCACTAACAGAAAAGTAGTGAAATAACTGATTGACTGAGAATAAACGACCAGGCGAAACAACTGAAGCTGGAATCTTGAAATGTAGCACGAGGTACAGTCTTGGTGTGTAGGCGTGGGTGGGGTTTTGCAAATTCGTGCTAAAAGGGTACAAATGTAGTAAAAGTTTAATACTTTGTATTGGAGAAACGCAAAGAGCTAGAAATTGGAATGAGACTTACTGATGGAGTGCAGGATAGATGTACCAAAGGGAAATTCGAACTCTTCTTGTAGGTTCTTGAACAGAGCAAATGTTGGAAAGTAAAGGTGTGAGTACATAAACAGCTTGAAGTCTTCGCATTGCATATGTTGTGGCATATCGTAAAAGGATGCCAGAGCCGCCCTCTGCCGTCGTTTCCCCTCATAATTTGACATTAAGTTTGATACATGAAGGTGGTTTGTACTTAATTTAATTTGTACTTAATGTGCGAACTGCATCAAATGGATGAACGGACGAACGATTTTGAAATTTTGTATTCATGTCCATATTGGCTGTTAGTTTTTGATAAAGAATTTGTTTTGGAATTTTGGTATTAGCGCCGCTGTTCATATGTAGCTTGGAAATGTGTACTATAATTGTATGAAAATGATACCATATTTAGTGGTACTGACATGTAGATTACTGATGGTATTTGTGTTTGAGATTTGCCAATGGTTTGGAAACACATCCTACATTTGTACTAAAAGTACTATATTTATTATTGGGTGAGGGAGACGAGCTGAAACCGTGAAATTTTATATTGCGATAACTGTTAGTGTCTAAGATTGATATATAAAGGTGGTTTGGGAAATGTGTACTATAATTGTACGAAAAGTACTAAATGGTACCATATTTGGTACTGGGTGAAGGGATAGAGATAAAATTCTGAAATTTGATATTGAGATTACTGATGGTATTTGTGTTTGAGATTTAATAGTGGGTTGGAAATACGTCCTACATTTGTACGCATAGTACTAAATGGTCCAAAATTTGGTATTGGGTGAAGGGAATCCCGAAATTTGATATTGTGGTCTCTGTTGGTGTCTAAGATTGAGATATGTACATAGGTTGTTTTGTCTATGTGTACTATAATTCTACAAAAAGAACTAAGTAGTACTACATTGGGTGTTAGGTGAAGGAGTAGAGTTGAAATCCTAAAATTTGATATCACTTTTAATGCCTGTGGTTGGGAGAAGGAGCGAGTTTGGATATGCGTTGTATAACTGTACAAAAAGGATGGTAGTCAATTTAGGATTAGGTCTGAATATGAACACGACTGTTGGTATATTATTTTCAGAGAAGAAGGTGGATCTAGGAATTCCTACTATGAAAAGAACCAAATTGTACTAAATATGACTATAAAAAGTTTGAATCTTGAAAATGTTGTTCCTAAAATTTAGATAGAAAGGTGGCCAATACATATTATGAAAGGATGTGGATTCCGGAGTTCAGTTATTTCACTACTATTTCATATACCTAATCCAGTCAGTTATTTCACTACTATTTCATATACCTAATTCCGATTTTAGTACCACTTGGAACTTTTCCTTCACGTAAGTATTCATTTCCAAAACCACTTCTTATCTCAAACCTACACACCAATATCGGCCATAATTCAAATGTTAGTACCTTTCGTACATAACCGGTACGTATTTCCAAAACTACCTCTATATCTCTACACTACATACAAATTCTGCACCATTTAGAAATCTAACTTTATCCGTACAATCAGTACTAAATGTTGCACCATTTATTACCTTTTTTTACTCTTGTGGTACTTATTTCCAAAATTAATTCCAAATTTCAGGACACCAGGTCCAAATTCAATTTGTACCAAATTATTACCATTTAGACACATAAGTATGAATTTCTAAAAGTTCCTAAATAACACAATCCTACACTCCAAATTTCAGTATTACAGCCCTATCGGTTCACACAAATTAAAATTGTACTAAGTTTAGTACATAGAAAATTAGTTCACACAAGTACGAATTTCCAAAACTTCCTACATACCACAATTCTACACTCCAAATTTCCAAAACTACCTCTATACCTCAAAATTTACTCAAAATGTACATTCTACCGAATTTAGTACCATTTAGTACACATAAGTACCTATTTTCAAAACTACCTACGTACCCCAGCCCTTCAATGCAATAGTAATCTTATTTTCAAATGTCAGGTCCTCCCAAAATTGAAATTATACAATAGTAATTCAGTACTATTTAGTACTTTTCGTGCACATAAGTACAAATTTCGACAACTTCCTCCATATCCCAATCCTACACTCAGCCAGTAATGTTAATTTCAAATTCCAGCTGCCTCCGTTCCTCCAAATTCCAATTGTACCAAATTTAGTACCGTTTAGTACTTTTCGTGTACATGAGTACACACTTCCAAAACTACCTCCTTACTTTGACTCTACATTTTAACCTTGATTCCCATTCCAAATTGCAAGTTTTTAGCTCTAACCGTTCACATGATACGAAATTCACTTATAGTGGAATTTCCAAAAACCCTTTGGTACATCTATCATACACTCCATCAATGACCCTCATTCAATTAAGAGTTCTAGCTCTACTGCTGCCTCAAATACAAAGGGTGCCATATTTCCTTTTAATGCTTTTCGTACCGTTCTAGTACGAATTTCCAAAACCCCAGCCTTATCTGACCCCTCCTGACCAAGAGTGACCCTCATCCAAAATTTCAAGATTCTAGCTTCAGCCACTTCGTGTGGACGTCGATGAATCGTTAAGTCAGTCAGTCAGTCAATTACTTAACTTTTTTATTAACCAAGATTACATACTTTTGTTTGTTGCTCTCCGTATATGTCAAGTTGTTTATCCAATGTGGTGTCCGTTGGAATTGCAATTTTCGAATTTCGAAAAAAGGAAAGTTGTGCTGAATTGTGCTAGGTTTGTGCTCAATTGTGCCGAAATTTTTTTTTCGAAATTCGAAAAAATTTCTGAGATATTCGAAAAAAGATTTTTTTTCGAAAAAATCTGAGAGAATTGCAATTTTCGAATTTCGAAAAAAGGAAAGTTGTGCTGAATTGTGCTAGGTTTGTGCTCAATTGTGCCGAAATTTTTTTTTCGAAATTCGAAAAAATTTCTGAGATATTCGAAAAAAGATTTTTTTTCGAAAAAATCTGAGAGAATTGCAATTTTCGAATTTCGAAAAAATTAAAGTTGTGCTGAGTCGTACTCGGTTTGTGCCCATTTGTGCCGTTAAAATTTTTTCGATATCTCTTACCAATTTCGAAAAAAACGATAATTTCGAAAGTATGTCAGAATTGCAATTTTCGAATTTCGAAAAAATTAAAGTTGTGCTGGGTCGCGTTTGATTTGTGCTAACTTGTGCCGTTTATTTTTTCTCAATATTATCAACCGTTTTCAAGATATGGCAATTTCGAAAAAAACAGTATTTTTCAGAAAAATTGCTGTAATTTTTGTTTCAATTCAAATATCGAGATGCGGTAAATTGTGCTGAGTTGTGCTCACTTAGCACAATTTTTCGTCCATACATAACGAATTTCCACCTTTACTCGTTACTCGCTAAAAATTAAAAAAATGAATAACTTTTGTAATATGTGGAATTTTTGAAATCTGCAAGTTGTGCTGAATTGTGCTCACCTAGCACAATTTTTCGTCCATACATTGGAAATTTGTATCTCTACTCGTTACTCGTTAAAATCGTAAAAATCAAAATCGCATATTTAGAAACAAGATATCGAAAAACTAAAAGTTGTGCTGATTTGTGCTAACCTAGCACAATTTTTCGTCCATACATTGAAAATTTGTATTTCCACTCGTTACTAGTTAAAATTGGAAAAAATACATATATAACGAAAAATTGCTGTAATTTTTGTTTCAATTCAAATATCGAGATGCGGTAAATTGTGCTGAATTGTGCTCACCTAGCACAATTTTTCGTCCATACATTGGAAATTTGTATCTCTACTCGTTACTCGTTAAAATCGTAAAAATCAAAATCGCATATTTAGAAACAAGATATCGAAAAACTAAAAGTTGTGCTGATTTGTGCTAACCTAGCACAATTTTTCGTCCATACATTGAAAATTTGTATTTCCACTCGTTACTAGTTAAAATTGGAAAAAATACATATATAACGAAAAATTGCTGTAATTTTTGTAAAAATTTAAATATCGAGATGCGGTAAATTGTGCTGAGTTGTGCTCACTTAGCACAATTTTTCGTCCATACATAACGAATTTCCACCTTTACTCGTTACTCGCTAAAAATTAAAAAAATGAATAACTTTTGTAATATGTGGAATTTTTGAAATCTGCAAGTTGTGCTGAATTGTGCTCACCTAGCACAATTTTTCGTCCATACATTGGAAATTTGTATCTCTACTCGTTACTCGTTAAAATCGTAAAAATCAAAATCGCATATTTAGAAACAAGATATTAAAAAACTAAAAGTTGTGCTGATTTGTGCTAACCTAGCACAATTTTTCGTCCATACATTAAAAATTTGTATTTCCACTCGTTACTAGTTAAAATTGGAAAAAATACATATATAACGAAAAATTGCTGTAATTTTTGTAAAAATTTAAATATCGAGATGCGGTAAATTGTGCTGAGTTGTGCTCACTTAGCACAATTTTTCGTCCATACATAACGAATTTCCACCTTTACTCGTTACTCGCTAAAAATTAAAAAAATGAATAACTTTTGTAATATGTGGAATTTTTGAAATCTGCAAGTTGTGCTGAATTGTGCTCACCTAGCACAATTTTTCGTCCATACATTGGAAATTTGTATCTCTACTCGTTACTCGTTAAAATCGTAAAAATCAAAATCGCATATTTAGAAACAAGATATTAAAAAACTAAAAGTTGTGCTGATTTGTGCTAACCTAGCACAATTTTTCGTCCATACATTAAAAATTTGTATTTCCACTCGTTACTAGTTAAAATTGGAAAAAATACATATATTACGAAAAATTGCTGTAATTTTTGTAAAAATTCAAATATCGAGATGCGGTAAATTGTGCTGAGTTGTGCTCACTTAGCACAATTTTTCGTCCATACATAACGAATTTCCACCTTTACTCGTTACACGCTAAAAATTAAAAAAATGAATAATTTTTGTAATATGTGGAATTTTTGAAATCTGCAAGTTGTGCTGAATTGTGCTCACCGAGCACAATTTTTCGTCCATACATTGGAAATTTGTATCTCTACTCGTTACTCGTTAAAATCGTAAAAATCAAAATCGCATATTTAGAAACAAGATATTAAAAAACTAAAAGTTGTGCTGATTTGTGCTAACCTAGCACAATTTTTCGTCCATACATTAAAAATTTGTATTTCCACTCGTTACTAGTTAAAATTGGAAAAAATACATATATAACGAAAAATTGCTGTAATTTTTGTAAAAATTTAAATATCGAGATGCGGTAAATTGTGCTGAGTTGTGCTCACTTAGCACAATTTTTCGTCCATACATAACGAATTTCCACCTTTACTCGTTACACGCTAAAAATTAAAAAAATGAATAATTTTTGTAATATGTGGAATTTTTGAAATCTGCAAGTTGTGCTGAATTGTGCTCACCTAGCACAATTTTTCGTCCATACATTGGAAATTTGTATCTCTACTCGTTACTCGTTAAAATCGTAAAAATCAAAATCGCATATTTACTAACAAGATATCGAAAAACTAAAAGTTGTGCTGATTTGTGCTAACCTAGCACAATTTTTCGTCCATACATTGAAAATTTGTATTTCCACTCGTTACTAGTTAAAATTGGAAAAAATACATATATTACGAAAAATTGCTGTAATTTTTGTAAAAATTCAAATATCGAGATGCGGTAAATTGTGCTGAGTTGTGCTCACTTAGCACAATTTTTCGTCCATACATAACGAATTTCCACCTTTACTCGTTACACGCTAAAAATTAAAAAAATGAATAATTTTTGTAATATGTGGAATTTTTGAAATCTGCAAGTTGTGCTGAATTGTGCTCACCTAGCACAATTTTTCGTCCATACATTGGAAATTTGTATCTCTACTCGTTACTCGTTAAAATCGTAAAAATCAAAATCGCATATTTACTAACAAGATATCGAAAAACTAAAAGTTGTGCTGATTTGTGCTAACCTAGCACAATTTTTCGTCCATACATTGAAAATTTGTATTTCCACTCGTTACTAGTTAAAATTGGAAAAAATACATATATTACGAAAAATTGCTGTAATTTTTGTAAAAATTCAAATATCGAGATGCGGTAAATTGTGCTGAGTTGTGCTCACTTAGCACAATTTTTCGTCCATACATAACGAATTTCCACCTTTACTCGTTACACGCTAAAAATTAAAAAAATGAATAATTTTTGTAATATGTGGAATTTTTGAAATCTGCAAGTTGTGCTGAATTGTGCTCACCTAGCACAATTTTTCGTCCATACATTGGAAATTTGTATCTCTACTCGTTACTCGTTAAAATCGTAAAAATCAAAATCGCATATTTACTAACAAGATATCGAAAAACTAAAAGTTGTGCTGATTTGTGCTAACCTAGCACAATTTTTCGTCCATACATTGAAAATTTGTATTTCCACTCGTTACTAGTTAAAATTGGAAAAAATACATATATTACGAAAAATTGCTGTAATTTTTGTAAAAATTCAAATATCGAGATGCGGTAAATTGTGCTGAGTTGTGCTCACTTAGCACAATTTTTCGTCCATACATAACGAATTTCCACCTTTACTCGTTACACGCTAAAAATTAAAAAAATGAATAATTTTTGTAATATGTGGAATTTTTGAAATCTGCAAGTTGTGCTGAATTGTGCTCACCTAGCACAATTTTTCGTCCATACATTGGAAATTTGTATCTCTACTCGTTACTCGTTAAAATCGTAAAAATCAAAATCGCATATTTACTAACAAGATATCGAAAAACTAAAAGTTGTGCTGATTTGTGCTAACCTAGCACAATTTTTCGTCCATACATTGAAAATTTGTATTTCCACTCGTTACTAGTTAAAATTGGAAAAAATACATATATAACGAAAAATTGCTGTAATTTTTGTAAAAATTTAAATATCGAGATGCGGTAAATTGTGCTGAGTTGTGTTCACTTAGCACAATTTTTCGTCCATACATAACGAATTTCCACCTTTACTCGTTACTCGCTAAAAATTAAAAAAATGAATAACTTTTGTAATATGTGGAATTTTTGAAATCTGCAAGTTGTGCTGAATTGTGCTCACCTAGCACAATTTTTCGTCCATACATTGGAAATTTCTATCTCTACTCGTTACTCGTTAAAATCGTAAAAATCAAAATCGCATATTTACTAACAAGATATCGAAAAACTAAAAGTTGTGCTGATTTGTGCTAACCTAGCACAATTTTTCGTCCATACATTAAAAATTTGTATTTCCACTCGTTACTAGTTAAAATTGGAAAAAATACATATATAACGAAAAATTGCTGTAATTTTTGTAAAAATTCAAATATCGAGATGCGGTAAATTGTGCTGAGTTGTGCTCACTTAGCACAATTTTTCGTCCATACATAACGAATTTCCACCTTTACTCGTTACTCGCTAAAAATTAAAAAAATGAATAACTTTTGTAATATGTGGAATTTTTGAAATCTGCAAGTTGTGCTGAATTGTGCTCACCTAGCACAATTTTTCGTCCATACATTGGAAATTTGTATCTCTACTCGTTACTCGTTAAAATCGTAAAAATCAAAATCGCATATTTAGAAACAAGATATCGAAAAACTAAAAGTTGTGCTGATTTGTGCTAACCTAGCACAATTTTTCGTCCATACATTGAAAATTTGTATTTCCACTCGTTACTAGTTAAAATTGGAAAAAATACATATATAACGAAAAATTGCTGTAATTTTTGTTTCAATTCAAATATCGAGATGCGGTAAATTGTGCTGAGTTGTGCTCACTTAGCACAATTTTTCGTCCATACATTGGAAATTTGTATCTCTACTCGTTACTCGTTAAAATCGTAAAAATCAAAATCGCATATTTAGAAACAAGATATCGAAAAACTAAAAGTTGTGCTGATTTGTGCTAACCTAGCACAATTTTTCGTCCATACATTGAAAATTTGTATTTCCACTCGTTACTAGTTAAAATTGGAAAAAATACATATATAACGAAAAATTGCTGTAATTTTTGTAAAAATTTAAATATCGAGATGCGGTAAATTGTGCTGAGTTGTGCTCACTTAGCACAATTTTTCGTCCATACATAACGAATTTCCACCTTTACTCGTTACTCGCTAAAAATTAAAAAAATGAATAACTTTTGTAATATGTGGAATTTTTGAAATCTGCAAGTTGTGCTGAATTGTGCTCACCTAGCACAAGTTTTCGTCCATACATTGGAAATTTGTATCTCTACTCGTTACTCGTTAAAATCGTAAAAATCAAAATCGCATATTTAGAAACAAGATATTAAAAAACTAAAAGTTGTGCTGATTTGTGCTAACCTAGCACAATTTTTCGTCCATACATTAAAAATTTGTATTTCCACTCGTTACTAGTTAAAATTGGAAAAAATACATATATAACGAAAAATTGCTGTAATTTTTGTAAAAATTTAAATATCGAGATGCGGTAAATTTTGCTGAGTTGTGCTCACTTAGCACAATTTTTCGTCCATACATAACGAATTTCCACCTTTACTCGTTACTCGCTAAAAATTAAAAAAATGAATAACTTTTGTAATATGTGGAATTTTTGAAATCTGCAAGTTGTGCTGAATTGTGCTCACCTAGCACAATTTTTCGTCCATACATTGGAAATTTGTATCTCTACTCGTTACTCGTTAAAATCGTAAAAATCAAAATCGCATATTTAGAAACAAGATATTAAAAAACTAAAAGTTGTGCTGATTTGTGCTAACCTAGCACAATTTTTCGTCCATACATTAAAAATTTGTATTTCCACTCGTTACTAGTTAAAATTGGAAAAAATACATATATAACGAAAAATTGCTGTAATTTTTGTAAAAATTCAAATATCGAGATGCGGTAAATTGTGCTGAGTTGTGCTCACTTAGCACAATTTTTCGTCCATACATAACGAATTTCCACCTTTACTCGTTACTCGCTAAAAATTAAAAAAATGAATAATTTTTGTAATATGTGGAATTTTTGAAATCTGCAAGTTGTGCTGAATTGTGCTCACCTAGCACAATTTTTCGTCCATACATTGGAAATTTGTATCTCTACTCGTTACTCGTTAAAATCGTAAAAATCAAAATCGCATATTTACTAACAAGATATCGAAAAACTAAAAGTTGTGCTGATTTGTGCTAACCTAGCACAATTTTTCGTCCATACATTGAAAATTTGTATTTCCACTCGTTACTAGTTAAAATTGGAAAAAATACATATATAACGAAAAATTGCTGTAATTTTTGTAAAAATTTAAATATCGAGATGCGGTAAATTGTGCTGAGTTGTGTTCACTTAGCACAATTTTTCGTCCATACATAACGAATTTCCACCTTTACTCGTTACTCGCTAAAAATTAAAAAAATGAATAACTTTTGTAATATGTGGAATTTTTGAAATCTGCAAGTTGTGCTGAATTGTGCTCACCTAGCACAATTTTTCGTCCATACATTGGAAATTTGTATCTCTACTCGTTACTCGTTAAAATCGTAAAAATCAAAATCGCATATTTACTAACAAGATATCGAAAAACTAAAAGTTGTGCTGATTTGTGCTAACCTAGCACAATTTTTCGTCCATACATTGAAAATTTGTATTTCCACTCGTTACTAGTTAAAATTGGAAAAAATACATATATAACGAAAAATTGCTGTAATTTTTGTAAAAATTTAAATATCGAGATGCGGTAAATTGTGCTGAGTTGTGTTCACTTAGCACAATTTTTCGTCCATACATAACGAATTTCCACCTTTACTCGTTACTCGCTAAAAATTAAAAAAATGAATAACTTTTGTAATATGTGGAATTTTTGAAATCTGCAAGTTGTGCTGAATTGTGCTCACCTAGCACAATTTTTCGTCCATACATTGGAAATTTGTATCTCTACTCGTTACTCGTTAAAATCGTAAAAATCAAAATCGCATATTTACTAACAAGATATCGAAAAACTAAAAGTTGTGCTGATTTGTGCTAACCTAGCACAATTTTTCGTCCATACATTAAAAATTTGTATTTCCACTCGTTACTAGTTAAAATTGGAAAAAATACATATATAACGAAAAATTGCTGTAATTTTTGTAAAAATTCAAATATCGAGATGCGGTAAATTGTGCTGAGTTGTGCTCACTTAGCACAATTTTTCGTCCATACATAACGAATTTCCACCTTTACTCGTTACTCGCTAAAAATTAATAAAATGAATAACTTTTGTAATATGTGGAATTTTTGAAATCTGCAAGTTGTGCTGAATTGTGCTCACCTAGCACAATTTTTCGTCCATACATTGGAAATTTGTATCTCTACTCGTTACTCGTTAAAATCGTAAAAATCAAAATCGCATATTTACTAACAAGATATCGAAAAACTAAAAGTTGTGCTGATTTGTGCTAACCTAGCACAATTTTTCGTCCATACATTGAAAATTTGTATTTCCACTCGTTACTAGTTGAAATTGGAAAAAATACATATATAACGAAAAATTGCTGTAATTTTTGTAAAAATTTAAATATCGAGATGCGGTAAATTGTGCTGAGTTGTGCTCACTTAGCACAATTTTTCGTCCATACATAACGAATTTCCACCTTTACTCGTTACTCGCTAAAAATTAAAAAAATGAATAACTTTTGTAATATGTGGAATTTTTGAAATCTGCAAGTTGTGCTGAATTGTGCTCACCTAGCACAATTTTTCGTCCATACATTGGAAATTTGTATCTCTACTCGTTACTCGTTAAAATCGTAAAAATCAAAATCGCATATTTACTAACAAGATATCGAAAAACTAAAAGTTGTGCTGATTTGTGCTAACCTAGCACAATTTTTCGTCCATACAATAAAAATTTGTATCTCTACTCGTTACTCGTTAAAATCGTAAAAATCAAAATCGCATATTTAGAAACAAGATATCGAAAAACTAAAAGTTGTGCTGATTTGTGCTAACCTAGCACAATTTTTCGTCCTTACATAACGAATTTCCACCTTTACTCGTTACTCGCTAAAAATTAAAAAATAAATAACTTTTGTAATATGTGGAATTTTTGAAATCTGCAAGTTGTGCTGAATTGTGCTCACCTAGCACAATTTTTCGTCCATACATTGGAAATTTGTATCTCTACTCGTTACTCGTTAAAATCGTAAAAATCAAAATCGCATATTTAGAAACAAGATATTAAAAACTAAAAGTTGTGCTGATTTGTGCTAACCTAGCACAATTTTTCGTCCATACATTGAAAATTTGTATTTCCACTCGTTACTAGTTAAAATTGGAAAAAATACATATATTACGAAAAATTGATGTAATTTTTGTAAAAATTCAAATATCGAGATGCGGTAAATTGTGCTGAGTTGTGCTCACTTAGCACAATTTTTCGTCCATACATAACGAATTTCCACCTTTACTCGTTACTCGCTAAAAATTAAAAAAATGAATAATTTTTGTAATATGTGGAATTTTTGAAATCTGCAAGTTGTGCTGAATTGTGCTCACCTAGCACAATTTTTCGTCCATACATTGGAAATTTGTATCTCTACTCGTTACTCGTTAAAATCGTAAAAATCAAAATCGCATATTTAGAAACAAGATATCGAAAAACTAAAAGTTGTGATGATTTGTGCTAACCTAGCACAATTTTTCGTCCATACATTGAAAATTTGTATTTCCACTCGTTACTAGTTAAAATTGGAAAAAATACATATATAACGAAAAATTGCTGTAATTTTTGTCAAAATTCAAATATCGAGATATTCGGTACATTGATGATTTTAGCTATATTTTCCAATAGTATTGTCTGAGAATACACATTTACACATACATGTTGATGATTTTAGCAACATTTCCCAATGGAGCTCTCTGAAAATCCACACAGGGAGTTCCTAGTGAGTACTTTACCCCTAGACATAGATTTGTCTATATAGGTCCACAATATTATATATCCCCCCATATATCGGCCTTCCTACCTTTCGATATTCGGTATTTTAAAGATTTTAACAGAATTTTTAATGGATTTTATTATTATTATTTTTTTTTTTTTTTGAGGGAGGGTATTCAAAGTTACTGCTTATTTACTTGCTAGATCTTACTGCTTGTTTACTTGCTAGATCAAATCCATCACATATTGCAAATTTCATTGAAATGTGGCGTACACAGCGTGTTTAATGCATTAAATACATGAAATCGGCCGAAAACATATATAATGGAACTATATCCAAATCTGAACCGCTTTCAATATAATTTGGTAAATATATTTTCCGATCAAATCCCGTCACTCATTCTAAATTTGTAGACTGTATCTGTAATCGATCAATAGATATGTGCATATAAATTATAAATTTTTGGGAGGTACCTCCGATTCTGATGCTTCATCCCTTGTTCCAAGTGGAATTTCAAAAATTTATATATCCTATGTTACTTTTAAGCGATGTTGTAGTATACTTGGAAATTTTCAGAAAAATCTAGGCAGCCGTTTCCGAGTCCACAAATAACCAACAAACATTTTCCTCTTTTATAGATATAGATATACATTATATCTATATACGTTTATATAATAAAATTCTATTATAAATGAATATGCCAACAACCATTTTTGTTTATATAATTTATTTTATTAAATGTTCAACATTTACTTTCATCAATTTTCGTGTAAAATAGTAGTTGTGGATCAACCGTTGTGCTTTCGTCTACTCTTTCTGGAGATTTGTTTGTGGAAGTATCATCGTATTTTATCCATTGACATCCAACCTTAACGAATGCTGTATAATGACCGATTGATGTATTTTCATAATCTCCGTAATAAGCGACGAATCCAGCCATCTTGTACGCCGGTCCTCCAGGAACTATGACGGTGTCTGAGATGTCGGATATAGGTGTTACTCTGTACAAACCAGTATCTACACTTATCAGAAGATGTGGATTGTAGCTCTGCGTTGATATCATGCTCCGGCCACAGCATTCCTTTCTAAAATCGTTTCGGAAATCTAAAGCATCTATCAGTGAACTAAGCCCACTATCAACAATTTTTTGTAGATGTATTCGGGCCAGTATTGATGCATCTATTGTCGATAAATTGCACTCATTGCAGCTGTATTTTAGAGTGTAACTTGGGACGTCGGCAAAAAGTTCCAGCGCCAAATCTGTTACATTGCAAACTGAATTGACTTGGGAAATATTACACAATGGTGTCCCATAATCGTTCGCATACTCAGATGTTGTTGTCTGCGTACATCTTAGAGATCGTAGAATTTCGACCCTTTTCTTAAAGAACTTAGCACAAAGTCTCTCTTTTAGAAATATTCTCATACACTGTATGAAGGGATTATCGAAGTTTGATATAATGCCGTCATAATATTGATTGTTTGCAACGCACATGGAGAAGATTTGTAGTATGCTATCAAAAGCACATGTGTTTGAGAGCGATATGCTTCTGTCGTTTAATTTCACATTGGGACAAATTGATCCATTTGGAATGACAGGTAGCCACGTTCCTCGCTTTGTAATGCTGGATTCAAATTGTGGGAAAATTTCTCCGTACCTTGGGATTTTCTTTTTAGAAGTTTTAGACACACGTTTTTTAAGTTTCTTGAAGTGTGATACTTCTGGTAAATCGCTATCGGACGATGATGCCTTTCGTTTGATGTTAATAGGACTATTTGATTGCGATGATGACGATGTTTCGGGTAATGTGGAACTTAAATTTGTTCGTTTATTTTTACCACGCCAATCCATTTCGAAAGTAAGTTCTGGATCTTTTTTTTGGAGAAATTGTTCCACTTTCTCCCGATGATTAGAGTTGTATGATGAGACGTAATCTTTTGGTGTGGAAAAGGCAATCGTTGGTATGGGGATATCCTGTTCTACAATCCGCTCCTCTTTTCTTCTAGTCATACTTCCACATGCAGCTTCTTTAAGAGTTTTTTCTATTTCTTTCAAGTGTTTTGCTATAAATTTATCAGCACGAAGAGGCAGACCAATATTTCGAAACTGTCGGTGCTTCAAGTCGTTAAAATATGACTCCACTCTAGCCGATGTTGCATTTACGTTACCGCGTTTTCTAACACTTCGCATTATTTCCGTGAATATAGGAAAGTATGGCATTAGGTTTTTTAATTTTTTTGCGAATTCGGGCAACATGTATCCATTGACATCATCATCGATATCCGTTATTTCCTTTTTGGCCTTTTCTTCAATTTCTGCATAGGTATGTGCGATGTAATTATATAGATTCGGCGATTCCGCTTGCTCCTCAAATTCAATGTCCATTTCTTTGTCATCATCAGCATTGCCCAAATTGTCTTCGCCAATTATATTGGTAGCTACTTCGGTTGGTATCCCTTTTATTTTCGATCGAAGGAACTCCTTTGCTTGAAATGCTGGACTTCCTTTGTTACCATTTTTGTGCAGGCATAATGTCAGAATTGCAACAAATACATTGTGCATATCCGCAAAGGACTCTTGTTTTCTCATGATACACATTGCTCTTATATACAGAGCGCGAACGCCACCTTGGTGTTTCGAATAACATTTCCATCTGGCAATAATATTGGTGAAGTGGCATATATCCAAGCGTAATAAACACGGCGGAAATATTTTTGAATTACCCTTAATTATTTCGAAACATGTTTCAACATAATGTCGTAAGCTGTTTGATTTTGAATAAACGCGAGCCGCGGCACCCAAAAGCGCTTTGTCAAAATCACAAATAATTTCGTTTGGAATCGGTGTTTTATTTAGTTCCATTTGGCACAATCTTTGGAATTCCAAAAACCAGTTCATTATTGTAACTGTTGTTTTGACCGTAGTAAGCATTTGACACACAGGAACCGTACGTTTGTTTATTTCTATAACCGATTGAAATAAAAATATATGAGAAGAATGTTCTTTGTTCGGTAGTGTTATTGATTTTACTACACTTCCCGTTGCGTCTATAATAAGAGTTTCATAAAATTTAGAGAATAAAACCATTTGTTCTCTCGACCAATAAAAAACTGTAAATGGATCCAGTCCTATGTTGTGTATTTTTCCAGAATACTCCATAGTGTATTTTAAATTGTACACTCCCTCTATAGCGCTTGTTCCAGAAATTTTAAATAGTCTATCTGAGGCTTCTCTTTTAGCTTTTCCCAATATATAGTTTTTAAAAAGATTTGGCGGGCTGTTATCGCCTATTGTTTGAATAAGGCGATGCGCTTCATTTCGCCGATATTGAGAAGGCAACAAATTTTTATCTAGCAAATTATTACCAACAGCTTTTCGCAAAGTACCGCGAAGGGACCTTTTTTTTAAATGCCTTACATCGCAATCAAAATCGGAAATGATACATTCCATTTTGATTGGTTCGTTGTCTAAAGGTTCCGTAAAGATTTTACCCTCAAACCTACATGGACACTCTGAACATTGACCATTTACTGTTACAAAAACACCGGATGAAGACACTTGCGAACTTTTAAAATTTAACGCGCACGGGATTTTAGTATAATTATGAATTTCTTCATAAAGTACGTGGGTCCACGAATTACTTTTCAAAGATCTAATGACGCGAGAACCGGTTCGGAAATTATGTGCTTTGATTTCTGGTTTCATACTTGGCCAAATTTCTGTAAGATCTATTGTAAATCTGAAACAATTATTGGATGTGGAATCAAGAGAGGTATTTGTCGGGAACGATGAGTTGCTAGGAATCTCTATATTAAAAAAGTCCAATAATTCTGAATAAACATTGTATCGGTTCAATTTAAGTATAGTATATATATATTTAGGTTCCAATTTATTGTCACAGTCTAGAGAATCACTTATATTTTTATACATAACTGAAGATGGAGGCAAAACACTACCATCTTCACTAATAATATTTTTAAATTGAGGTTCACGAAGTACTTTATTCAAATTATTAATTTTTTGCTTCATTTTGTTTTGGGATTTCTTCGATAGCTTGCCACTTCCACCAACATCACTGCCAGAATTTTTTACTGGAAAATGAAAACCACTTGTACTAACACCATCAAGAGATATATCACAATTATTTAGTTCTTGCAAAAACATGTTTATATATATTAAAATCACAGACACGTTTTTTTTTTAAAGAGAGATTTTTTATGGAAACAATTTTATTGAGTATATTAATATATTTTCACAACGATATTTTTCGAGCACTTATTTTGTATATCACACGAACTATGTTGATGTTAGATATGCAAATACTTTCACTATGAAGTCAAAAACCGTAATGCCTATAAGAAATAGGTTACAAGAAATGTAGACTCTCCAACCCATTTGCAAGATCTTTCAACAGGTAGATCAATTCCACAATATATGAATGAATGTAACCTTTCATATAACAAATGTATGTATTTCCCATTAAAGTACCTACTATCGTGATTACAATTTTCGATACCTTATAGGAAGGACTATACAAGTTTTATGTGTAAGGTCACATTCATTCATATGTTGTAGAATTGATCTACCTGTATAAAAATCTTGCAAATGTCCAAAAACACGTGCAAGACATAAAAACTTTTATTGCTGAGTTTTCCTCAAATATGAAAAATTGACCAATCGGAATATATTTATGATTGATCAGGTAAATTACATTGATCAAAATTTACGACCTTTGCCATTCACATTCCTCTGAATTTTCAAGAGCAATAAACTCAGAAGCGTTTAAGTCACAACACCAACCTTTTGTCTTCTGTACCTGTAACAATCGAGATGCAATTTGCAAACAGTAAAGTCATATTTGAATGTTAATATATGACTTTACCGGAAACACAAATGCATATTTTAAAAATTCCACATAATACAAAATATATACTTTTTATACCTTCCACCATGCAGAGAAGAATGTTCTTTGTTCGGTAGTGTTATTGATTTTACTACACTTCCCGTTGCGTCTATAATAAGAGTTTCATAAAATTTAGAGAATAAAACCATTTGTTCTCTCGACCAATAAAAACTGTAAATGGATCCAGTCCTATGTTGTGTATTTTTCCAGAATACTCCATAGTGTATTTTAAATTGTACACTCCCTCTATAGCGCTTGTTCCAGAAATTTTAAATAGTCTATCTGAGGCTTCTCTTTTAGCTTTTCCCAATATATAGTTTTTAAAAAGATTTGGCGGGCTGTTATCGCATGCATAGTATGGAGGGTATATTAAGTTCATGTAACTCATCGAAATAAAAATTGCAGACCCAACAAAGTATATTTATTCCAGAGATGGGCATAATGCACTGTATTTTTAGTGCACTAATAATTTCACTATCACTGTTCGTTTAGTGGCAGTGCAATTTTTATACCCTCCACCTTGGAAAGGAGGGTATATTAACTTTGTCATTCCGTTTGTAACATCCCTAAATATTCGTTTTAGACCCCATAAAGTATATATATTCATAATCAGCATAAAATTCTAAGTCGATTTAACGATGTCCGTCTGTCTGTCTGTCTGTCTGTCCGTCTGTCTGTCTGTCTGTTGAAATCACGATACAGCCCACATTATTTGACGTAGAGCTCCAAAATTTAGCAGAGCTATTTGCATTGTGTCTAGGATGGTTGGTATTGAAAATGAGATATATCGGTCCACGTTCTGGTATAGTCCCCATATAACGGTACCTCCCGATATTCGGTATTTTGATGATTTATGCCACATTTTTTCACGGATTTGTCTTAAAATGGGTATTTGTAGGTCATAGCGGGTCCCTGAGCGTGTGGCAAAACATTGCATGTATAGGTCTACGTTGTGGTATAGCCCCATATAAAGGTACCTCCCGATATTTAGTATTTTAGTTTTTTTTACCACATTTTTCACGGATTTGTCTGAAAATCGGTATTTGTTGGTCATAATGGGTTCCAGCTCCGGTGGCGAAACATTGTAATTATAGGTCCACGTTTTGGTATAGCCCCCATATAACGGTACCTCCCGATATTCGGTAATTTGATGATTTTTGCCACATTTTTTCAGGGATTTGTTCGAAAATTGGTATTTGTTGGTCATAATTGGTTCCAGCTTCGGTGGCGAAACATTGCATGCATGGGTCCATGATTTGATATAGCCCCCATATAACGGTACCTCCCGATATTCGGTATTTTTATGGTTTTTGCCACATTTTTTCACTGATTTGTCTAAAAATTGGTATTTGTGGGTCATAATGGGTTCCAGCTCCGGTGGGGAAACATTGTAATTATAGGTCCACGTTTTGGTATAGCCCCCATATAACGGTACCTCCCCATAATCGGCATTTTAATGGTTTTTGCCACATTTCTTCTAATGTTTCTTTTACCCTAAGGTGGAGGGTATTAAAAGTTTGGCCCGGCCGAACTTAATGTTTTTTTACTTGTTTATTCTACTACCACTAACCCTTTAAAATTAAATTGCACTTCCACTAAATTTTAGTGGTAGTGAAATTTCAATAGCACTACCACTAAATTTAGTGGTATTTAAAACAAATGCACTAAATTAGTGCTATTTAGAAAAGTATCAAATTGTATGAATATTTACTATATATTCTGGATTGTTGTTCGCTACTCACTTCAACAAACTTCATGATAGCTGGTATAATACTTATATACATAGTATTTTTTTGGCTTCGCTAAGATTTAGTGGTAGTGCAAATTTTTTTCTTGAAAAATCACTAAATTTTGAAATTTCACACAAGGAGTCCCTTGTGAGTACTTTACCCGCTGAAAGAATTGTCTATATAGGTCCACGATATCGTATATCTCCCATATAACGGTACCCCCCGATATTCGGTATTTTGATGATTTTAGCCACATTTTTTAATGGAATTAGTACTTTATCCATTGACAGAGAATTATCTATATAGGTCCACGATATCGTATATCCTCCATATAATGGTACACCACACCACCCCCCCCCCCCCCCGATATTCGGAATTTTATTAATTTTAGCCACATTTTTCAATGAAATTATCTGAAAATCCACACAAGAAGTTCCTTGTAAGTATTTTATCCCTTAAAATACAATAATCTATATAGTTCCACGATATCGTATAGCCCCATATAACGGTAATCCCCCATATTCGGTATTTTGATGATTTAAGCCACATTTTTCAACGGAATCGTTGGAATTTTACATAAGGAGTTCTTTGTGAGTACTTTACCCCCAGATATAGATTTGTCTATATAGGTCCACAATATCACATATCCCCCATATGTGGGCACCTTCCGATATAAGGTATTTTAAAGATTTTAATTTATTTATTTTTTTGAAAATTTTCTAATTCGTTCCTAATGGTGGAGGGTATTCAAAGTGCGGCCCGGCCGAACTTACTGCTTTTTTACTTGTTTGTACCCTTCACCATACAAAGTATGGAGGGTATATTAAGTTCATCATTCCGTTTGTAACTCATCGAAATAATAAATTTAGACCCAACTAAGTATATATTTTCTTGATTAGCGTAAAATTTAACCCTGTTCGTCGGTCTGTCCTTCCGTTAGTGTAATCATGCTACAGTCATAAACAAGTAAGTAATGATATGAAGCTAAAATGTTGCACAGATTTGTCTTTTGCTGCAGGCAGGTCAAGTTCGAAGATGGCCTATATCGGTTAACGATAGCTACAGTTTTCAATGGAATTTTCTGAAAATCCGCACACGGAAGAGTACTTCATTCCTAGAAGTTAATTGTCTGTAAAGGTCTACGATATCGTATAGCCCCCATAAACCAGTACCCCCCGATATTCGGTATTTTGATGAAATTACTTTTGCAGGGCCATGCCTTCGTATAGCCCCTATATAATGGTTTTCATTTGAGCGGTATTTTCTGACGGAATTTTTTGTGCTAGCTGAGCACAATTCAGCACAACTTGCAGATTTCAAAAATTCCACATATTACAAAAGTTATTTATTTTTTTAATTTTTAGCGAGTAACGAGTAAAGGTGGAAATTCGTTATGTAAGGATGAAAAATTGTGCTAGGTTAGCACAAATCAGCACAACTTTTAGTTTTTCGATATCTTGTTTCTAAATATGCGATTTTGATTTTTACGATTTTAACGAGTAACGAGTAGAGATACAAATTTTTATTGTATGGACGAAAAATTGTGCTAGGTTAGCACAAATCAGCACAACTTTTAGTTTTTCGATATCTTGTTAGTAAATATGCGATTTTGATTTTTACGATTTTAACGAGTAACGAGTAGAGATACAAATTTACAATGTATGGACGAAAAATTGTGCTAGGTGAGCACAATTCAGCACAACTTGCAGATTTCAAAAATTCCACATATTACAAAAGTTATTCATTTTTTTATTTTTAGCGGGTAACGAGTAAAGGTGGAAATTCGTTATGTATAGACGAAAAATTGTGCTAAGTGAGCACAACTCAGCACAATTTACCGCATCTCGATATTTAAATTTTTACAAAAATTACAGCAATTTTTCGTTATATATGTATTTTTTCCAATTTTAACTAGTAACGAGTGGAAATACAAATTTTCAATGTATGGACGAAAAATTGTGCTAGGTTAGCACAAATCAGCACAACTTTTAGTTTTTCGATATCTTGTTAGTAAATATGCGATTTTGATTTTTACGATTTTAACGAGTAACGAGTAGAGATACAAATTTCCAATGTATGGACGAAAAATTGTGCTAGGTGAGCACAATTCAGCACAACTTGCAGATTTCAAAAATTCCACATATTACAAAAGTTATTCATTTTTTTAATTTTTAGCGAGTAACGAGTAAAGGTGGAAATTCGTTATGTATGGACGAAAAATTGTGCTAAGTGAGCACAACTCAGCACAATTTACCGCATCTCGATATTTAAATTTTTACAAAAATTACAGCAATTTTTCGTTATATATGTATTTTTTCCAATTTCAACTAGTAACGAGTGGAAATACAAATTTTCAATGTATGGACGAAAAATTGTGCTAGGTTAGCACAAATCAGCACAACTTTTAGTTTTTCGATATCTTGTTAGTAAATATGCGATTTTGATTTTTACGATTTTAACGAGTAACGAGTAGAGATACAAATTTCCAATGTATGGACGAAAAATTGTGCTAGGTGAGCACAATTCAGCACAACTTGCAGATTTCAAAAATTCCACATATTACAAAAGTTATTCATTTTTTTATTTTTAGCGGGTAACGAGTAAAGGTGGAAATTCGTTATGTATAGACGAAAAATTGTGCTAAGTGAGCACAACTCAGCACAATTTACCGCATCTCGATATTTAAATTTTTACAAAAATTACAGCAATTTTTCGTTATATATGTATTTTTTCCAATTTCAACTAGTAACGAGTGGAAATACAAATTTTCAATGTATGGACGAAAAATTGTGCTAGGTTAGCACAAATCAGCACAACTTTTAGTTTTTCGATATCTTGTTAGTAAATATGCGATTTTGATTTTTACGATTTTAACGAGTAACGAGTAGAGATACAAATTTACAATGTATGGACGAAAAATTGTGCTAGGTGAGCACAATTCAGCACAACTTGCAGATTTCAAAAATTCCACATATTACAAAAGATATTCATTTTTTTATTTTTAGCGGGTAACGAGTAAAGGTGGAAATTCGTTATGTATAGACGAAAAATTGTGCTAAGTGAGCACAACTCAGCACAATTTACCGCATCTCGATATTTAAATTTTTACAAAAATTACAGCAATTTTTCGTTATATATGTATTTTTTCCAATTTCAACTAGTAACGAGTGGAAATACAAATTTTCAATGTATGGACGAAAAATTGTGCTAGGTTAGCACAAATCAGCACAACTTTTAGTTTTTCGATATCTTGTTAGTAAATATGCGATTTTGATTTTTACGATCTTAACGAGTAACGAGTAGAGATACAAATTTCCAATGTATGGACGAAAAATTGTGCTAGGTGAGCACAATTCAGCACAACTTGCAGATTTCAAAAATTCCACATATTACAAAAGTTATTCATTTTTTAATTTTTAGCGAGTAACGAGTAAAGGTGGAAATTCGTTATGTATGGACGAAAAATTGTGCTAAGTGAGCACAACTCAGCACAATTTACCGCATCTCGATATTTAAATTTTTACAAAAATTACAGCAATTTTTCGTTATATATGTATTTTTTCCAATTTCAACTAGTAACGAGTGGAAATACAAATTTTCAATGTATGGACGAAAAATTGTGCTAGGTTAGCACAAATCAGCACAACTTTTAGTTTTTCGATATCTTGTTAGTAAATATGCGATTTTGATTTTTACGATTTTAACGAGTAACGAGTAGAGATACAAATTTCCAATGTATGGACGAAAAATTGTGCTAGGTGAGCACAATTCAGCACAACTTGCAGATTTCAAAAATTCCACATATTACAAAAGTTATTCATTTTTTTAATTTTTAGCGAGTAACGAGTAAAGGTGGAAATTCGTTATGTATGGACGAAAAATTGTGCTAAGTGAGCACAACTCAGCACAATTTACCGCATCTCGATATTTGAATTTTTACAAAAATTACAGCAATTTTTCGTTATATATGTATTTTTTCCAATTTTAACTAGTAACGAGTGGAAATACAAATTTTTAATGTATGGACGAAAAATTGTGCTAGGTTAGCACAAATCAGCACAACTTTTAGTTTTTCGATATCTTGTTAGTAAATATGCGATTTTGATTTTTACGATTTTAACGAGTAACGAGTAGAGATACAAATTTCCAATGTATGGACGAAAAATTGTGCTAGGTGAGCACAATTCAGCACAACTTGCAGATTTCAAAAATTCCACATATTACAAAAGTTATTCATTTTTTTAATTTTTAGCGAGTAACGAGTAAAGGTGGAAATTCGTTATGTATGGACGAAAAATTGTGCTAAGTGAACACAACTCAGCACAATTTACCGCATCTCGATATTTAAATTTTTACAAAAATTACAGCAATTTTTCGTTATATATGTATTTTTTCCAATTTTAACTAGTAACGAGTGGAAATACAAATTTTCAATGTATGGACGAAAAATTGTGCTAGGTTAGCACAAATCAGCACAACTTTTAGTTTTTCGATATCTTGTTAGTAAATATGCGATTTTGATTTTTACGATTTTAACGAGTAACGAGTAGAGATACAAATTTCCAATGTATGGACGAAAAATTGTGCTAGGTGAGCACAATTCAGCACAACTTGCAGATTTCAAAAATTCCACATATTACAAAAGTTATTCATTTTTTTAATTTTTAGCGAGTAACGAGTAAAGGTGGAAATTCGTTATGTATGGACGAAAAATTGTGCTAAGTGAACACAACTCAGCACAATTTACCGCATCTCGATATTTAAATTTTTACAAAAATTACAGCAATTTTTCGTTATATATGTATTTTTTCCAATTTTAACTAGTAACGAGTGGAAATACAAATTTTCAATGTATGGACGAAAAATTGTGCTAGGTTAGCACAAATCAGCACAACTTTTAGTTTTTCGATATCTTGTTAGTAAATATGCGATTTTGATTTTTACGATTTTAACGAGTAACGAGTAGAGATACAAATTTCCAATGTATGGACGAAAAATTGTGCTAGGTGAGCACAATTCAGCACAACTTGCAGATTTCAAAAATTCCACATATTACAAAAGTTATTCATTTTTTTAATTTTTAGCGAGTAACGAGTAATGGTGGAAATTCGTTATGTATGGACGAAAAATTGTGCTAAGTGAGCACAACTCAGCACAATTTACCGCATCTCGATATTTAAATTTTTACAAAAATTACAGCAATTTTTCGTTATATATGTATTTTTTCCAATTTCAACTAGTAACGAGTGGAAATACAAATTTTCAATGTATGGACGAAAAATTGTGCTAGGTTAGCACAAATCAGCACAACTTTTAGTTTTTCGATATCTTGTTAGTAAATATGCGATTTTGATTTTTACGATTTTAACGAGTAACGAGTAGAGATACAAATTTCCAATGTATGGACGAAAAATTGTGCTAGGTGAGCACAATTCAGCACAACTTGCAGATTTCAAAAATTCCACATATTACAAAAGTTATTCATTTTTTTAATTTTTAGCGAGTAACGAGTAAAGGTGGAAATTCGTTATGTATGGACGAAAAATTGTGCTAAGTGAGCACAACTCAGCACAATTTACCGCATCTCGATATTTGAATTTTTACAAAAATTACAGCAATTTTTCGTTATATATGTATTTTTTCCAATTTCAACTAGTAACGAGTGGAAATACAAATTTTTAATGTATGGACGAAAAATTGTGCTAGGTTAGCACAAATCAGCACAACTTTTAGTTTTTCGATATCTTGTTAGTAAATATGCGATTTTGATTTTTACGATTTTAACGAGTAACGAGTAGAGATACAAATTTCCAATGTATGGACGAAAAATTGTGCTAGGTGAGCACAATTCAGCACAACTTGCAGATTTCAAAAATTCCACATATTACAAAAGTTATTCATTTTTTTAATTTTTAGCGAGTAACGAGTAAAGGTGGAAATTCGTTATGTATGGACGAAAAATTGTGCTAAGTGAACACAACTCAGCACAATTTACCGCATCTCGATATTTAAATTTTTACAAAAATTACAGCAATTTTTCGTTATATATGTATTTTTTCCAATTTTAACTAGTAACGAGTGGAAATACAAATTTTCAATGTATGGACGAAAAATTGTGCTAGGTTAGCACAAATCAGCACAACTTTTAGTTTTTCGATATCTTGTTAGTAAATATGCGATTTTGATTTTTACGATTTTAACGAGTAACGAGTAGAGATACAAATTTCCAATGTATGGACGAAAAATTGTGCTAGGTGAGCACAATTCAGCACAACTTGCAGATTTCAAAAATTCCACATATTACAAAAGTTATTCATTTTTTTAATTTTTAGCGAGTAACGAGTAATGGTGGAAATTCGTTATGTATGGACGAAAAATTGTGCTAAGTGAGCACAACTCAGCACAATTTACCGCATCTCGATATTTAAATTTTTACAAAAATTACAGCAATTTTTCGTTATATATGTATTTTTTCCAATTTTAACTAGTAACGAGTGGAAATACAAATTTTCAATGTATGGACGAAAAATTGTGCTAGGTTAGCACAAATCAGCACAACTTTTAGTTTTTTAATATCTTGTTTCTAAATATGCGATTTTGATTTTTACGATTTTAACGAGTAACGAGTAGAGATACAAATTTCCAATGTATGGACGAAAAATTGTGCTAGGTGAGCACAATTCAGCACAACTTGCAGATTTCAAAAATTCCACATATTACAAAAGTTATTTATTTTTTTAATTTTTAGCGAGTAACGAGTAAAGGTGGAAATTCGTTATATATGGACGAAAAATTGTGCTAAGTGAGCACAACTCAGCACAATTTACCGCATCTCGATATTTGAATTTTTACAAAAATTACAGCAATTTTTCTGAAAAATACTGGTTTTTTCGAAATTGCCATATCTTGAAAACGGTTGATAATATTGAGAAAAAATAAACGGCACAAGTTAGCACAAATCAAACGCGACCCAGCACAACTTTAATTTTTTCGAAATTCGAAAATTGCAATTCTGACATACTTTCGAAATTATCGTTTTTTTCGAAATTGGTAAGAGATATCGAAAAAATTTTAACGGCACAAATGGGCACAAACCGAGTACGACTCAGCACAACTTTAATTTTTTCGAAATTCGAAAATTGCAATTCTCTCAGATTTTTTCGAAAAAAAATCTTTTTTCGAATATCTCAGAAATTTTTTCGAATTTCGAAAAAAAAATTTCGGCACAATTGAGCACAAACCTAGCACAATTCAGCACAACTTTCCTTTTTTCGAAATTCGAAAATTGCAATTCCAACGGACACCACATGTTTATCCACTTATTGTTACATGTTGCTAAACATTTCCGACAATCAACATGACGCCGACAAAGACCGGCGACAAATGTTGATCAACATTCAATTTCCCCTTCTAAAACAAAACAAATAATTGTTGCCTGCCACATAATGACGTTATCATTCAAGCTAAAGGGAATTTGCTGATTTGTTATCTAAAAATAAATGCATTCAGAGGGCATGACAATCTAGTGAATCATTTGATTTGTTTGTAAACAACAGCAACAAAACTGAATGACTTGCAGAAAAAAAACAATGTTTTGTAATTAAATGTAATTTCGATAAGTCACTTATTCCGCACTTTTAACTTTTCCATTGATAATTAAACTATCTTTCCAATATTAAACAATTACAAATGAGATATAGAGGGACGGACGTCCCCGTTATACCCGAACGATGATAATTCTAGTGACCAGGAAATGAAATCATGTTGAGAGATGAGTACACTCCGTTTCTTGAAGCAGTCAATGCATTTAATAATCAACGCCCAGACGAAACGACTGAAGCTAGAATCTTGAAATTTTGGGTAAAGGTCACTCTTGGTCCGAAGGGGTTAGATAAGGTTAGACCCATTGTATTTTAGGAAGCAGCAGAGTGGGAACTAATAAATTTCAAATGAGTGTTACTAATGGAAATTCTGGAACCCTGAAATTGGAAATTAACATTACTTGGGATATGGGGGAAGTTTTCGAAACGTGTACTTATGTGCACGAAATGTACTAAATGGTACTAATTTCGATAAGTTTCGATTTGTGTAAATCGATAGAGCTGGAATTCTGAAATTTAGAAATAAGATTTCTATTGCATTTTAGGACTGAGGAATGAAGGTAGTATTGGAAATTGGTACTAAATGGTACTGAATTTGGTACAATTTAAATTTTGGGAGAACTGATAGAGTTGGAATAATGAAATTTGAAAATAAGATAACTATTGCATTGTAGGACTGATGAATGTACGTAGTTTTGGAAATTCGTACTTATGTGTATTAAATGGTACCGAATTTGGTATAATTTCAATTTTGGGTAATTTGGTCGAGTTGGAATCTTTAAATTTGAAAATAAAGTTTCTATTGGACTGTGTAATGTAGATAGTTATGAAAATTTGTACTTAAGTGTACTAAATCGTACTAAATTTGGAAAAAATTTGGATTTCGGTGTACCAATAGAGCTGGTATCCTGAAAATTGGAAATAAGATTACTGCCGGAGTGTAGGATTGGGATATGTAGTCAGTTTTGGAAATTTGTACTTATTCGTACTAAAAGGTATTAAATAAGGTACAATTTGTATTTAGGCGAATTAACAGGGGTGGAATCCTGAAAATTGGAAATAAGATTACTGTCGGAGTGTAGGATTGGGTTATGTAGGAAGTTTTGGAAATTCGTACTTATCTGTACTATATGGTACTTAATTTGAAACAATTTGCATTTAGGCGAACCGATAAGGATGGAATGCTGAACTTTGGAATTGGGATTACTGTGAGAGTGTAGGATTGGAGCATGTAGGAAGCGTCGGAAGTTTGTACTTTTCTGTATTATACAGGGTGAGATAAACAACTGCAACAAAGTCAAACGCCAAAATTTTATTTTTTTTTAAATTTTATTGAATGAACGAAAAGAATGTCGGAAATAGCATCAAATTTTAGAATAAGATTAGATTTTTTCGAATTGGTCACTTTTGGCACGAATTATTTTTTTATTTTTTTTTTTCGTTCGTTCCCACGCCTCTCACTCCCACCCCTGCCGACCGAGGGGGCGACCTCCCCATACGTAGGGAGCGCGTACACACCAAAGACCGGGAATGGTGGGTTAGTTGTGAGTTAGTGGTGCCAGCTACAGTCTAGTACATCAGCCGGCATAGTAATAGGTAAAAATACACTAAAGAGAAAGGAATTAGAGCAAAACATATAACATTTATAACAAATATAAAAAATATAAACAAATAACAGTGAAAATAATGTGTTAAACAAAGACTACTGTTCAAAGGCTGGTGTCTATTGTTTCCGCAGAGGGAATTGTAGACTAGGTGCCGTTAAAATGAACTTAAAGATTCTGACAACTAGTGCTCAAAGGCTGGGTCTACTGGTTCCGCAAAGGGAGATGTAGATCAGGTGCCGTAAAAATGAGCTTTTTCAAATAAAAAAAAATAGGTAAGTGAACATATACAATCACATGTGGAGAATAGATTTTTTAATAGAGTTCAACGAATTACTTAAACAAATACTATTACATAGACTATTGTAAATTACACATAAGGATCTCAATGGGTTACTGATTGCGAAATTAGTTCTTGCGAGAGATAACTTTAAAGGTTCGAAATGACGAGTTCTACGAGAAGGAATATTATAAGTAACTTCCCCAGTTAAAAAATGAGAATCAATCAAACCGCGTGTTAATTTGATAATAAATAACGCTCTTAGCATAAACCGCCTCCTTTCAAGTGTTGGGAGATCAATTAACAGTAAACGATTTTCATAAGGTGGAAGTAATTCTGTCGGGTTCCAGTTAAGGCCCCGTAGAGCAAAAATCAGGAATTGAACTTGAACTGATTCGATTTTATCCGAGTAGCATTTATAAAAAGGACTCCACAGAATACATCCGTACTCTAATATTGGGCGAACTAAACTTACAAATAATCTTTTGGTGACATATGGATCATCGAACTCTTTAGACCAGCGTTTTATGAAACCTAGTAAAGACTTGGCTTTATTAACACATGAGTCAATATGTAAATGAAAACGTAGTTTAGGATCTAGAATAACACCGAGGTCAGTAAAGGAATCAACATTTTCTAATTTGTATGAACCAATAAAGTAGTTAGAATGTATTGGCTGAGATCGTGATAAGGAAAATTTTTTGCATTTCTTAAGATTAAGGGACATACCGTTGGCACTGCACCAGTTCACAAGGGAATGTAAATCGTACTGTAAGAAAGTCGAATCGTCAAGGGAATTTATATGCATGTAAAGCTTCACATCATCAGCATACATTAATATTTTAGAGAATCGAATGTGATCCGGGAGATCATTAAGATACAAAACAAAAAGTGAAGAGCCCAAATGACTACCCTGAGGTACGCCAGAAGAAACAACAATATTTTTTGAAAATGAATCATTGAAAATGACTTTTTGGGTACGACCCTCCAAGTATGATGAAATCCAGCCTAACAGAGCTGTCGGAAAACCCATAGTATCGAGTTTATATAGCAAAAGCTTATGCACTACGGTATCAAAGGCTTTACTGAAGTCTGTATAAATAGCGTCAGTTTGTTGTTTATTTATAAATCCGTTGTGAACATGGCACACAAATTCTAAAAGATTAGAAGTAGTAGATCTGCCTTTCATAAAACCATGCTGAGAAGGTGATAATATGCTTTTTATAAAATGTGACATCCGACGTGAGACTAAGAGTTCGAAAAGTTTAGGAATGGCACTTAACTTAGCAATACATCTATAGTTATCTATGAAACGTCTATTGCCTGATTTATGAAGTGGAATAATAAAACTCGATCTCCAGAAGCTTGGAAAATAACCTATTTTCAAGGAGTAATTAAATATCTTAGTCAATGGTAAGTATAATTCTCTAGCACAAGATTTTAAAATATAGGTTGGAACACCGTCAGGGCCAGGGGAAAATGAGGAGCGTAATGTCTTTAAACCATTTAAGACTTCGTCTTCGGTTAAGATAATGCAGGGAAAGTGATTCAATGAAGTGGTATGAATTTCGCAAGGGCCTCTAGATGTGACCTGGGTATAGGATGACTGAAAAAAGTCAGCAAATAAATTTGCAATTTCAAGGTTGTCTGAAGACTCTTTACTACCAAGTTTCATGCTGGAGGGAAATTTCTGAGCTCTCCTTTTGGAGTTTACAAATTTAAAGAAATTCTTAGGATTGTTTAATAAATTCTGCCGCATTTGGGCTAAATGCTGAGAATAACATTTGGAGTTTTCCGAATTATATCTATTTCTTGCCATGGAATATTTTGAATAATTTACGGCAGTGTTAGATTTTTTGAAATTTTTGAAAAGTCTATTTTTAATATTACGTAGACGTCTTAGTGTAGGTGTAAACCAAGCAGGGCCTTGGTCAACTAATGGTTTTGCCATTGGTACGGAGCTAGCTAGAGCTAAATTGAGCTGTTCATAAAATTTAGAAACACGTGAATCAATGTCGCCATTGATGCACCCCATAGAACCTGATAAGAGAGAGCGTAGTAGGGGTATATTTGCCTTCAAACGCCCAATGAAACCGTCACACGCTGCCCGAATGTTGTTCTGTGGTATTTTGGCCCATTCCCGGCGAAGCGCTTGCTATAGATGATCGACACTTTGGTATCTTTTAGTCCCAACCTTGCTTTCCAAAATACTCCAGACAGAATAGTCCAACCGATTGGTATCCGGAGATTTTGGTGGCCATTGTGCGCTGGAAATGAAGTGAGGAACCTCATTTTGTAACCATTCTTGGATGGCGCTTGCTGAGTGCGATGGTGCTGGGTTCTGTTAGGATGTCCAAGGTCTGTGGCAAAAATGTTTGCGTGTCCAAGGCTTTAATATACCCTCTAAAATATTTTCGCGATAATATTCGGCATTTATTCTGATTCCTCGGTCGATTAATACGGCCGGCGCTTGAGTTCTGGTGGCCAACCGAAGGTGCACATTTTCAGCTGACCTCTTTGGCAAGTAAATACGATCATTTTGTTTGTTTACAAACTGCTGGACTACGAATGTTTTCTCATCGGAGACGGAAAAAAAAACGAATTCGGCAGTTCACCACTTTCGGCAAAGCGAAGCAACTCTATAGCTCTTTTGAGTATATTTTCTTTCTGCTGCGGTGTAAGTTCTTGCTCTTTTTGGAATTTTAATGGCTTTACGCCGAGCTTATTTTTCAATATTTGCGAATATGATCGATATGTTCATTTTGAGCCATTTTTCGGTCACTGCGATGCGGGTTTCGATCAAGTCGCTTCTTTACTTTTCGAACCATTTCTGCTAATGTTGCTGTTTTCTTCCGTCCACTTCCTTGACGTCGGGCTACGCTACCAGTATCACAGTAACAAGCGATGGTACGAGACACAAAAGATTTATTCACATTTAAATGCTGGAGTGCTCTAACGATAGCCACTTGTGGTTTTCCAGCCAAAAATAAAGAAATCACACTATCACGCTTGAATTCCATCACGAATAAATTTTTTTCTACAAAATATCACCAAAATGTTTTTGTACGCTTGTAAACAATATAATGAGCTGTCACTGGAATAATTTTAACAGACGTCGGACAAGTGGCTTAGAAATGACAGCAGTCTGAAGTTGGTTGCAGTTTTTTTATCTCCACTATATTTGGTATTGGGCGAAGGAATAAAGCTGAAATCCTGAAATTAGATATTGAGCTTTCTGTTGGTATCTAGGTATAGTTTTGAAAATTAGTACACTAACTGTACGAAAAGAACTAAATTTTACTAAATTAGTATTGGGAGAAGAAGTAGAGCTTGAATCCTGAAATTAGATTTGGACGACACTGTTGGTGTCTGTGGTTGAGAGATGGAACTGATTTTGGAAAATTTTGTCCAAGAATCGATGAACAATTTGTGAATGTTGAGTACTAAAATGAACTGTTGGAATCTAAAATTTTAACGTAGACTTTTGCAGACGAGGGCACTTGCTACTCAACAAAAAGACTCATTACAATATAAGTAGTTATTCTTGGCCACAAATATGTCGTTGTCAAAGAAAGGCTACTTTTTTTTGGGCAAGAATAACTACTTATTCAAAATGATGATAGATTATTAATCTGATTTGTAATGAGTTGTGCTTAGGAACACTTCTAACCAACAATACCTACCGTAGGGTGCAAAATGTGCCGTCTAGTCATACATATGTATGCATGAATGTAAGTATTTAAGTTCATTGTATCATCAAATCAAAGCATGTGCTCGTTTCTTTTAAGGTTAGATTTAAAAATGCCGACAAACAACAAATACAAAACGAAATACGAGGAGGGGAAAAACTATGAACAAACATTCCTTACAAACACAAGAAACAAACGAAGAACATAAACAAACCGCATGCAAGACGGCCGGGTGAACGAACATAAACATACAAACAAAAAGCGAAGAGACAGAAAGAGGTTTTATTAAGAAGCTCGAAGCCCATTGATGACGACATTCTGGTATAAATCTTGCATCAGCTATTTGGTGTTGACGAAAAAGAAGTAGAGAATTGAAAGAAAAACACTTTAGAGAAGAACACAATATGACATTAATCAAAGTATATGGTGGTGGAAAGGCGCCAAACCGAGAAGAGAACATGATTATCCCAGGATATACATTTTTAAAGAGGTTGCACAAAAAGGAAGAGAGAGTCCTTTTAAGGGTAACATAGAAAGCACGTGCACGTGGTAAAATAACATACAAAATTATTTCACATTTTATACGAAAATAAATGACAAATGTTTATTCCACCTTTTTAGTATTCCATAGATGGGCAAGTAGACACGCTAGCGTTGCTGTCTCTTATTCTCTGTCATAAGTAAAACATCAACAAACAGGCAAGTAATAATACTTTTCTACAATTGTTTATATAAAATAATTTTTGAGCTTATTTTGATTATATTTTTGCTTAAAAAATTATTAAATTAGTTAAAATTCAGCGCAGGACAGTTATTTAAAAATACTCTTAAGAATATCTCTTTCATTATTTTTCCCATCTATGGTATTCCCATTGACTGTTAAGTATTCCTATGGGGGCCTGCGACTCGGCCGGGAGAAATGCGACTGCTGCAAAAAAGAAAACCACCGGCTTAATAAATACACAACAACAACAAAAAAACCAAAAGTCATTAATAACATCATCATTAACATAGTACAGCTAATTAAGCAAAGACCACAACACCACCAAAACACCCCTCTTTTCAAGAGAGCCCATCACATGAGAGAAATTCTCAGCAGAAAAGCTCCCTTAAAAAAAGCTGGGCATTTCTCTATAACAGGGGTGCTCAAAACCGTGTTCTAGAACATGAAGAGAAAAAAAGAAATAATTTAAGAGAAAATTAAAATTCTGTTTTCTTTATATTTTACTGTTCTATTTAATTGTTTTTAAACACGAATGTTTGCCAAAATAGTTTATAAAGCAAATGGATAAAAAATATTTGTATAAATAATGACTTAACACTGTTTTGTTCTTGATAGAGTCTATAACACTCTTATTAAATGTAACAGTTGGCATTTTACAGTGTTGCACTATGTGCGGGGAAAAACACGCTATTTGCATTTTGATTTGAATTTAATATAAATTTAATATAAAAATAATTAAAAATATTTATTTTAATATATTTTAACAATTAAAAAGTTCGATTATTTAAATATATTTGGACCTCTTTTATGATTATTCAAATTGTTGACCCTCTATGGAGTATGTTCCGACGGAATGGGCCAATATTACCAATTTCGTATTGGACCTAAATAAATATGATATAATTTGTTGCGACGTGCCAGGTTTAGATTATATAGCGACTACTTCCTTCACTGTATATGAGATATGTGATTTTTAGAAAATGTTAAAATGTGTGTGACGTACCAGACATCGTATTTCAAACTTCATCTAATACAGATAAAAATATTTAAATTGGCAAAATTTCAAGGAAACCGAACATTTATATTCAATTTTATGCGAGATCATAAATTTCATATTTATCTCAGGTTTTTGGTTGAGAGAAATATTTAGAAATAGCAAGTTGTAAAGAATCGCTGACTTGTTTCGCAAGTTATGAGAGATAAAAGTATTAAAACAGGCAACCCTTTGTGAGTAAGGTACCAGAAGGGGTTGGTAGATATATATCATCTTCACAACAAATCTTGCGCTAGCAAAAATATTTGGATGTGTGAGAGAGCGTTTTGTTTTTCAAAAATCTTGAACCCTATGTGTGGGAGGTACCAGAAGAAATGGTCCTATCTGTACTATCTTAATAACAGATCTTGTGTTTATGGAAATATTGAGATGTACCAAGTTTGATTCTTATTCTTATTTCTATTCTTATCCTTTCTCATTCTGTGCTGTAAAATATTTTTTTTTGAACCTTTTGTGGGGGAGGTACCAGAAGGAGTGGACCGATATTGCCCATCTCCGAACTCGATCTAAGTTTGACAATAATACTACGATGTTCCAAGTTTGGACCAAATCGTGCGCACCAGCCAGACAGACAGACGGATGGATGGACGGACATGACTAGAAACGGAATTGGACTAAAGAGGCCTAGGATCTAATACCGTTATTTCGATGAAGCACGTTTTGGCCGTTTCAAATGATATACAGGATGAGAAAAAAAAACTGCAACAAAGTCAAATGCCATTATTTTATTTAATTTTATTGATTGAAAGCAAAAAATGTCGGAAATAGCATAAAATTTTAGAATTAGTTTAGATTTGTTCGAATTGGTCACCTTTGGCACAAATTATGGCCTACAAACGGCCAATGCAACCGCCACACGCTGTCCGAATGTTGCTCTGCGGTATTTTGGCCCATTCCCGGCGAAGCGCTTGCTTGAGGTGATCGACACTTTGGTATTTTTTAGTACCAACCTTATTTTCCAAAATACTCCAGACACAATAGACCAATGGATTGGTATCCGGAGATTTTGGTAGCCAATGTGCGCTGAAAATGAAGCGAGGAACTTCATTTTGTAACCATTCTTGGGTGGCGCGTGCTGAGTCCTGTTGGAGTGTCCAAGGTTTGCTGCCAAAATGTTTGCATCCCCAAGGCTTTAATACACCCTCCAGAACATTTTCGCCATAATATTCGGCATGTATGAGTTCTGGTGGCCAACCGAAGGTGCGCATTTTCAGCTGACCTCTTTGGCAAATAAACACCATCATTTTGTTTGTTTACAAACTGTGGACAACTAATGTTTTCTCATCGGAGCAAACCAAAAACGGCAGTTCACCACTTTCGACCAAGCGAAGCAACTCTTTAGCTCTTTTGAGTCTAGTTTCTTTCTGTTGCGGTGTAAGTTCTTGCACTTTTTGGAATTTCAATGGCTTTACCCCGAGCTCATTTTTCAATATTTGCCGAATGGAATATTGCGATATTTTCAGCTTACGAGCCATATTTCGGCCACTGCGACGGGTGTCGATCAAGTCGCTTTTTTACTTTTCGAACCATTTCAGCTGATGTTGCTGTTTTCTACCGTCCACTTCCTTAACGTCGGGCTACGCTACCAGTATCACGGTAACGAGTGATGGTACGAGACACAAAAGATTTATTAACATTTAAATGCTGGAGTGATCTAACGATAGCCTCTTGTGTTTTTCCAGCCAAATGTAAAGAAATCTCACTATCACGCTTGAATTCCATCACGATTAATTTTTTTTTCTGGAAAATTCTCACCATAATGCTTTTTTACGCCTGTAAACAATATAATGAGCTGTCACTGGAATAATTTTAACAGCTGTCGGACGAGTGGCTTAGAAATGTAGCAGTCTGAAGTTTGTTGCAGTTTTTTCTTCTCACCCTGTATACGTTATCTAGCCATATGGCTGAGGGTAAAATTAATTGAATAATACATAGACCTTGATTGGTTGGTTGTTCAAGAAAAACTTTGAGAAATTGGCCTCCGGCGCGAGAACGCCTTCTTGTTCAGCATTGTTATACCCTACACCACAAGGTGGTCAGGGTATTATGTCTTTGTGCATTTGTTTGTAACAGGCAGAAGGAAACGAGTTCCTTAGTTCCTTTTGATGATCTGCATAGAATCACATTCTGAGTCGATTTATGCATGTCCGTCCGTCCGTCTGTCCATGTATTTTTGTAAACAAAGTACAGGTCGCATTTATTGCCCGATCCAAATGAAATTTTGCAAAGATCTTTTGTTTGGCCCAAGGAAATTGGAGATAATCGGTCAAAATTTAGTTATAGCTCCCATATATATCTTCGTCCGATTTGCCTTTTATTGTGCACCAAACGTGTGATATCAGCCCGAATTGTATGGAATTTTGCATATACATCCAAATTAGGCCTGAAAATATGTATGCCAAATTTGATCGAAATCGGTTCAAATATAGCTCCCATATATATTGTTCATCCGCAACAACAATATTTGGGGAAATATATCAAATACAGCTCAGAAATACATTTGCTAAATTTTATAGAGATCGGTTCAGATTTGGATATAGCTCCCATATATAACTTCGTCCGATTTACTTTTTATTGTGCACCAAACGTCTAATATTTGTCCAAATGGGATGGAATTTGGCATTTACGACCGAATTGAGTCTAGAAGCTAGTATGTCAAATTTGGTGAAGATCGGTTCAGATATAGCTATAGCTTCCATATATATTGTTCATCCGATTTGTTATATTTGTTACCCACAACCGTAATATGCACTCCGTAACAACGATATTCAGGGAAATATATCAAATACAGCTCAGAAATATCTTTGCCAAATTTTATCGAGATCGGTTCAGATTTGGATATAGCTCCCATATATATCTTTATCCGATTTCAAATTAATTGTGCACCAAAAGGGCAATACAATTCCGAATTTAAAAGATACAAATGCTTCGGCATATTTAGTCCTTTGAACTTTAAATTATAATTATAATCATAGCGTGTATGATTGAGTTCTCCCATAAAAACTTTTAATTGTTATCTGGAGCTCTACTTAATTAGCAAAGTGGTGTAGGGTATCATAAAGTCGGCCCCGCCCTACTTTAAGACTTTCTTTACTGGTTAAGACTTAATGTTTCATGACAATTTTTAAAATATGTATGCTGTTCCAGATAGCCGATAAAACATTACATTAATATTAATAAATAAAAAATACGTACACATTGATTTGTTGATAGTTAAGAAATTAAGAAAAATTGACATAAAGTTTTATTTTAAGTGTTTTATTAACGTATTTCAAATATTGCATTTTTTAAAAATATAAGACAAAACTTGATAAAAAAAAACTTGTATAAATAGTGACTTAACACTGTTTTGTTCTTGATTTAAATAAGCAAAGAGAAATTTGACTGAAAAGAGATATTTCTTCTTGAGCACCGCTGGTTAGCACATGAGTAGACAAAAGAGAACGTTGAAGAGAAAAATGCATATTTAGAGTGCGTTGGTTGGCTTGCTTGCTCTCTCGCTCTCTATTTTGCCTCTATTTTACACAGTGCCACTACCATGCGGCAATGTTATATTAACACTCGTAACGCATTTTCTTCACAGTTTATGACGGTTCCCCTAACGGGTAGTTCCTTTCTACGCTTTACGGCACGGTGCTCGAAATATTGAGTTAAATTTTCGGTTTAATTTGCACATGTATTTCTTGTGATCCAATAACCCAACCTTCGTTCTCCTTTTGGTTGCCGAAAGTTAAGAAACAAAACCAAACAAAATCGAATTTATTTTGGTTAGAATATTTTATTCGCCAGTCAACGAAGAAGTAAAGAAACCGTCTAAATTTTTTTCTCAAACAAACAAATTAAATATAAATAGCATAGAGAAGAGAGCGATTCTATTCGTGTTGTGTAAAATAAAAGGCGAGTGTCGTAAGAATCAAATTTAGGAAAGAACAAAAACGTTGCAACCCCATTTAGTGTTCCTCTAAAAATACTATCGGCCATTTTTGGAAAATAGAGACATTTGCTTTGGGACATAACAGGCTGGCCACGTGCAAATTGTTATTGCATAAATATCTACAATATTTGTTGATCAAATAGGCAAAGTAAGTTTTATTTTTATGTTTAAGAGAAGAAAAAAAACAATAAGTAAAATTAAACAATAACAACAAATGTGGTCAAGTTCGCTGCTTTGTAATATGTAGCCAAACACCAATTGTCTATACTACACACACAGACTCATATGTACATGAAGCTTGTGTGCGTGGCAAACCCTTGATGAAGGTGCGTCGATTTCATGCACATTGGGGCAGATGCCATAAAAAGTGAATAATTAAAATTGAAATTTATATTTCGAGCATAATTTAAGTTGTGGCCTTATTGGCAGCTGTGTCCACAAAAAGGTTGTGGCGTAAAATGAGCGTTGTATAAATGTTAAAATGTTCATTTGTAGAATAGATAGGCTTAAGCCATTTAATCTATGTTAGTAATAAGATTTGAATTAATAAAACGATCACAGGCTAATGGTGATTTGAAATGTATGAGCTGGTAAAAATATTAATCTTTGTGAATTCTACAAATCGATAGTTGTCTTCAGTTACAGGAAAATACTCGAGTCCTTTTCTTAACATTTTTTTGCACTAAATTTGCTTGGCCGGCGAGTTACGGAAACATTGAACATAAGCAAACATGTGAAAATGTTACTAGGGCAGTTTCCGAATAGCAATGTCGAATGGAATTCGTCAACGACATATGAGAATAAAGATGGGACATTAGATAGTCAAAATATTGATACCAGTAGTGAAATTCTGTAACTCATTTTCTGAGTTACCGAAAAAATCGGGAAATTTCAAATGCTTATAATTTCGGTAATAAACGAAAATTGTCGGTTAGTCGCTAAGGCCTACCAATACATAGCTATTTTTTCGGTATCTCGAGAATCCAACTACAGTTGGATAACAACATACTTGTCAAAGTTAAGCTGGGAATACATAAAGTGCATATCGTGCAAAATCGAACTAAGTCAACGCAAAACTCCTTTGTTCATTTACGAAGAAGCCAGCCGATGGCTTAAGCTAGCCAAATATGCGCTTTATGTGTTTCCACCCTTAGGTAATTTAAATTGCAAAAGCATATTCAAGTAATTGAAAACGTCTTAAAAATGTTGGTTTTGCTGTGAAAATCATTCTAGCTTCCGAACGGAAAGAATTATGTATTATGAATTATTATGTCCGTTGTAATCACACTAGAGTCAAAACGAATAAAGATAGAAGGCTAAAATTTTGCATCGATGGAATCGGCTTAAAATTCATACAAGGAGTTCCTTCTAAGAACTTTACCTCCTGAAAGATAATTATATATGTAGCCAAGGGAATTGGCTTCAAATTCACACAAGGAGTTCCTTCTAACTACTTAATTCCCTGAAAGAGAATTGTCTATAAAGGTCCACGATATCGTATATCCCCCATATAACTGTACCTCCCGACATTCGGTATTTTGGTGATTTTAATCACATCTTTCAATGGCATTGTTTAAAATTCTACACAAGGAGTTTTATGTGAGTACTTTAACCCCCCTGAAAGAGAATTTTCTATATAGGTCCACGATATCGTGTAGCCCCCATACAATGGTGCCCTCAGATATTGGTTATTGTGATAAATTTAGCCACATTTTTCAATGGAATAGTCTTAAAATCCACACAAAGAGTACCGTCTGAGTACTTTGGCCCCTGGAAGAGTATTGCCTATATAGGTCCCCCCACCCATATAACTGTACCTCCCGACATTCGGTATTTTGATGATTTTAGTCACATTTTTCAATGGCATTGTCTAAAATTGTACGCAAGGAATTTTATGTGAGTACTTTAACCCCCTGAAAGAGAATTTTCTATATAGGTCTACGATATCGTATAGAACCCCATACAATTGTGCCCCCAATATTCGGTATTTTGATGATTTTAGCCACATTTCTCAATGGAATAGTCTAAAAATCCACACAGGAGATCCCTCTGAGTAATTAACGCCCCTGGAAGAGTATTGCCTATATAGGTCTACGTTTTAATATAGCACCCATATAACGCCACACCTAGATATTCGGTATTTCCAGGTTTTTTTTGCGATACTATTTGCCGGATTTGCGTCAAGTTTTGTATTTGAAGTCCCTAATGGGTATTACAACCTATGACGGAAATTTGTCTATGCAGGTAACGGTATATCCTTTTGTTCGGAATTTTGATGACATTTGTTCCGAATCGTTACAACAGTCAATGACAAAAAAAAAATTACTTATCCAGCAACACGTTTTCGTATTGCCCCCAAGTTCCTTCCTATGAGTAGATAGGTTATTTTTAAAAGTAGATTTGTAAAACACAAGGTTAAGGTTAAACCCAAATTAAGTAGATCAAAACCAAAATTTGTGGCTACAAACTTTATAGAAATTGCCGCATTAAAGACGATAATAAGCCACTGTGTCCCGGAATAAAAAAATCATTCCTAAATTCTGAGTAACCTAGCTTTACTTAGTTCCTACGTTTTATCTGCTTCTTTGGTTTTGCGGTTTTCAAATATTACTTTTTTCCCCCATTCACTTAAATTTCGTATAGATTTCTAACTACAAAACTTTCAAATGCAAAGCTATCAACTATGCCAGCCAAGTGATTTCCAGTGTAAATGAAAAGGATGATGCAATACAAATGTTAAATTTCATATTATCCTGTATGTCCTCATTGAAATTGAATATTTATTCTTCAGGACATAAGTGTGGTTGAATTCGCTCTCGGCCTCTCTTTCTCAACTCAAACTCTCTTTAGCATTGTTACCGGCAAATGTCAGAATATGAAATAAAAGCAAAGGGAAAAATATCTTGTGAACAGCTGACTGACTGACGTTGAGAAACAAAACAAAAACAACAAGAACAACAGTCATTGCATGGCTTGAATGATAAACATTTTTTCTACCTCAATTATAAAAAATAACTGAAATACAAAACAATTAAATAGTAATTTCAAATAGAAAGTAACTATAAAAAAAAAAAAAACAATAACTCACTGAAACGAACATGAAACAAATGTATTGATGAAACTGTACTTTTAATGATCCGAAATAAGGTATTAAGGCATATAATTTCAACAACACGTTTCAAACTTTTTTTTTTGTATCTGCTCCCAATCTAGCTGGGCCATCTTTATTCAACACCTCTGTTGTTGGTGTTCCAGCAAATGTCATTTGGTCGGTAAATTTCTGGCCACAAAAACACCAATTGTCCAACACACAACAGAGAATGGTAATTTTCAAAATTGAAACTCATTACAATTCACCCGCACAGGCTGAAACAGGTAACATAACCACATGTACAAACAACCAAACTGGAAAAGTAAAACAAACAAAGTCCGCTGGAAAACAGTGGGTGATGGATTTAGATATGAAACAACAATGCGCGTCTTTTTGTCTAAATAAAAATTAGGGGAAATGGAAAACAGTTGTCATTTTCTCATCAATTGGCCTGGCCGTCAATGTAACATCACGCACACACACACGCATAGACCTTACTTTACCTATTTTTAGCCATTGCATTGGTAATAGCCAAAGACAATGTGCCAGTTTTCTGTTGATATTACAAGGTGAGATAAAAAAAACCTGCAACAAAGTCAAACACCATAATTTTTACATTTTTTTTTTAAATTTTATTGAATGGAAACAAAAAATGTCGGAAATAGCAATTAATTTTTGAATAAGTTTAGATATGTTCAAATTGGTCACCTTTGGCACGAATTATGACCTTCAAACAGCCAATGAAACCGTCACAAGCTGTCCGAATGTTGCTCTGCGGTATTTTGGCCCATTCCCGGTTGCTTGAGGTAATCGACACTTTGGTATTTTTTAGTGTCAACCTTGCTTTCCAAAATACTCCAGACACAATAGTCCATCGGATTGGTATCCGGAGATTTTGGTGGCCATTGGGCGCTGGAACTGAGGCGAGGAACCTAATTTTGTGGGTTCCACATGACACGCTGCACCTATTTCGCAGCCCAGCCAAGCCTACTCACCTAACTCCAGTCTCGTTATGGACACAACCAATACAGGTTGCATACTTCTTGAGACTGGACTTAGAGGCAGAACCTGATTGAATGGAGTCAGAAAATGGAAACCGAACGAACACAGATGTATGAGCTGCTACCACAACAACAACCTAATTTTGTAACCATTCTTGGTTGGCGCGTGCTGAGTGCGATGGAGCTGAGTCCTGTTAGAATGTCCAAGGTCTGCGGCCCAAATGTTTGGGTGCCCAAGACTTTAATATACCCTCCAGAATATTTTCGCGATAATATTCGGCATTTATTCTGATGCGGTGAGCGACCATCGGCTGTTATGGCGGCCCACACCGACACCATGGCCGGCGCTTGAGTTCTGGTGGCCAACCGAAGGTTCACATTTTCTGCTGACCTCTTTGGCAAGCAAATACGATCATTTAGTTTGTTTACAAACTGCTGATCAACGAATGTTTTCTCATCGGAGAAAACCAAATTCGGCAGTTCACCACTTTCGGCCAAGCGAAGCAACGGTTCAGCTCTTTTGAGTCTATTTTCTTTTAGTTGCGGTGCAAGTTCTTGCACTTTTTGGAATTTCAATAGCTTTACACCGAGCTCATTTTTCAATATTTGCCGAATGGAATATTGCGATATGTTCAGCTCACGAGCCATTTTCGGCCACTGCGACGCGGGTTCCGATGAAGTCGCTTGTTTACTTTTCGAAACATTTTTGCTGATGTTGCTGTTTTTTCCGACCACTTCCTTGACATCGGGCTACGCTTCCAGTATCACGGTAACAAGCGATGGTACGAGCCACAAGAGATTTATTCACATTTAAATGCTGGAGTGCTCCAAGGATAGCCACTTGTGGTTTCCAGCCAAATATAAAGAAATCACACTATCACGTTTGAATTCCATCACGAATAATTTTGTTTCTGGAAAATTCTCACCAAACTGCTTTTGTACGCTTGTAAACAATATAATGAGCTGTCACTGGAATAATTTTAACAGCTATCGGACGAGTGTCTTGAAAATGATAGCAGTCTGTCTTCAAAATAAATCGATATTATCGGCAAACTTATGTATGTATGTAAAAGCTGTTCGAATACCTGCAAGAATCTACTAGTCTCTTTGTAAGCTTTAACAAACTTTTTGCAGTTCTGGAACAGACCAAATGTTAGAGTCATATGTAAAACTAGCATTTCTACATTTATGTTAAGCATTTTATAACATACTTCTAGGCGCTTCACACCATTTGTTATTTGCGAAGAAATGATTTATGGTATAATATATATTAATATATTCATAGTATAAATGTAAAATAAAGTAAAACGTTTCGTGTAAATTTAAAAATTGTTGGGCGCTCTTGAAAGTATGCCACCACGACGTGGAAACTGTCCTTAAGGGGCTAAAACGAATGAGAGATTTGAGCCATTTTAGGCGTTAAAGCGAAAAAATGCAAAGTCCGCGGGGAGGCTCTTAGTATCGGTAAAACAAGCTTTTTGTGGTTTTTCGCTCAACGATCGTATTTCTCAGTTAACAAGAAAGTCGATTTTTGGTTTAAGTATTTTTATACCCTACAACACTTTGTGTTGGGGGTATTATAAGTTTGATTGGGCCAAAAATTATGTAACACCTCGAAATATTGATTTCCCACATAGGAAAATATATATGGATCTTTCTGTCTCGGCGAGCTGAGTCGATCAAGCTATGTATGTCCGTCCGTCCGTCTGTCCATGTTAATTTGTAATCACTCTACAGGTCGCAATTATGGCCCGATCTTCACGAAATTTAGAATGGAGGTGGGGATAAGGTCAGAATAGAACCCTATTTCTTTTGGAGATGATCGCACAATATTAAGGGGTCGAAATGGACCAAAAACTGAAAAATTTCATGATTTTGCAGTTGCTCTACAGGTCGCAATTATGGACAAATCGACGCGGAAATTAGCATGGGGCTAAATCTTCGGGCTGGGCAGAAGCCTTCCGATTTTGATGGCCATCGGGTAATATTTAGTGGGTAAAAAAGACTATAATATTTGTGATAAATAAAAGTCAAATTTCCATTATACCGCGAATATTTTTAGTCCCGGCGAAATCAGAAATAGACGAACAGGTCAATTCTGACCGTTACGTAGATGCCGTTAGTAAATATATCGGATATGTATAGCGAAATATATACAATGTGTATATACAAAGGAAAGGAATGTTAGATGGAATGCTTATATCTCAAGAATGGCTGGACCGATTTTGACAAATTTTGTCAATTCAGAATGCCCTCTTGACATAAAAGTATAAAATCTAAAAAAAATCGCATAAAAATAAGTCAAATAGGGTCTTAATATAGATTTTTTAGTATTTTGTGATATTTTTTTATTTTTTCATATTTTTTATCGCATGCGATTTTTTCAATTTGACTTATAATATTAAGGTGTACATTTTGTAATATTTTTCCACCTTACAACACAGGTTTAGGATATTATATACAGATTGCAATTATCGTCCGGTCCTCACGAAAAAGGTAGGGTTAGGCTCATAAGGGCTAGGCCTATTGTTTTCAAAGATGTCCGCAATATATTTTGGGGTTGAAATGGACCAACAACTAAAAAATTTCCTGATTTTGCAGCCGCTATAAAGGTCATAAAGAGAGTTTAGGACAGCGTGTAGAATGGACCACAAAATGCGAACTTCTGCCTTTTTTTGCTGATTTCTTTGACGAATATAGCCAAATATCGTAGACAAGAAGATCGTATAGAAGAGTCTAAATTTGGAGATACAGAGGAGCCTCTTGCTTTTGGAGATTATCGCAAAATACGACGGAGTGCGTAAATATTGTGCAAATGTCCCTGGTCAAAATGCTAAGGGTAATATCTGGGCAGTGCTTCGTCACATAATTTCAAAAGCGAAATCTTCCAAAATGGATTTGGACATATGGGGGCTTCTAACATATTGTAGTGTTGTAGGGTATCACATGGTCGGCCCCGCACGACTATAGCCTTTGCTTACTTGTTTTCATAAAGTTTGTCAACATTTGACTAATGTTGATGGCTTTAAGCCACGATTTTAAAGATATAAATATTATAAGTGGATAAAGATGAAAATGTTTATAAGTGCGGTTGAAAGATTTAAACGATTTTCTAAAAGAATTTTAATTTTATATAAAACTTTGGTTCCTCTTCTATTGAGCTTACAATCTCGTCACTTGGGTAAAAAAGTCTTTTGTTATATAAGTTTTTTTTTTAAATAACTTCTGGGGAGTATATCCCAGACAAAAAAAACAAGGGAACTGATGAAGATTGGTGGCTCTTTCCGAAACCTAGGTATTACCTGCCTTACCCCCTGGTACACTAACCATCGGCCTCCACTAATAAACAAACGTCGTTTTTATAAAAACAACAATAAGGGGATTAAGCCTGACCATTTTGCAACAACAAAATAATATTAATTAATAATATTTTTTGAATTTCTCTTGCCTAGTATTGAAATCACTTCACTGGTGAATTATTGGCCCTTTTGTGCCCTCTCTTATCTGTCAATACAAATCCTATTTGAAAATCGAAAAGTAAATATTTTCTCAATAAATAAATCACCAAAATTATAAACATCATCGTAATGTTTTTTTGTTATTGTTGTATAATAAATGAAATGCATTTGCAATTCTACGCCCGTAAACTAAACAAAAACAACAGCTGTAATCGTTGTGCATACAGCCTAAGCTGTTTAGAATTCAAATAAAAAAAAAAAAAACAGAAATTCAAATTGATTTTTCTTTTGTAATTGTTTTACAATAAAAAAATGGTTAGGGCCTTTTCTGTCTGCCAGCCTCTCGTTCTAACGCCCATCGAATATTGATATTTTTCCAACACATGTTTTTGCTTTTACTTGCCTATTTCGTCAAGAGACGAGACAATACCTACACCTGTTTTCAAAATAGAATACAAAAAAAAGAGGAACTGTACTTTTTTTCGCATATTAACGACATAACAAAATGCTGCAAACGTAATAAATTGTTCGCCCACTACCCGCCGTTGCCTTATATTCTTCGTAGCTGCTATTTTCGCAATCTCTTGGCATATTTCTCAAAATCATTAGAATTATTCTAATTTTTAAAAATAATGACAAATTTCAAATCTTGAACATCATCATTATCACCATCATTATCATGGGAATCACGATGGAAGGTGTCAATCCATGCTAAGTACTTTTATTTTTATGCCAAACGCACATGACAAACAACCGTACATATATAGGAGGAGTATTTGGGCCAAGCAAACGATATGATGACACTCAGCTGGGTTGGATGTGTTTGGTTGGTTTGATGGTTGCCAATGACAATTAACACCTTTTGTTGTTTTTTTTTTGTTTAAATTTGCGTCACATAGCTGTCATTCCGGGTCATGTCATGTGTTTTTGAGTTTTCAAAAGATTAATCAACAAGTTTTACTGGCAGTGGATGAGGGAAAAAGTAGAGATCACAGGTTATTTATGGTCACAGTAAAACACAAATCAGCAAAAAAAAAATATTTTTCCCATTCGCTTTCACTCGTAGAGTAAACTTTTACTCTAGTTCGAACAAACACGAAGAGTGCTTCCATATAAAACAGAAGAGTGGGGAGTAAACGTCGTATAACTCTCCTACTCTTTGGGCACTTTCGTTTGCGATTATGCTTCACTCGCGGGCAAAAATGGGCAAATCTCTGAGCTAAAATAGTTGGCTGGCTCTTTGTAGTTAACGGCCAGATAACACATTATGTTAGAGTCATATGTTAAGTGACTTTATCATATTTTATATTTTACATTTTTACAGCATAATTTGAGGCGCTGTATAAACATGAAAACCACAAAGGCACTTGTATGTTCTGTATCTATATAGCATATTATTAATTTATACAATACTATAATAATAAAAAAAATTAATAATACTATACATTATTAATTTATATAATACTATAAAAACTTTCGTTTTAGATTACAATTTCTGAGGAGCGTCTAGAAGTATGCCATAAAAATTGTAGATATTTGATGATATTTTACTCTAGCATTATATGTATCGGGCCTTTGCGGTACAAATTAACAAAGGTGCTTGGAAAATACAAGCACGGCTGAATAATTTTAAAATTTTGCACGAGAGTCAGTCTTGGTGCTTAGGCGTGGATTTTTGGAAATTCGTACTAAAAGGTTACGAAAAGTACTAAAATGTATAAAATATTGAATAGCTTGTATTAGACAAACGAAATGAGCTAGAATTCTGAAATTTGGAATGAAAGTCACTTATGGAGTGAATGTTCCAAAGGGTTTTTGGAAATTCGAACTTTAGGGTTACGAAAAGTTCTAATATGGTACTAAACTTCTTAAATGGTATCATTTGGTATTATATGAACGGATAAAGCTAAAAACATGAAGATTTGGTGTGAGAATCAAGTTTGGCCATGAAGTTTGATATATGAAAACAGTTTTTGAAATGTGTACTAAGTGTGCGAGCTATACTAAATGGTACTAAATTTGGTACAGTTCGGTTTAGTATGAACAGATGAAGTTGGAATTTTGAAAATTTGTATTGGACTCCCTCATGGTGGTAGGTTTGTGATAAAGAGGTGCTTTTGGAAATGTGTGTTACAAATGCACGAAAAGTACTAAATAGTAATCTTTTTTAAGATTCGGGATTAAGTAAAGGGATGAAGATAAAATTCTGAAATTTGATATTTAGATTACTGTGTTTGAGTTTTGGCTGTGGTTTGGAAATGCGTCCTATATTTGTACGAAAAGTACTAAATTTGGTATTGGAAAATAGAGCTGGATTGGAAGGGAGCTGACCTTCAAACGGCCAATGAAACCGTCACACGCTGCCCGAATGTTGCTCTGCGGTATTTTGGTCCATTCCCGACGAAGCGCTTGCTTGAGGTGATCGACACTTTGGTAGTTTTTAGTGCCAACCTTGCTTTCCAAAATACTCCAGACACAATAGTCCAAAGGATTGGTATCCGCAGATTTTGTTGGCCATTGTGCGCTGGAAATGAAGCGAGAAACCTCATTTTGTAACCTTTCTTGGGTGGCGTGTGCTGAGTGAGATGGTGCTGAGTCCTGTTGGAATGTCCAAGGTCTGCGGCCAAAATGTTTGCGTGCCCAAGGCTTTAATATACCCCCCATAACATAGCATTAAGTCGATTACATCTTTTTATAGGATTTTCGCTGATTTTTCATCGATCTAATGTACACGGAAAAGCTCCGGAATATATATTTGAATCCATAACCAAAATTTCTGATACTTCTCTTGTCGTTTTTTGGCGATTTCAGAATAACATAGGGTAAGTGTACCAGTAGACGGCACTTTTAGGATTTTCGCGTTTTTAATCGCTAACAATACTGAATGGAAATTTTTGAATTATTACAAAATTAATTTATTCAGATTCGAAATTTTGTATAGTTTTTGCAATAATAAATAAAGTTTTAATAACTTTTTATTAGATTTCATAAATTTGTAGTTTTATTAAAACAATGCTTTTTTGCCAGTAGTCGGCACCACTTGCCAATTGGCGGTATGGCATGTTCCAACAGTCGGCATACCAATTTTTTTTGTAAGAATAATTAATAATAATAATAAATTAATTCATTAAAATATAATATTTTTGTTTAGTTAAACTGATTCGACGTCGTTATTGTACTTTTCTTAAGAATATGGATTGTTGAGGACCTTCACAGACAAAAATTTAATTTTTATTGGAATAAATCATAATTTCTTACCGAAATTGTACACAAATATAGCTGACAATATGTTTGAAGTAAACAAAATACATTTAGTTATAATAGTTTCATTTATTTGGGCTTAAAAATAAAAAGTGCCGACTACTGGGACATGCCGAACTTAGGCACACTTACCCTATTTCGCTAATGTTCCTAATGCATTTTTGTCATGTCATCTGCCATATGTTGCCCGATAGAAAAACTAAACGGCAATATGCATTTTGTCCAATCTTTATAGTTTTATGTTTTTGATATGACTCTAACAGTGTAGGTAGACTAATAGTTTGCTAAATAAAGGACAAAATTAAAAATCAGCCGTTGAAGGCTTTTTGCATTTGAAACGATTTTTTTTATTATTTCAAAAATAAAATAATCCTCTTTTGCTCGAAGGCCACAAAATAATATCACATTCGCTACTTAGTTATTGAATGAAATAATGACAGTCATTTCAATAAGTACGCCAACAAATATTCAATCTTTACAAATGCAATAAACACTTCAGATTGTTATTTTGCATTGGCGTTGATAATAAAGATCTAAGTGTTATTGATCATAACCTGGTGTATGAAAATAATATACCAATGAAATATTAAATATGTGTCTGTCAGCATGATTTTCAAAACCTCTATTAGAAGCATTGTTGACAACTGACATGAATCTGTTTGTCCATGGGTGAAAATTTAATTTTTTTACAATTTCGATCCTTTTTCTATGTAATAAAATATGTACACAATTCAAGTAAGAGACCAATAAAAACAATGAGAATACCCGGAACATTTGACATATGGTCATCCATTAATTTTCACATAACCAACACAAATCCCCTTATAAGACCGTCTTTTCAATTATCTATGACCATAAACAATGTCCAAGGTACTAGGACAAAACCAGGCACACACACATGTCTAATCCCTTGAAGGCCGTACGTACCCACACCTAAGCCACACCACCTATTCTATGAAATAATATGCAAGAAAACCAAACAATTGCGTCAACCTTTTTCAAAAGTGCGCCTGAACTGAATTTGCAAAGAAACCTAAATGCGATAGGAAAGGTAAATTACTTGAAGACGATATAACCATGTGTCTTTTAGGCATCATGCCAACGAAACTACACATGTCTGTCTACCTAGATAAGATACCTACTGTCAGACTAACAAAAATTAAAATTTGCCACACTTAGTTGTTTTTTTTTTTTCATTCTTTTCCGAAGAAATTGTTAATGTAATTGAATTGTTATCGAAAAATGGGAACACAAAAACCCAAACAAATTCGCCTTCGTCATGATGTCTTTGTATGTTCGACAATAAACATTTTGTACAAAAACATGCAATTTTAATTGAAAAGTGAAGTGAAGCAAAGAAAATCGTTATATGATACGCAGACATTTTCCCAATATTTGAAAAGAAATTGTTTATTTAAATGGCACAGGAAAATAAATTGCGTTTTGCTTTAGTGAGGAGGGAAAATAATTTAGCAATTTGGGAAACAATATTTTAAGAATTGCGTTGTTCAAAAAGTTTGTTTATCCAAAATATCCAATACATTTAAAATTCTCATATGTGTTAATGCAAAATTACACATTATGTTAAAGTCATATGTAAAGTGCCTGAGATGATAGCGTTATTAAAAGAAAAAAATATTGCTTCTTATACATATACTCCCAAAGAGTTCAAACGTCAAAGTATAGTCTGCAGAGGTTTATACTTTAAAACTGACGTAAATGACATTAAGTCTGAAGTAGATAAGTTCGTTCCGGATACTGTAGAAACTGTAACAAAGTTTTCTACAGATTTCTCAAGAAAACACGGTGTTGATACTAGTTTGTTCTTAGTAACTTTAAAGGCAAATCGTAAAGCTAATGAGATTCTTGGTATAAGGTATATTCTTGAGCAAAGAGTGTATTGGGAAAAACCGAAAGCTTCCAAAAAAATTCCTCGATGCTGGAGGTGCCAACAGTGGGGTCACTTTTCGAAAAACTGCAGTCGCCCTTTTTCATGCGGGAAGTGTAATAAAAAACATGAACCCGGTTCATGTGAAATAGGTCCCGACGATAAAGTATTTTGTGTTAACTGCAATTCTTTTGGGCACCCAGCTAGCTATAGGGGATGTAGCTCCTATAAGAAATTTCTCTCTTATAGAAACAAAATTGCTGAAGAATCAAAAGTACGGAAAATGGCTGCGATAAAAAATGTGTCAAGTTTTGTAAATGGTACAAACTGGACTAATGATAATAGAACATTTGCTAATGTTCTTAGTGAAACAAATAGAGCACAAGAGAAGCAAGAAAAACCTTTTTTAATTCAGGAATTTTTAAAAGTAGCCAAAATGTTATACAATCCTGAATCTCTAACTTTAGAAGAAAGGATCAAGAATTTTTTAGGTAAATACAAACAAATGACAAAAGATCAAGCAAAGGCTGAATGCTTGAAATTAATGCAAGATGTCCAAGATGTATACCATCCGTAATTCTTTGAACTTAGTAACTTTTAATGTTGGCTCCCTAGTCAACATAGCTAGAAAATTGGAACTTAATGTAATACTGGATCAAGGTAATGCTGATATAGCGTTTCTCCAGGAGTTACATTTGCCTGAGGGAAACAATATATACCTAGACAACTTTATTGTTTTAAGGGACAAGAGTTCCGTTGGAGTTGGCATAGTTATTAAAAAGACAATTTCTTATTCGAAAATATCAATTCCTGACTTAAAATTCCCAAATTTATTTGTAGAAATCAATGTTTTGATGAATGGAACAGCTCAAAAACTTTTGTTTGGGTCTGTTTACTTCCCAAGCAATTCTGACCGCAGGTTAATTATTAATGGCTTGTCAGTAATTCTAAATTTTTCTCGAAGTTTTGATGGGCTTGTAATTGCAGGAGATTTAAATGCTAAACACATTACTTGGGGCGACACAATTAATAATTATAATGGTGAGGTTCTGTCAAATTGGTTGGCTGCCGAGAGCTTAAATGTATGTAGGATTTGTGATTCCTATCCCACTTATCCCAGATGTTCTTCACATTTGGACCATTTTATTGTTAGTAGCAATTTGATTGGCAATCAAAATGTCACAACAAGTACGTTATCCACATTTTCAGATCACTTGCCTCTGAAACTTCACCTCTCATTTTCGCAATTTGATTTCATTTTGCAAAACCCCGAAATCTCCATCTCATTTAAGAATACTAATTGGGATTCATTCAAACAAGATATTATTAACTCTTTGCTATGCCATTATCCTCCCATCAACCGAAATCTGACAAATTCTGAGATTGACTATTATATAGAGGAGTTTGTAGCGACTCTCAATTTCGTAGTTAAGTTGCATTCTCGTGAGGTTAAAAGAGGTAATTTTAAATTCATTCCATCGGATAAATTGAAATCATTGCTTAGAGTTAAGTATAATTGGCAAAAAGATTTGAAAAGGATTTTTGCCCGAACTTTTAATAGGAACCACCCAGATTATTTGCTGATATCAAAACAAATTGATTTGATAAAGATAATCATAAAGGAGCAAGTAGAATTAGAGCAGGCCAACATTTTTAATTCGAAATTAAGTGAAATTAAACCAGGTCCTTGGGCTTATAAGCAGATCTTTAATATTATAGGTAAGAAAAATAGGTCCAAAGTAACTGACATTTCTGTAAATGGCGTTAATATTTCTGATGTAAATCAAAAATTAGAATCGCTGAAGGATCATTTTAGTTCCATTTATCAAGGTTCTCCCCCCGAAAGAGACACAACATACATAGATGAAACCATACACCGTGTCATATCAAGTGTAGAAGATTCTATCAACACGTTTGATGATTCCACAACAGCCCTAAATAATCTAAACGAATCGGTTTTTACTTCGTTAAATGAACTTCAGGCAAACATACAACCAATGAATAACAAAAAATCGTTCGGCGTGGATAACGTGTCAAATTACATCATCAAAAAATTTCCGACGAAGGCCTTGGAGTATATGACAATATTATTTAATAACTGTATAAACAACGGTTATTTTCCAAGAGCTTGGAAGATAGCAAAACTTGTTCCTATAAGAAAAAAAACTGGAGACAGTGATATTAATAACTTAAGACCGATTTCACTTCTTTCAAATCTTGGAAAATTGTTCGAAAAAATTATTAAGGAAAAAATGGATGCTGAGTTGAGTGGTCCTTATATTTCTCAATATCAATTTGGTTTTAAGAAGGGAAATTCAACAGTTCATGCTCTTCTGAAATTCCACAACGACATTATCCAGAATCTTAGGGAAAAACGATGCACTGTGGTGGTGTCACTTGACGTCGAAAAAGCCTTTGACAAAGTCTATCACAATGGTATTTTATTCAAAATGATTGTGATTGGTTTTCAACCAACAACAGTGAAGCTTTTTAAAAGCTTTTTCGACGAAAGAAAATTCTATGCTCAAATTGATAACGTCCTGTCTTCCTTTTGTGATGTAACCTGCGGCGTGCCGCAAGGATCCATATTAGCACCTCATTTATATAATATATCCATATACGACTTTCCCCATGTATTTGATGGATCCAAGGGTTTACTTTATGCCGATGACTCTCTTCTCTACGCTCACGATGAGTCCCCGTCAGTTGCTCTTCAACATGTGTCGTCGCATCTTAACCGAGTGAAATTTTTTTATTCGCAATGGGGCATTAAAATTAATGCCACAAAGAGTAAAGCAATTTGCATTAGAAATGCTTCCGGAAAATGCAAATATACTGTAGTGCCGGAAAGTAAACAGTTAGAGCTGCATTTGGATGGTGATGAAATTGAGTTCACTGATAACCTTAAATACTTAGGAGTTAATTTCAACCACCTTCTAAAATTCAACAGACATGCTGATTATAATTTAGAAAGAGCGAATCGCATTAAAGGTGCATTTTCAAATTTATTTAACAACAAATTTTTATCAGTTAGAACTAAATTATTCCTCTACAAAGTTAGCATACGTCCTGTCCTTCTGTATGCCTTTACTATTTGGTTCAACATTTCTCCAACCACGATGAAAAAATTAGAAGTTTTTGAGCGGAACATTATTCGGAAATGCTTAGGTCGAAATTTTCAGTCACTTACTAAGCGATATTCAAATGAATTCATTTATTATGAGAGCAAAATTACACGACTTTCAACATATGCACTTGATTTGATGAAGCGATTCGTAGAAAGACTTGTCGATTTCAATGGGTCTATTTTTCAGGAAATTTTAAACAGCGAACGTGAATTTAATTGGACGAATACGAATTATCTTTCCGCCTTAGGAATAATTCAAGGAGGGTCAAATTCATCTGGCCAAAACTTTTATTCTTACTCTACATCTGGAACACATAGGGGGTAGTTTTTTTTATATAGTTTAAGTATTCATAATTTTAGTTTAATTGCTTTGTTTTGGTTTTTTTTTTTTCTGTAGTTGTAAGTCCTAGTTATAAGTACACATCAAAATATAGATAAAACTCTATTCGCTACAGCAAGTGTCGGGAGCAAACACTATTTATCTTATTTATTGATTATTTGTTAAATACAATTACATATCTAAAGAATGTTTAAGCATGTAGCATACCCATTTTATATAATGATATTAGAATAATACATGATAGTTTTAAGTGTCCCTGATATTTATTGTTAATTATTGTTAATACCTTGTCTTTAATGAAATGAATGAAGTCTCAATAAATAAATAATAATAATAATATAATTTATATTTTACATTTTTATGGCATACCTTAAGGAGCTCCCAACAATTTTGCAACTTAAAAGTAAAGATATAGAATACGTTAAGTATATTTATATTACACTATTAAGCGCCCACAACCATTTGAATGAATTTGAAAAATTTCAACAATTTTTCCGAAAAATACCGTTTGAATGATGAGCTTTTTGCGAGAGACATACGAAGACGCTGACCTGCCTAAATAATTTTTTGTCATAGGCTTTAGTTTCCCATTAAGATCTTCAAATACCCAATTTGAAACAATTCGGGTGAATGATGTCGTTAAAATCATCAAAATTCCGAATATCGGGAGGTACCGTTATATGGGGCTATACGAAGTCCTGGATCTGCATAGACAATTCTCTTTCGCAGGCTGTAGTATCCATTACAAAATTCAAATACCAAATTTGAAATTGTTCCGGTAAATAATGTCGCTAAAATCATCAAAATACCGAATATCGGGAGTTACCGTTGTATGGGGGCTGTACGAAGACCTGGACCTGTATAGACAATTTTCTGTCGCAGTCTGTAGTACCCATTACAGACTTCGAATACGAAATTTGAAACAATTCGAGTAAATATTGTCATTGAAGTCGTCAAAATCGGGAGGTCCCTTATATGGAGGCTATACGAAAACGTGGACTGACATGACCCATTTAATAATTGAACCTGTCTACTGGGAAAATACACATGTGTGCAAAATTTTAGCCTTCTATCGCATTTCGTTCGAAAGATAGCGTGATTACAATAGACAGAGAGAGAGAGAGAGAGAGAGAGATACACACACAGACAGACGGACATCGCTAAATCCTATTAGAATTTTACGCTTATTCAAAACTGCCACAAAGTAAACCCCATAATTTTTATTTTTTTTTTTTAAATTTTATTGAACAAAAGCAAAAAATATCGGAAATAGCATCAAATTTTAGAATAAGTTTAGATTTGTTCGAATTGTCCACCTTTGGCACGAATTATGGCCTTCAAACGGCCAATGAAACCGTTCCATGGTGCCCGAATGTTGCTCTGCGGTATTTTGGCCCATTCCCAGCGAAGCGCTTGCTTGAGGTGATCGACACTTTGGTAGTTTTTAGTGCCAACCCTGCTTTCCAAAATACTCCAGACACAATAGTCCAACGGATTGGTATCCGGAGATTTTGGTGGCCATTATGCGCTGGAAATGAAGCGAGGAACCTCATTTTGTAATCATTCTTGAGTGGCGCGTGCCGGGTGCGATGGTGCTGAGTCCTGTTGGAATGTGTAAGGTCTGCGGCCAAAATGTTTGCATGCCCAAGGCTTTAATACACCCTCCAGAATATTTTCGCGATAATATTCGGCCTTTATTCTGATGCCACGGTCGATTAATACGAGCGGGGAGCGACCATCGGCTGTTATGGTGGCCCACACCATCACCATGGCCGGCGCTTGAGTTCTGGTGGCCAACTGAAGGTGCACATTTTCAGCTGACCTCTATGGCAAGTAAACACGATAATTTTATTGGTTTACAAACTGCTGGACAACGAATGTTTTCTCATCGGAGCAAAACAAATTCGGCAGTTCACCACTTTCGGCCAAGCGAAGCAACTCTTTAGCTCTTTTGAGTCTATTTTCTTTCTGTTGCGGTGTTAGTTCTTGCACTTATTGGAATTTCAATGACTTTACCCCGAACTCAATTTTCAATATTTGCCGAATGGAATATTGCGGTATGTTCAGCTCACGGCCACTGCGACGTGGGTTTCGATCAAGTCGCTTCTTTACCATTTCTGCTGATGTTGCTGTTTTTACTTCCTTGACGTCGGGCTACGCTACCAGTATCACGGTATCGAGCGATGGTATGAGACACAAACGATTTATTCACATTTAAATTCTGCAGTGCTCTAACGATAGCCAGTTGTGGGTTTCCCGCCAAATATAAAAAAATCACACAATCACGCTTGAATTCCATCACGAATAACTTTTTTGCTGGAAAATTCTCACAAAAATGCTTTTGTACGCTTGTAAACAATATAATAAGCTGTCACTGGAATAATTTTATCAGCTGTCGGACGAGTGGCTTAAAAGTTACAGCAGTCTGAAGTTGGTTACAGTTTTTTATCTCACCCTGTATTGTCTAATAGAAAAATTAAATGGCAATATGCATATGCATCCCATCTTTATGGTTTTATGTCTTTTCTATAATTTTGCGCCGAAAAGTATGCAATATGGACAAAAAGCCCCCACCTAAAACCACATACCAAAACTGAAGTATAGATGACGTTCACCATAAAATGTAGGGATTCTACCAAACTCAGAAAGAGTTTTGTGTACCATTAAATATAAAGATAATCTCGACAAGGGTACAGACATATTGATTTGATTTTGTACCCATTTTTAAGGAATAACTCAAGGCTGTTATTTACATAAAAATTCCTTGGCAATACGTCATAACTTCAAGGAAGCCAAAATACGATGTAGGTCTCTTCGTCATTTGTCTGCATCGGTATTCGTCGTCCCTTGTTTGTGAAAATAAAATTTCACAATAAAAATTATTTGAAATTTTTATTACAATTTCACAGAATATACTAACGAAATCCTAAATTCCTATGAATAAAAAATATTTTCCCCCATTCACAAACCAAAAATATTCTTATCATTAACAAGAACACCATTATTTTTGTTTAGATAATATCGCAGCAAAGGGGTATGTGATTGGATCCCCCAAACCATGTGCTCCGGCTGCCACCTTCAGTGAACCATGAGTCAACTTTTTATGTTGTTTATTTAACAAAATACGCAACAACCAAATAACGGAAACCCAATTCCCTATTTTGTATTCTTTGGTAATGATAAAGCTTCCATTTCCTCCTGTTCGCCAGTTAGGTTGTTGGTGTGAAAAGGCTTTGTGATAAGTTTTGCGCATGTTTGCTAATATTTTCACTCAAAGTCAAGGGGTAATGTTTTGCAACAAAGAAGCCGAATTCATTCATACGCTAATGGGTGGCTGTTTTTGTGTCCGCGACTGTTTGGCAGTTTGGATTGCCGCCTCTCTTTGTCAATATGCAAAAACAAAGAATGGAAAGAGATACAGTTTTACTGCATTGTTATGTGGGACAATGGGAATGACATCGTAGGGAAAGTAGGCGATAACTCTTTGGTTTTCCGTGCCACCTACTTTGCCGCCTCATGTCCAAGAATTTTTGTAATGGTTCGTATATATCGATAAATGATGCATGTAATGATATGATAATGACTTGCAAGGCTGGTAAAATTTGATTTTTACTACGTCAAATTGTTATTTGTTCGACGTTGTAATTTTTATCAGCATACGACATTTATATGCACAACATAAAACCATAAAAAAAAAACAAAAAAGAAGAAGAAGAGTCCGTAGAGGGTCTTCTTCCTTAAAAGGAATTTTTTTTTTTCTATCTTTGGAAGATCTTTTTTCTATAGAAGAGCTAAGCGACATATCTTTTCTACCGGAGATCTTTAAAAGATCTTATATTTAGAGATGCTCTTCATTCTATTTTGCGCATCTTGAAAGCAGATTTTTTTTCTACAGAAGACCTTGAGAAGTTTTTGAAGACCTAGATTTGACCATAAAAATGCCTTCTTTGTACTGAAACCTGCTGAATTGAAAGCAAAAGTGGAGACTGAATGTAGTTTAGAAATGGGAGAGGGGGAAATGGTTTTCCACATAGACTAAATTGACGCTTCATTAAACCCTACACCACAAGGTGGTCAGGCTATTATGTATTTATGCATTTGTTTGTAACAGGCAAAAGGAAACGAGATAGACCCATAGTTCCATATTTCTCAGAATCACATTCTGAGTCGATTTATGCGTGTCCGCCTGTCCATGTATTTTTGTAAACAAAGTACAGGTCACATTTATTGCCCGATCCAGATTAAATTTTTGCACAATTCATCATTTTGGTGAGAATTTTCCAGAAAAAAAGTTATTCGTGATGGAATTCAAGCGTGATAGTGTGATTTCTTTATATTTGGCTGGATAACCGCAAGTGGCTATCGTTAGAGCACTCCAGCGTTTAAATGTGAATAAATCTTTTGTGTCTCGTATCATCGCTCATTACCGTGATACTAGTAGCGTAGCCCGTGTTCAAGGACATGGACAGAAGAAAACAGCAACATCAGCAGAATGGTTCGAAAAATAAAGAAGCGACTTCATCACAACCCGCGTCGCATTGGCCTAATTGGCTCCATTCGGAAAAATATTGAAACATGAGCTCGGGGTAAGCCATTGAAATTCCAAAAAGTGCAAGAACTTACACCGCAACAGAAAGAAATTAGACTCATCAGAACATATGCCGAATATTATCCCGAAAATATTATAGAGGGTGTATTAAAGCCTTGGGCACACAAACATTTTGGACGCAGACCTTGGACATTCCAACAGGACTCAGCACCATCGCACTCAGCACGCACCACCCAAGAATAGTTACAAAATGACGTTCCTCGCTTCATTTCCAGCGCACAATGGCCACCAAAATCTCCGGATACCAATCCGTTGGACTATTGTGTCTGGAATATTTGGGAAAGCAAGGTTGGCACTAAAAAATACCAAAGTGTCGATCACCTCAAGCAAGCGCTTCGCCAGTAATGGGCCAAAATACCGCAGAGCAACATTCGGACAGCGTGTGGCGGTTTCATTGGCCGTTTGAAGGCCATATTTCGTGCAAAGGTGACCAATTCGAACAAATTTAAAGTTATTCTAAAATTTAAACTATTTCCGACATTTTTTGCTTTCATTCAAAAAATTAAAAAAAAAACGATGTAAAAATTATGGTGTTTGATTTTGTTGCAGTTTTTTTATATCACCTTGTATCTTCGTCCGATTTGCCCAATTAGCCCAGGTGGGATGGAATTTGGCACTTATCACCAAATTGAGTATAGAAACAAGCATGTCAAATTGCGTAAAAATCGGTTCTGTGGTGAAATTCTGTAACTCATTTTCTTAGTTATTGAAAAAATCGGTAAAATTTAAATGCTTAAATTTTCGGTTATTAACGAAATTTGTCGGTAAGTTAAAGACAAAATTAAAGTGGTCGCTAAGGCCTACCGATAGATACCAATGTTGTCAACTTTTATTTTTATACCCTACCTACAAAGACATAATACCCTGGTAAGGGTATTATGTCTTTGTGCATTTGTTTGTAACATGAAGAAGGAAACGAGATAGACCCATAGTTACTTTTGAGAACCTTCATAGAATCACTTTCTGAGTCGATTTATGCATGTCAGTCCGTCTGTCCATGTATTCTTGTGAACAAAATGCAGGTCGCATTTATTATCCGATTGAGATGAAATTTACCAAACAATATTTTTTTGGCCCAAGGACGAACCCTATTGAAATTGGTGAGAATCGGATCAAATTTAGATATAGCTCCCATATATATCTTCATCCGATTTCGGGTTAAATGTGCACCAAATGTCCACTATCAGTCCAAATTACCTGAATTTTGGCACACCCAACCAAGTTCGGCCTAGAAGCAAGTATATCAAATTTGGAGAAAATCGGTCCAGATATAGCTATAGCTCCCATATATATCTTTCATCCGATTTGATCTTTAAGTCCCTCACATTCCTACTATGCACTCCACAACCGTGATATTTGGTACCAGGTATTAGATGGAGCACAGAAATAGCTGTGCTCCACACCCAACCGGGTTCGGCCTAGAAGTAAGTATACCAAATTTGGAGAAAATCGGTTCAGACATAGCTATAGCTCCTTCATATATCTTTCATCCGATTTGATCTTTAAGTCCCTCACATTCCTACTATGCACTCCACAACCGTGATATTTGGTACCAGGTATTAGATGGAGCACAGAAATAGCTGTTTGTAATTGTTGTAATTTGGTGTTTAAGTCTCTCACATTCGTAATATGCACTCCACTAGAATGATATTTGGTACCAGATATAAGATACAGCCCAGAAATAGCTGTTTGTAATTTTATCGAAATCGGTTCAGATTTGGATATAGCTCCCATATATATCTTCATCCGATTACGGGTTAATTGTGGACCAAATGACCGATAAAAGTCCAAATGGACTGAATTTTAGTACATCGGACCAAATTCAGCCTAGAAGCAAGTATATCAAATTTAGTGAAAATCGGTTCAGATATAGATATAGCAACCATATATATGTTTCATCCGATTTAGTGTTTTAGTCCCTTACATTCGTAATATTCACTCCACAACCGTGATATTTGGTACCAGGTATTAGATGGAGCACAGGAATAGCTGTTTTAAATTTTATCGAAATCGGTTCAGATTTGGATATAGCTCCCATATATATCTTCATCCGATTTCGGGTGATTGACCACCAAATGGCCGTAATAGCATCAATTTTGGCAAATCCGACCGAAACCAGCTTAAAACAAGTACACCAATTTTAGTAAAAATCGGTGCAGATATAGCTATAGCTCCCATATATATCTTTCATCCGATTTGGTCTTTAAGTCCCTCACATTCGTAATATGCACTCCACAGGAATGATATTTGGTACCAGATATCAGATAAAGCCCAAAAATAGTTGATTTTAATTCTATTAAAATCTGTTCCGATTTGGATATGCCTCCCATATATATCTTCATCCGATTTCGTGTTAATTGTGCATCAAATGGCCAATATCAGCCCAAATGGCATGAATTTTGGCAAATTCAACCGAAACCAGCCTATAAGCAAGTACACCAATTTAGTAAAAATCGGTTCAGATATAGCTATAGCTCCCATATATATGTTTCATCCGATTTCGTCTTTAAATCCCTCACATTCGTAATATGCACTCCACAGGAATGATATTTGGTACCAGATATCAAATAAAGCCCAAAAGTAGTCGATTTTAATTTTATCAAAATCTGTTCAGATTTTGATATAGCACCCATATGTATTTCGTGTTAATTGTGCAACAAATGGCCAATATCAGCCCAAATCACCTTAATTTTCGTACATAAGACCGAATTCAGTCTAGAAGCTAATACGTCAAATTTGGAGAAACCCGGTTCAGAGATAGCTATAGTTCGTAAAATGCACGATAGAATTAGATAGATTTTGATTTTGTACCAAATATCTCATAGAGCTCTGAAATGCCCTGTATAAACTTTTTTACGATAGCTCTAATAAATATGCACAGTGGTGTAGGGTATCATATAGTCGGCCCCGCCCGACTTTTGAGCTTTCCTTACTGGTTTTTTTGTAAAAAATTTGCGTTTGAAAGTTACCGGTTCTTGTCGATAACTCCAAAATTGAGTTAGAAAATCTCACTACTGATATAGCTGTAGCTCCCGTATATATTGTTCATCCGATTTGTTATATTTTTTATTTGTTATATGAAGCTTTACTAAATGTGCAAAGGAGCTTTCTTTTCCGGGTTTCTTTTATTTTGACCGCATACAATAAGGTATTTTCACTATTTCTAATGAGAACTTATCAAACTCCGGGTTTTGTTGTAGTAATGTTATATTTTTACTATAGAGGCAAATATCTGCATTATGTCAACGTCAGACCAAACCCCTATCGCAAATTATGCCAGCATAAGCCACACATTAAATACCCAAACTTAACATGAACTTACCCACATGTTTATCACATGCTTCACATATGTGACGTCACCCATCAGGGCCATTTAAGTTTGTAATTTTTTATAGCTTGCGGTTATTTGTTAGGTGTTTTTAATTGCAACGAAAAAACCCCCGTTTCGAAGAAATTTGAGAATTACTGGGAATTTTTCTGATAAAAAAATGTGATTTCGACGTGGTTTAGATGATGACGGATATTCTTTGGCGCCCCTTATGGTTCCTATAGGCCATTTAAAATGTCTTTTCCGAAAAGAATTAAAACTAATCACGTTTTAACCTTTTTAGCTAGATAATGTTCAATATTTATGCAACCGTTCTGCTTGCCAAAAGACCAGATGTAACCAAGTGTTAGCCTTAATTAGGTGCAATAAATTTCACCTCACGTTTGTTTTACGATGCAAATGCAGCAGATAAGCCCTAAAAATGAATAGAGAAACAAAAAGTGAATTAACAACAATACCCCCGAAGGCTTGACAATTGAACTTGGCTTCCAAGTTAGATAAATAAACGAAAAAGAAAAAAACAAAACACAAAATGCTTACATAAATAAGCAGTCATTTAAAATGTACTTTCTAATTGTCGGGGGGGTATTGATTTTACAAAATTGTGGCCTTTCTAACAATGGGGGAAAAATGAAAAACAAAACATGTTAAAATGGATAAAGACACAAAGTAATAGCCCTGAGAATGGATAAGTTTTACGCTTTACATTTATTTTGGTTTAAATGGTTTTGGTGTGGTGTTTGCGTACCACTATCTGTTATTCAATACTATCCTTGAGTGACGTAATTTTCGGTTATTGTGCATACTTTTGGGCGCAAATTTATAATATACAGCAACAGCGTTTTTATATGCCCGCGAAGATAAATTTTAAAATATAAATGCGAAGACACAAGTCGCTTGTATTTTGTGTTGGTGCGCAAGGGGTTAATTGAAAAATAGTTTTTTTTTAATATAAATGATTTTAAATTAATTTAAATTAAATTAATTAATTAAATTAATTTTACAGGAAAATGACACGATTTCCCGACGAGGACGAATAAACAGAGTGGTGTTGCACTATCTGTTTGCCCAATACAAAATTGTACCAAATATAGTACTATTTAGTTATTTCCGGGCTCTTTTAGCACACATTTCTAAACCCGACTTTTTATCACAAACCTACCACCAAGAGGGATCCCAAAACAAATTTATAAACCCTAAACCAAACTGTTCATATTTAGTACCATTTCGTACAGTTCGTACAGTTCACACACTTAGTACACATTTCCAAAACCAACTTCATATATCAAACTTACTTTCCATATCTTGATGATCACTCTAAAATAATACCAAATGGTACAATTTTGGAAGTTTAGTACTATTTTAGAACTTTTCGTAATCGTAAAGTTCGAATTTTCAAAAACCCTAATAAACCCTGATTGTGACTCTAATTCCAAATTTCGGAATTCTACCTCATTCCGTATGTCCAGCACAAAAGTATTCAGTTACACATGTGCAGCGTCCTTAATACCAAATTTCAGATTTCAAGCACTATCTGTTTACTCAATACCAAATTGTACCAAATATAGTACTATTTAGTACTTTTCGTGCACTTGTTTCCAAAAGACCTTCTTTATCACAAACCTACCTCCAGAAGGGACTTCAATTTAAAGTTCCAGCTTCATCCGTTCACCCTAAACCTAACTGTTCACAATTTAGTACCATTTAGTACAGTTCGCACACTTAGTACACATTTCCAAAATCTCCTCATTTACAAAACTTACTTAATTTCCAACCTACATTCTCATACCAAAATATCAAGTTTTTATCTTTATTCGCTCACATAATACCAAATGGTACCACTTTAGAAGTTTAGTACCATTTTAGAATTTATCATAACCTTAAAGTTCCAATTTCCAAAAACTCTTTGGTACATCTATCCTGCACTCCATCAGTGACTCTCATTCAAAATTTCAGAATTCTAGCTCATTCCGTTGCGTCCGTCTGTCAATGTATTTTTGTAAACAAAGTACAGGTCGCATTTATTGTCCAATCCAGTTGAAATTTTGCACAAATCATTTGTTTGACCCATGGACGAACCATATTGAAATTGGAGATAATCGATCGAAATTTAGATATAGCTCCCATATATATATATTCGTCCGATTTGCGTTTTATTGTGCACCAAATGTTTAATATCAGCCCGAATAGTATGGAATTTTACACATACGACCAAATTAGGCCTGAAAATAAGTGTGCCAAATTTGATCGAAATCCGTTATATAGCTCTCATATATATTGTTCATCCGATTTGTTATTTTTGTCCTCCGCAGCCGTAATAAGCATCCTGTAACAACGATATTTGGGGAAATATATCAAATGCAGCTCAGACATACCTTTGCTAAATTTTATCGACATCGGCTCAGATTTGGATATAGCTCCCATATATATCTTCGTCAGATTTGCCTTTTATTGTGCAGAAAATGTGTAATATTTATGGGATGGAATTCGCCACTTACGACCAAATCGAGTCTAAAAACAAGTATGTCAAATTTGGTGAAAATCGGTTCAGATATAACTATATTCTCATATATATTGTTCATCCGATTTTTTTTAATATGTCCTTCACAGCCGTAATATGCACCTTATAGTACCGATATTCGGGGAAATGTATCAAATACAGCTCAGAAATATTTTGCCAAATTTTAACGAGATCGGTTCTGATTTGTATATAGCTCCCATATATATTTTTATCCGATTCAAAGGTAATATAAGCCCTAGCTCAAAAGCACAAATGCCTCGGCAAATTTAGTACAAATCGATTCAGAGGAGAATATTCCTCTCATATATTAGTTCCTTTGGACTTTAAAATATAAGTATAATCATAGTTCTCACAAATTCCCCATAAAAACTTTTATTTGTTATGTAGGGTATCAAAAAGTCGGCCCCGCCAGACATTAAAACTTTCTTCACTGGTTAATATTTGTTAATTGAACCCGAAAAATCCATACCAGAAAAAGCTGTTAAAATAGTAATTTTAGCGTTCAAACAATCTGCTACCGGTACAAGCCAACTATTTCCAAATATTAATTTGGCAAATAAATATAATTCCGGAACAACCCGGTCATTCTCCAAAGAAATGCCGACAGGAAGTCGTTTGCCCTCCATCACATCACAAAAATGTGACCTAATGTTCAATGTTTTGGCATTTGAAATAAAATATATCAATCTCAGTAGTATTGTTTGTATTTTTTCGATTTTAATCTCACTTCAGTACTACGCAATTTCCTGACATTATACTTTTTTATGTTTTTACTTCTATTTCTGGATGGTTGGCAGGCGGTAGATAGTTCAATCATCTGCTCGGTTAGGACAACACTTGATTGTAATGCATTTGTGTTGTTGTCTTTGTTGTTTGTTCACTAATTGTTACAATACATTTTAGGTGTCAATGCTTGGATGAATTTGAATGACGTCCATTATCTGTTTGAAATGTTTCGAGACAAATGCAAAAAAAAAAATATATAAAATGAAAATTTTCGCAATTTTATTGTGGTCATTATTATTGTTTTAGAAGAGGAAAAATTTACATTTCATATTTTGAAAAAAAAAAAAAAAAACAATGTTATTCTACGTTTTAAATAAAAGATTTTCAAAAATTCTATTTTTGAAAACAACAGAAGTCTCTTGCATACATACATTCTATGCATGACAAAATCATTTGTCGGACATTTTGACAAAATGTCATATATTTATATATCTACGGTTGAAGACTAGGTAATGAGGAGAAAACTTAAAATGAAAAATATATATGAAAAATAAATATTTAGATTTATAATTTGTATCAAATGTAATTACTTTGAATTAATTTTCGAATATAACTTTAAATAATTTATTTGTTTTTGTAATAATAAATTCATTTTTTTTTTGTTTATTTACAGGTAAGAGATATTTCCTTTATTTTGGTAAAAACATAATATTTTAATGTTTGGGTATGTAATTCAATTAAATTATGTTTTGAGTTTTGGAAAAAATTGTCTATAGTCATGTATTGTCTTTCATGTACTGGAGATATCTGGTAGTTTTTTTCGCGTTGAAGAAAAACTGAAACGGTGTTCTGTCTATAAAAGATCTTCCAATTCCAGAATCCCTTTATGTAACCCATTGAAAGAAATTTTTTGTATTCCTATAATGTCTGCCTCAGGTTGAGATAAAAAAACTGGAAAAAGTCAAACACCATAATTTATATATATATATATATATATATATATATATATATATATATATATATATATATATATATATATATATATATATATATATATATATATATATATATATATATATATATATATATATATATATATTTTTTTTTTTTTTTTTTTTTTTTTTTTAAATTTTATTGAATGCAAGCAAAAACTGTCGGAAATAGCATCAAATTTTAGAAAAGTTTAGATTTGTTCCTTTGGCTCGAATTATGGCCTTCAAATGGCCAAGGAACCCGTCACACGCTGCCCGAATGTTGCACTGCGGTATTTTGGTCTATTCCCGGCGACTCGCTTGCTTGAGGTGATCGACACATCGGTATTTTTTAGTGCCAGCCTTGCTTTTCAAAATACTCCAGACACAATAGTCCAACGGATTGGTTCCGGAAACTTTGCTGGCCATTGTGTGCTGGAAATGGAGCGAGGAACCTCATTTTGTAACCACTCATGGGTGGCGCGTGCTGCGTGCGATAGTGCTGAGTCCTATTGGAATGTCCAATGTCTGTGGTCAAAATATTTGCGTGCCCAATTTTTAATACACCCTCCAGAATATTTTCGCGATAATATTCAGCATTTATTTTGATGCCACGGTAAATTAATAGGAGCGGAGAGCGACCATCGGCTGTTATGGCGGCCCACACCATCACCATGGCCGGCGCTTGAGTTCTAGTGGCCAACCGAAGGTGCACATTTTCAGCTGACCTCTTTGGCAAGTAAACACTATAATTTTGTTTGTTTAGAAACAGCTGGACAACGAATGTTTTCCCATCCGAGAATACCAAATTCAGCCAAGCGAAGCAACTCTTTAGCTCTTTTGAGTCTATTTTTTTTTCTGTTGCGGTGTAAATTCTTGCACTTTTTGGAATTTCAATGGCTTTACCCCGAGCTCATTTTTCAATATTTGCCAAATGGAATATTGCGATATGTTCAGCTCACGAGCCATTTTTCGGCCTCTGCGACGTGGGATTTCGATCAAGTCGCTTCTTTACTTTTCGAACCATTTCTGCTGACGTTGATGTTTTCCTCCGTCCACTTCCTTGGCATATGTCGGGCTACGTTATCAGTATCACGGTAACGAGCGGTGGTACGAGACACAAAAGATTTATTCACATTTAAATGCTGGAGTGCTCTAACGATAGCCACTTGTGATTTTCCAGCCAAATATAAAGAAATCATACTATCACACTTGAATTCCATCAGGTATAATGACTCTTCGGGGTTACACGCGGATTTTCAGTGCCCCAGAAACGTTAATTTAGCTTATTTTCGAACCCGCTAAGATGGAAATGGACCTCACCACTAATGATTATTTTTGATGAAAAATCATTTTCTTCTTGGTGGAGATTAAGGATGGCTTGAGCGTATGTTAGACGCGATTGGCGGTCTGCAACTGACAGCTGATGCACAATTTGGACTTGTACGGAAACATATTCAAATCTTGTACCAAAGTTCGCTGTAAAGACCGTCGACCGCCATTTGCGTTGCACGTCGTCTTGTGGATGTCGACGGCGCTTCCATGACATCCTCGGCTACAGCAGCAATATTCTCTAAAGAACGGATACTCCGGGGTCTGCCACGCCAGGCAGCATCTTTAGTTGTGCCAGTCTCTTCGAGGAGAGCGGCTAAACGTCGCAGTGTTTCACCAGTAGGCGTTGTAAAATATAATGAAAAAATGCAATTTTAATTTTCTCTTAAACACTCTCTTTATATTATTTTGCTCAGCTTAGCTCTCCTCTAAAAATATAGACATTAAAAAATTATTTTGAATTTTAAGTACTCGCTTAACATTTTAAAAAACTTAGGAGAACTCCACTTCCACGTGTTCAATAAGAAACCTTCTGTTTTATAATTACCAACCAATTGTCTCATGGTAAATGATGTTACTGCAAAAAAATGTATCAGTGTCTTTCTTTCACCACCTCAGAAAAAAATAGCACAGTGGAGCAACATGTTTGCCATCATTCTTCCCTGAATAAAAGTGTGTAAAATAAGAATGTCAAAGAAGACAAAAAAGCGTTATATTTTCATAGATCTAAATAGATTGCTACGAAAAAAGAAAATCATTCAAATCAAATGTGTCAAGAAATTCCTTCGCAAGTTATCTGAAATCAGACGGCGTCTAACGAAAAATTCGATTGGCGTCGTCTTATTTTGAACGAAATTCCCACCCTCAAAGTGTGATACTGCAGCCAAAGTCCACTTACGCGTCTATTTCGGTTTGAATGTCACGTGTAGTCGCATTGTCTTCTTCTCATAGCGCTGCGCTAGCCATTGATAAATTTTTGGCAGTTTGGCACTAATGAAGGCAACCTCTGGCATACCTCTAGCGATCAAAGACGATCAATGACAAAGTGGACACATTATGACACTTTTTTTGTATTACAATGCAGTTTTTTATTTTATAACAAAACTGTGATCATTGTATGTACTTTTTACTTTAAAATAAAAAAAAGTTATCTAACAGCTGCTGACTTAATTGTGCTATGAAAAGTATCGATTGGAATTATAATTGTTTTCAAAGCAAAAAGATATTTCGACTTTTTGTTCAAATGTCGGGATTCATAAAATATGACATTTAGGTATTACAACTTTCAGTTGTACCATGTGTTTGTTACGCTAATTTGTGTGGGGTAAAGGGAAATCGCACAAATCTTTCCATAGATAGCAGATACCAATTGTTGACATATCAATAATTGTGTATTTATTTTTTAATAGGGTGTTTACAATTAGTATGTGAATATTTTGTGTTTGAATGAGAATCTACTAGATTTCCAATTTTTTTTACCGATATCATCATAAAGGGAAATCGGTTATCGCATTGAAAAATTTTACATTCTTGCAGTTCTGGAATAGACCAATAATAGCAACAAACGAATTGTGATACCCTACACCACTATGCGTATTTAGTAGAGCTCCTGTAACAAAAAAAAAGCTACATCCAAGTCTGAATCGATTTTCAACAAACGAGTTTCAGTAAATGGTACAATTCGGTTGAATATGAAAAAATCTGTCCAATTTTGGCAGATATTACATATATGGGGACAATAAACGTAAAATCGGATGAAGAGTATATAACAATTTGGCAGAGGTATTTTCGTGCTGTATCTGCTGTCCGGTATCAAATATCATTGTTGTGGAGTGCATATTATGCATGTGAGGAACTTTAACACCAAATCGAATGAAACATATAAATGGGAGCTATGGCTATATCTCAACCGATTTTCACCAAATTTGATGTACTTGCTTCTAGACTGAATTCGGTTGGATGTGCCTGATATTCAACATTTGGTGCACAATTACCCCAAAATCGGTTGATGATATGTACAGGGTGAGATAAAAAAAAAACTGCAACAAAGTCAAATGCCATAATTTTTACATTTTTTTTTTAAATTTTATTGAATGAAAGCAAAATATGTCGGAAATAGCATCAAGTTTTAGAATAAGTTCAGATTTGTTCGAATTGGTCACCATTGGCACGAATTATGGCCTGCAAACGGCCAATGAAACTGTCACACGCTGACCGAATGTTGTTCTGTGGTATTTTGGCCAATTCCCGGCGAAGCGCTTGTTTCAGGTGATCGACACTTTGGTGTTTTTTAGTGCCAGCCCTGCTTTCCAAAATACTCCAGACACATTGGTCCAGCAGATTGGTATCCGGAGATTTTGGTGCCCATTTTGTAATCATTCTTGGGTGATGCGTGCTGAGTCCTGTTGGAATGTCTAGAGTCTGCGGGCAAAATGTTTGCGTGACCAAGGCTTTAATACACCCTCCAGAATATTTTCGCGATAATATTCGGCATTTATTCTGATGCCATGGTCGATTAATACGAGCAGAGAGCGACTATCGGCTGTTATGGCGGCCCACACCATCACCATGGCCAGCGCTTGAGTTCTGGTGCACATTTTCAGCTGGCCTCTTTGGCAAGTAACCACGATCATTTTGTTTGTCTACAAACCCAAATTCACTTTCGGCCAAGCGAAGCAACTCTTTAGCTCTTTTGATTCTATTTTCTTTCTGTTGCGGTGTAAGTTCTTGCACTTTTTGGAATTTCAATGCCTATTTTTCAATATTTGCCGAATTGAATATTGCGATATGTTCAGCTTACGAGCCATTTTTCGGCCACTGCGACGAGGGTTTCGATCAAGTCGCTTCTTTACTCTTCGAACCATTTCTGCTGATATTGCTGTTCTTCTTCCGCCCACTTCCTTGACGTCGGGCTATGCTACCAGTATCACAGTAACGAGCGATGGTACGAGACACAAAAGATTTATTCACATTTATGCTGGAGTGCTCTAAACATAACCACTTGTGGTTTTCCAGCCAAATATAAAGAAATTACACTATACCGCTTGAACTCCATCACAAATAACTTTTTTTTCTGGAAAATTCTCACCAAAATGCTCTTATACGCTTGTAAAGAATATAATGGACTGTCGCTGGAATAATTTTAACAGATGTCGGACGAGTGGCTTAAATATGACAGAAGTCTGAAGTTGGTTGCAGTTTTTTCATCTTACCCTGTATAGGTTCGCGTTTTTGTATAGCCCCCACATAACCTCACGACATTCGGTATTCTGATGATTTTCCTGCCAAACTTAGCTTTTTTGATTCATAATTTTTGGCTATTTTTTTTTTTTGCATTTTTTGTTCGTGTATATGTGCATAAACGAACATCAGCTGAGCGGGCATGTATATCCTTCTAAGGTTGTATATAAACGCATAAGGTTTACCCCCTAGATCTAATAAGCCCATTGAATTAACCTTCAATTATTTTTGGCGAACATCTGTTTTCTCGATGAATTTGATAAGAAAAACAAACTGCATATTTCAAATTTCACCTAACAATAACAATTTGTTATTATTATTATTTTTTTGGAAATACTTTTCCAGTTCATTCAATAGCGTTGGCTATTTACGTTTTTATATTTATTTGGAATATAATGACGACATCAATCGTTCTAATTTTATTTGGAAATATATTTTCAGCTATCTTTTTCGATGAAAAAAATGGTGTGCGTAACATGTTCAGTATCTGTTCGGTTTGCATGTTTTGTTTTTGTTGTTTGTTCACGATAACCTCGAAACAATTTCGTACTCATACTCATTAAGGTTGTAGTTGATTTTTCTCTTTCCCACACTCTCTCTCTCTCTCTCTCTTCATATACCTGTTGATACACCTCCATTTGTGATTGTCTATCTGAATGAATTGGTGTCTTCAGGTAGTTGTCGTTTTATTGTATTTCTTTAAGAAATCATCAAAGTCTATTGCATCAGCATTTAGCGGAATGTACGGTTGTGCCGCTACTGTGGAAAGTGACAAATGTCGTTGGGGTGTTATTTATGGCAACAGTTTTTAAACTGTGATCATTCGAAATGGTAATAGTAAGGTTTTTGTGTTGTTAACATCGTGTACTCGACGAAATACTATAATAATAATTGTTGTAAGTTATATTTTTAAAAATTTGATTTAATGTATTGTTTTTAAAAAATAAGTGCTTCTCCATTGGCGAAACGTCGCCATTGGTGAAATAATAAAAATGAATAATATATAGGAATTTATTTAAGCCTATGAAAGGTTTTCTCTGCTATAAAAACCACGAACAGATTTTCTATATGGAAGAAGTCTAAGCTCACCCATTTACAGAAGTCGTCCAAACACATGTTTTTATACAAGCTCTCTTAAAGGTGCTCAGCATATAGTCCACGTGTAGAAGTCCCTGGAATGGTCAACTATATTTAAAAGTCCGGAGAAAGGTCATTTAGATAGATATAGACCATTGTTAAGAAAGCCTCTCATCTACCTCTGAAAGGTTTTCGAGCTATAGACGAGCTCGGAAAGGTCTTTTATTTGTAGAAGCCCATGAAACGATTTTCAATATTAGAAGACGTGGAAGGAATTTCTCTATAAAAGAGGCCTTTTCAAAGATATAGAGGACCCCTAATGTTATTTGTTCTATATAGGTCTTCTGAAAACTATTTACCCTGTGTAGGGTAATCTATTTACCCTGTGTAGGTAAAGACCCATCAGAGGGTCTGGCATCCTCTGTAAAACCTTTAAAATACCTTCTATATAGAAAATACCTCTGAAGGGTCTTCTATGTATATCTTCCATGATAGGTTGCGAACTTCAGATATGAAGTTTTAAACAATTCCGGGAAAATCATGAAAATACCGAATATCTGGAGGTATTGTTATGTGGGTGCTATACTAAAACGTGGACCTATGTAAATAATTCTCTTCCAGGGGGTAAAGTGGTCAGAAGAAAGGACTTAATTGTACAAAATGTTCTCTTCCTATGTTAATTCATTGTGACTCTAAATTGATTACAAGAGACGGACGGACAGGGCTAAATCGTCTTAGAATTTTACGCTGAATTTCTTGAATTTATATATTTTGTTAGGTCTAAAATTATTATTTCGATGAGTTACAAATGGAGGAACTTAATATACCCTCCATACTACGCTTGGCGGAGTATAAAAAAATCGACACACGACAGAATTGCCTTTTGGATTTGATATCACAAGCAAACAATTTGGGCGGTCATAATTTACCATATAGTCATATCAGCATTTAAGTTGAAAATGAACCCCACTAGCTAAATATAAGAGAACGAACCTCGATATTTACGAACCTCGATATATGCGCTTTCTCTTAAAAATCTATCTACGAGAGACAACTTTCAGCAAAAATGTTCATTACCAAATAATGAGTTTCCCAAGCAATTTTGACAGTCTTATAAATCAACCTATTAACGTCCCTACAGTTTTGTGGATGGACCGGCACATTGTGTGCCGACGTTCGTAGTTACTTGGTAAGGAGGAAAGTAAGGTCTCTTGCTTTGAATTTTTTTAGGAGTAACTCATTATTTTCATCCTACAGGTAATGCGGAAAATATTTTGTTTATTTTGTCTAATAACGGATTATTCGCCTCACAAAGCTTAGGAAAAGGTCTCATCCTTTCATTCCTATGTTCGATTTATATTGGAAGAATGTAATTAGAGCCTACATACATACATATTTTACCCGATTACACATTGTATTAGAGTCATATGTTAAGGGACTTTTTCATATTTTACATATTTATAGCATACTTTAAGGAGCTTCCAACAATTTTTAAACTTAAGGAGTAAAGCTAACTATAAAATCTACATACTTTACATTAATATAAATACAATTGTAGTTGATTTGTTTTGCACTTTAGACATGTGTATACCATACACCACATAGTGGTAAGGGTGTTATATCTTTGTGCATTTGTTTGTAACGTGGAGAAGGAATCGAGATAGACTCATAGTTACTTTTGATGATATTTATAGAATAACTTTCTGAGTCGATTTATGCATGTCAGTCCGTAATGTAATATACACTCCACAACAATGATCTTTGGTACCAGATACAGCCCAGAAATACCTCTCTCTAATTTTATCGAGATCGGATTAGATTTGGATATAGCTCCCATATATATCTTTATCCTATATCAGTTTTATTGTGCTCCAAATGGCTAATATCAGCCCAAATGGACTGAATTTTGGCACTTCCGACGAAATTCAGTCTAGAAATAAGTACATCAAATTTAGTTAAAATCGGTTCAGATATAGCTCCCATATATATATATTTCATCCGATTTTGTGTTTAAGTCCCTCACATGCGTAATATGCACTCCACATCAATGATTTTTGGTACCAGATATCAGATACAGCTCAGAAATAAGTGCCTAATATTTGGTCAAGATCAGTTTAGATTTGGATATTGCTCCCATATATATCTTTATCAGATTTCAGGTTTATCGTGCACCAAATAGCTTATATCAGCCCAAATGGACTGCATTTCGGCACATTTATCCGATTTGGTGTTTTAGTCTCTCACGTGCGAAATATACACTCCACAACAAGAATATTTGATACCGGACATCAGATACACCTCGAAAATACATCTGCCTAATTTTATCGATATCGGATCAGATATGGATATAGCTCCCATATATATCTTTATTCGATTTTACGGTTATTGTTCAGATAGATTTTTTCATATTTGACCGAATTTTTCCATTTGGTGAAATAAATATATATTTTTTTTTTTAATATAATTCATATCGAAGTCATATCATTCCAAAATCAAACCTTTTTTGTAACGGGAGTTCTACTAAATAGGCATAGTAGTGTAGGGTAGGGTATAGTCATAGTCATAGCAAGTAGTCGGTTTTTATTATTTAGATTAGAAACTCTGGGAAGCGCCTAAAAATATGCTATAAAAATGATACAGATAATTTTGGAAAAAGTGACTTTACATATGACTCAAATATCATTGGAGCGGTACACCAGTCGCCAGTATTTTCGCAAAGGCATTGCATTTCCAAACCCTTGGAGACACTCATAATACCTTTACAGTTTACCTGATTTAGAATACCCTGTCGATTTCCATTGCCAATTCCTCTTCAAGGATATTAATCCGACAAAAAGCTTTAATGTAAACATAATATTACCAAAGAGAAGGAACGCGTTTATTTTTTCAAAAAATTCTGTCTTCTTTTGTACTTTTTCACAACATTATTTTTGCCTATTGTTTAATTCTCTTTTGGTTCAACCATTTGTATCCTTCTAAGACAAATATCTAAACAAGGAAGGTTAACCCACTATATTTATTAAACATAGTGGGCTAGCCTTTAAAACTGTAAACGTATTTTAATTGGGGTTTTGGTATTTACATTTTATTCTACACTACCTTTTAGTTTGTAACTAGTTCACATCTAGTTCCATGCTCGAGTGGGTTTGCAGAAAACTTGTGAATGAGTCTGATGGATATGCCTCTTTTTCGATTGGCAAATATATCTCAAATATATGCATTCATGTGAATACTAAAATCGTCAAGAGTTGTCAACTGACATTTAAACGAAAAATAATAAATTTGTAGTGGCGAGAAATAAAAATACACATCTTTTTATTTAGAAAAGTGTTTAGCTACAATGTTGTTTGGTTGTTATTATTAAATGAGAAATGTACTAAGTATGTATTTATGTATGTATAATCGTTTTTGTTTCGATGTTTGGCAAGATATCAATGAAATTTTCAGCAGTTTTTTTTTTAGAATTTTTCACACCCATCCAGACACGAATTATTTTTTGGTCATTAATTTTTTTTTGTCGACCAGAGTGGAAATCTTAAAATAGAAACACAATGTGGCATGAGGAAATGCATATTATTATTTTATGATTTCATGTGTCTAATTTTGAAATATTAGATGGGCTTCTTGGTATTGTTTTGAAAATTTGCAACGCATTAATAAAAATTATGGTCTCTCGACCTTGACCGGGTTAAAAATGTTTTAATTATTGTTTATATAAAGAATGAGGGTGTTACGTACAAGTGGGATCAAAATTATATTTTTATGTGACACACCCATTGGGGAAGGCTTAGGTGAGGCATGCGCTTTATTAAGAAATGCTAGTTGTCTCGACAGAATTATTCTTCAAGATGTTCTGAAACAAAGAATATTTCAGATATTATATATTTCGGGTTTTTTGTGTTCTAATATATTCAATAACTTAAAGCCTCTCCGATGTTGGAATTGTGACTTTTTCACATTTTATTTTTTAAAAAAATTATAGTATACTTTTGAGCGCTTCCAACAATTTTACACCCTACAATATATATATGTATAAACATTCAATTATACTATACTTTTAAGGTTTAACAAATATGGAGAGCGTCTGAAAGTATGTTATGGAAAGGGTAATGATAAGTGTGGAAAATTTTACTCTACATATGACTCTAGCATGATGTGTAATCTGACCTTAAGGAAAATGCTTACAAGTGTGAAGTTTTGTTGACTTAGTAAAAGTGAGAATACATAAAACGTTTCTAGGGAGGGTATATTAACTTTGGCATTCAGTTTGTAACTCCTCGAAATGTTTATGATAGACCCTACAAAGTATATATATTCCGCTTGAGCGTAAATTTCTAAGTCGGTCTGTTGTAATCACGCTATCTAGATAGAAGGCTAGAATTTTGCACACGTGTGTATTAATAACGGTATTTCTCAATATTCCGTATTTTTATGATTTTGGCGATATTCCGGAACTTTTTCAAATTTCTTACTTGAAGATCTTAATGGGTACTACAGTCCATAACAAAAAATTAAATATGCTGGCCCACGACTTTGTATAGCCCCCATACTCGTATAACGGTACCTCCCAATATTTGGTATTTTTATGATTTTAGAGACATTATGGACCGGAATTGTTTCAAATTTCTTATTTAAAATTCGTAATGGGTACTATGGCCTATGACTAAAAATTTCGTATGCAGGTCCACGTCTTCGTATAGCCCCCGTATAACGGTTTTCATTTAAGCGGTATTTTCGTAATTTTTGATAATGTTCAAATTGCTTCCTTCCCTCCTACGTATTGACAGACTTAAGTCATCGGTTGGTTTCTTCGTAAAAGAACAAAAGAGCGTAGGGTGAACAAGTATAAATTATCCATCCAAATTAAACCAAGTCAACCTAAATAAGCCTGGGTCTTTGGCAGTTCATACTAAACGGGCACGAAAAGTACTAAAGTGTATGTAAAATTAAATTTGGAATTAGAGTCACTGATGGAGTAGTGCAGGATAGATGTACAAAAGGGTTTTTGGAAATTTGAACAATAAAGTTACGAAAAGTTCTAAAATGGCACTAAACTTTTAAAATGGTACCATTCGGTATTATGTGAACACTAAGGTAACGAAAAGTTCTAAAATGGTTTTAAACTTCTAAAATGTACCATTCGGTATTATGTAAACGGATAGAGCTAAAACTTTGAAGTTTGGTATGAGAATCCAGATTGAAAAGTAAGTTTGATATATTTTGGAAATGTGTGCCAACTGTACTTAGCGGTACTAAATTTAGAACAATTGGGTTTAGCAGAAGGGTGAAACTTGCATTTTAAAATCTTGTATTGGACTCCCTGTTGGTGGTAGATTTGTAATAAAGAGGTTGTTTGGGAAAAAAGTGCACGAAAAGTACTAAATAGTACTATATTTGGTACAATTTTGAAGAGATAGTGTTTGCAATCTGGAATTTGTTCATGTGTAGTCTGGATATATAGAGGTCATTTCGGCAATGCATACTATAGTGGTTCGAAAGTACTAAATGGTACTAAAGTTGGTATTGAGTATTGGTATAGCACTCATAATTTTTAAAATTTGTTATTTAGAGTTTTTAAACTGCCCTCCCTTAACATCTAGAGATTTTTTTTATAAAAATGTTCTACCACATTTTGGTATGGCCAACAGTTAACGGATATACCCAATTTTTGGTATTTGAGTTATTTTAACCACATTTTTTGACATTTTAAGCTCTTAATAAGTACCATCTCTTTGGCAGCAAACTAATCCCGTCAATTTTCAAAAGTCTTACTTTCCAAATTGTGGAGGGTATTTAATGTTCGGCCTGCCCAAACTTAACTGATTATACCCTAAAAAACTATGTGTTGGGGTATTATAAGTTTGATTGGGCCAACAATTATGTAACACCTCGAAATATTGGTTCCCGACATAGAAAACTATATATGAATCTTCCTATCTCGCCGGGCTGAGTCGATCTAGCAATGTATGTCCGTCAGGGTCAAAATAGAACTCTATTGTTTTTGGAGATGATAGCAAAATATTAAGAGGTTGAAATGGACCAAAAACAGAAAAAATTGTTGATTTTGCTGTTGCTCTACAGGCCACCATTCATTATAGACCAATCGACGCAGAATTTTGCATGAAGATAGAGTTTAGGGCTGGGCAGAAGCCTACCAATTTGACTTACAATTTTGAATTGTAAATGTTCTAAAGTTTTTCTACACCCCGCAACACTATTTGTTGAGGGTAATATATATTGGTCGCATTTATCGTCCAATCCTCATGAAATTTTTCATGGGGGTAGGGTTAGGGTGGATAAAAAAATAACATTTTCCTGATGTTGCAGTCGCTCTACAGGTCACAATTGAAAACCAATCGACACGGATGGAGTCTAGCATTTTGGATGACCATTAGAATATATTTAGCTGTAAAATAGACCACAATTTTCGTGTGAAATATTTTTGAATGCCTATCAACACCACGCGGATTGTAAATATTGGACAAATGTCCCTGGTCAAAAACTAAGGGCTCTATTACATTATTTGAAAAACGAAATCTTCCAAAATAGATTTGGACATAACGGGGCTTCCAACATATTGTAGTGTTGTAGGGTATCACATAGTCGGCCCCGCATGTCTGTGCCTTTGCTTACTCGATTTTTATTTGCTGTTATATTCGGAAATCACATTTGAATATTATATTAATTCTGGGTTCTCTTTTCCATTAAAATAACAGAATAAGTGTGCAAGGTAGCACTTTTTTGTATTCGTTTTATATTATGAATTTGTTTTTAGTCTTAATTAAATTTTTCCAAGCAATTTCTCCGACCAAATAAAATGGAAAGCGAAAAAAAGCGCGCAAATTGTAATGAGTAATGTTATGCAATAATACGATGCCTTCTCACTTTCGAAATAGTGACCCAATTAATGAACACTATAAGACTTCAATTTATGCAATACTATTTTCATATTTCCACAATTGTCAATTAGACTTTGATTTTTATTTTATGACGTCGGAGCGTAAGAGAAAAATTGCCACCACGATATCAAAGTACATTCTCTTTGCATGGAACACGTGCGGATATAACATACATTTAAGATGTCCGAAGACACATAAACTTGACAAGCTTACAGTATACCCCCAAAGAGCATAAAACGCGCTTAGAAACCAAGCAATATATTTACAATTTCCAATCGACATTTTGTCGCTTTTTTTCAATACATTGCCATTTATGACGCCACCGCCAACGCCATACAAAAAATGGCAAGCGATCACGTTTTTCTTTCACTCTTCTCATCTTCGTTGATTGGCCACTATCACCAATTGAAAATGGGCGCTTCCTATTTTAATCTAATTTTAGTTTGGCCCATTTAGCCATTCCCATTGATAGTTGTTGGTGGTAGCAGCGTTAGCGACCATGAGATATATATCTTGTGGCCTTCTGTACCCATATCTCATTGTTGTTTTATTTTTAATGGTGACTAATTGGTGTGATATGTTCTATAAAAATGTATTTTTTTTTTTTTTTTTGATAAAATGCCAGTGTCACAATAATTTGCATTACAAATTTATTTAGGTTTTTATTTTTCGGTTTGTCGTATCTAATTCATGATTAATAGATACTCTAGATATTATCTCTAACATTTAGGCAATTTTTGTCAATTGGACTTCTCACGGGATAGATGCTGAGGCATTTTTAAATATTAGAGGGCAATGTATCGGCTCACAATATATCTAGAACTTCTTGATACGATCACTCTTCCAGGGGTAAGAATATTTTTATACCCCCGTTTCATTCCGTTTGTAACACCTCGAAATATAGATTTTAGACCCCACAAAGTATATATATTCTTGATCAGAATAAAATTCAATGTCTATTTAGCGGTGTCCGTCTATCCGTCGGTCCATCTGTGAAAATCACTCTAGCTTACGAACGAAATGAAGTAGGTTGAAATTTGTATTATGTCTGCAGGACTTTTGGTATTGAAAATAGGTCATGTAGGTCCACGTTAAGTGATTTATGCGACATTATCTACTGGAATTGTTTCAAATTTGGTATTTGAAGTTCGTACTGGATACTACATCCTATGACATTTTTCCACGGATTTGTGTAAAAATCGGTATTGGTAGCTCAACATTGTATGTACAGGTCCACGTCTTCGTATAGCCCCCATATTCGGTATTTTGATGATTTTTGCTATATTATTCACCGATTTTTTTTAAGTTTCTCATTTGAATATTGTAATGGCTTATGACAGAAGTTGCCTATGCAGGACATGACTTTCAAGACTTTTTCTGAAATAAAGGTCTTTTTAAGGGCTTCTAAAGAAAACAGACCGTCTAATGGACGTCTATGATTCAACACTTCACTGAATATCCTTCTAAAAACTTCTATAAAAACTTCGAAATTACTTTGAAAGAAGATGTTTGAAAGGTATTCTATAATAAATAAAAAACGTTAAGTTCGGTCGGGCCGAACCGAAGACCGTTTGGATAATGCTGTTAAACTTTTCAAAAAATAAAGTGAGTGAGGCGTCGGAGCTAGAACCCATTATGAACTACAAATACCAATTTTTAGACAAATCCGTGGAAAAATGTGGCGAAAATAATCAAAATACCGAATATCGTGAGCTATACCGTTATATGGGAGCTATACGAAAACAATGTTTTGCCATCGGAGCTAGGACCCATTGCGAACTACAAATACCAATTTTTAGACAAATCCGTGGAAAAATGTGGCAAAAATCGTCAAAAAATCCCAACATCGGGAGGTACCGTTATATGGCGGTACTTTTCTTACCTTTCTAGTTCGGATTTACAAAAAAAGCCAGCCTTAACTCTCACATCCATTCCAAGGTTGACTTTCGCCCAAAATTTCAAGATTTGGCATCAATCGTTTTGTCTTCAACCGTTGAGTCCAAATAATACCTAAAAGATCTGTAAATCTCCTATAAGATCTGTAGAGCTTTCCCTGGATGATCTGTAAATCTTCTCCTAAAAATCTTTAATTAATTTTTATAAAAGATCGGTTGTATATCTTTATATAAAAGTTCTGCAGACCTTATCTGAAGATTTGCACATCCTTCTATAGATGATCGGTATAGCCTTTTATAGTGTCTGTAGATCCCCTCATATCCCCTGTAGATCCCCTAAGATCTTTCGATCTATTCGTAGAATATCTGAGGATCCCTTTTAATATCTATAAGTCTTGTAGAAGAAGGTCTGGAGAACGTCTGCAAGGAGATCTGCATATTTTCTTGAAAATTACCTGTAGACCTTCACACAAAAGATTTGTAGATATTGTCATAGATCTGTAGATTTCTACATGGAAGAGAGGAGAAGATCTGTAGACCTCCTAGAAAATCTTGAAGAAATATCGTACATTTTCATGCAGAAGATCTGCATATGTTCTTATAAAATATCTGCAAATCATCTTATGAAGGATCAGTAGAACTTCTCCTTGAAGATCTGTAGTAGAAAATCTATAGACCGCGACTGCGCCATAGGCTACCTTAAAAATCCCTAAAAATTGGTCTGTTTCAGAACTACAAGAATGTAAAATTTTTTACCACGATAACCTATTTTCTCTTTATGATATCGAATAGCAAAAATAGTAGATTCTTGTAGGTTGTAGAACAGAACGAATGTGAAATATCTCTATTGCGTACTATTGAGTTAAAAGATCCCAAATTGACAAATTACAGTTGTTTGGAAAATGGTGCCGAAACCTTAGAAATCCCGGAAATTAGGAGGTAACGTTTAATGCGGGCTATAATAAATTGAATCTACATTGAATATTTTTCCTTGGGAGTACATTTACCCACAGAAAACCAGAAATTTCAAATTGCAGCTGATATGGTTGAAAATTGAGAGAGAAACCTCCATAATATCGAAATTTAGAACGGTATGTGCTATAACCCTAACATGGATCGATATTTTCCATTTTCAATACAAAACATCCTAGGAATAATATTTATCTTTAATAGTGTGAGCTCTTTCGTGATTTAAGCAGACAAACATGAAAATGGAAATGGTGTCGAAACCTTCGAAATCCCGGAAATCAAGAGATACCCCTTATCAAAAATTGGACCTAAATTTAATATTTTCTTAGCCTCCACGATATCGATTTGTAGAACGTACGGGGTCTATACCTAAACATGAATCGATATAATCCATTTTCAATACCAAACACCTAGGAATAACATCAATCTTTAATATAGAGTGCCTCTTTCTAATTTGAACTGGCGAACATATGGTCTCCGACGAATATATCGAGGTGTTGTAAATGGAATGGATGGATGGAGGGTATAACAACTTTCCATCTAAAAAAAAAATAACTTTCCAAACAAATTTCCATTAGTTGGCTGTTTTATTGTCATGTCTAAATATATACCCTTACCTACAAAACGGAAGAACAAACTTCAAACTAATTGGAGAGAAAAATCAATAAAACCCAAAAATGTTGTTGCCATGTCACTAATTGATTCTGCCGATAAATACTAATTAAACCTCAAAGATCGTATCCAGAGCCATTCAAATAAAATACAAATCTATGCATATGTACACATGTTTGTGTACATCATACCTTCATATTGTTTTAATCAAAAAATCGAAAACAATTCAATTTGTCAATTTTGTGAAAATATTTGTCTAATTCTTTGTTTTTTTCGACAAACATCTTAATTGGTAAATAAACAAAAATCACAACAATATTTAATTAAATATCAGACAATGTTATGAGTTTAATTCAAATAAATTTGGTTAATTTAAACAAATTTAGGCTCACTGAAAGACATTTTTGAGAAAAACCCAAAAATAACTAGGAATTTACCGATCAACAACAATTAAGTGTCGCAGAGTTTGGTGCAACCATGGTTCAATAACAGGAGGTAGAATAAACAAATGCATTTTTTTCTTTTGTGGTCCCTATTCCGTCAGAAAATAATAAATAAAACAAATTGAAATTATGTCCAATCAGTTGAAAAAAAAACCAAATTAAAAAGTATCAGTCACTTTTGCCGACATAAATTCCATATTCATGAAAATGAAAATTGTGACCCTTTGTGGGTGAGGGTTCGCAGATATATATATGATCTTCACAACAGATCTTGTGTTGGTAAATGTGTTTGTGTGTGTGTGAAATTTGAAGAGAACTGGATGCTTATTTCCCTTTCTTTGAGCGTTTTGTTTTTCAAAATCTTGAACCCTATGTGGGAGAGGTGGCAGAAAAAATGGTCCGATCTCTACCATCTTTATTACAGATCTTGTGTTAATGGAAATATTGAGATGTACCAAATCTGAATGGAATCGTATGTTAATTTCGTGTTTTATGAGCTTCATGGTATTCAAAATTTTGACCCTTTGTGGGGGAGGTACCAGAAGGAATGGTCCGATCTCTACGATCTTTATAACATATCTTGTGTTGATGGAAATATTGTAATGTACCAAGTCTGAATGGCATCGGATGTTAATTTCCCTTTTATAAGCTTCATGAATATTCAAAAAATTGACCCTTTGTGGGATAGGCACCAGAAGGAGTGATCCGACATATTCCATCCTCACAGCAGATCTTATGTTAGTAGAAATAATGGGATGTGTGAAATATGAAGAGAACCGGATGCTTATTTCGGATTTCCCTTTCTTTGAGCGTTTTGTTTTTCAAAATCTTGAACCCTATGTGGGAGAGGTGGCAGAAAAAATGGTCCGATCTCTACCATCTTTATTACAGATCTTGTGTTAATGGAAATATTGAGATGTACCAAATCTGAATGGAATCGTATGTTAATTTCGTGTTTTATGAGCTTCATGGTATTCAAAATTTTGACCCTTTGTGGGGGAGGTACCAGAAGGAATGGTCCGATCTCTACGATCTTTATAACATATCTTGTGTTGATGGAAATATTGTAATGTACCAAGTCTGAATGGCATCGGATGTTAATTTCCCTTTTATAAGCTTCATGAATATTCAAAAAATTGACCCTTTGTGGGATAGGCACCAGAAGGAGTGATCCGACATATTCCATCCTCACAGCAGATCTTATGTTAGTAGAAATAATGGGATGTGTGAAATATGAAGAGAACCGGATGCTTATTTCGGATTTTATAATAGTTTTGGTTATTCAAATCTTTGACCCTTTGTGGGGGAGGTGCCAGAAGGAATGGTCTGATCTCTACCTTCTTTAAAAAAGATCTTGTGTTGCGGGAAATATTGAGATGTGCCAAGTCTGAATGGAATCGGATGTTAATTTCGCGCTTTATGAGCTTAATGGATATTAAAACTGTGAGGGAGGTACAAGAAGGTGTGACCCGACATATTCCATCTTACCACCAGACCTTGGGTTCTTAAAAATAATATTATGTGTGTGATTTGGAGACAATCGGACTCTTACATTAAATTTTATAAAAGTTATAACTATTCAAAAGTTTGATCCTTTATGGAAGAGGTACTTAATGGAGCGGACTGATATTGTCCATTTTTGCACACTACCTGGCCCTGATGCAAATATTAGGATTTGCAAATTTGGAGAAAAATCGGATTGTCCTTTCTCTTTTGTGTGCGTACAAGTTTTTTTTTTGAAAAGTTTGCCCTTTTGTGCGGGGTGGGGGGTGTTAGCAGAAGACTTGGACCGATATTCTTCATCTCCGATGTCGATCTATGTTTGATAATAATACTATGATGCACCAAGTTCGAGAGTTTTCGTGCGCACCAGCCAGTCAGACAGACGGAAAGATGGACGGACATCGCTAGATCGACTCTAAATGTTCTGAAACGGATTTGGGCCAAAGAGACCTAGGGTGTAAAACCTTTATTTCGATGAGTCACGTTTTGGCCGTATCAAATGATATATATATGGCTGAGGGTATAATAATCGAACATTGGCTGAGGGTATAGATCTCTCGGCAAAATCACTGGTACTTAACTTGGTTTTCGTTCTTTTCTATTCTCTCAGATAATAAAAAAAATCAATTGAATATGCAAAAAATCATATTCTCGACGTTAATCTGTAATTAATTTTACAATTCATGGAAAAGGCCGCATCGTTCCTCTGAAAAGTTGTTGTGAAAAATTGTTGCATGTTTTGATAGGATTGTCGACACAGAAGCATTTTCCAGTTTCTTTGAAGATAAACTACCTTTCTGGTCCGGGACGTGGCCGCATACAACATTTTTTTGTTTTTGAATGTTTACTCTATGAATTTTTACACTTTTGTTATAAAATACGGAAGTTTAACAGATTTTTTTTTGTTTTGCACAAAACATATGTTTTATTATTCATAATTGTTTTATTGATAATTGTTGAATATTGAATTATGGTCACATATAAGGAAGATACTTTTTGTAAAGACGTTGAAAATCGGCTCGTGTGAGGGCAAATAAAAAAAATATTCAAAAGCTGAATATGGATTTTCATTATGATTTTTAAGCAGTAACTGCAAATTAGACTTGAACCATTTCGAATCCTTAAAAAAATATTGGCATTTCTCTTAAATTCTACTTTTCTATTTATTTCAACGCTACATTTTCCTTTGTAAACCCAAACTTTTAATTTCCTCTGCTATTTTGAAAGATGCACTCCAAAAATGATGTCTATGAGTGTCAAAATTCCTATATTTTATTTCGCCATTAGCAACCGTTGAAAATTGGGCTAAAATTATAAAAATACCAAATATCGAGAGGTTATGTTATATGAGCTAGTTTGCTATTTCGGATAATTGGGAATACAAAAATAAATAACAATTTTCAGGATTTGACAAATGTACCTCATTATCCTCACTGCTACCCCAATTTTTATTTTTTCCTCCCTATATAATAGAAGTTTTCCTCACTCTGCAGTGTATTAAAAATTCAACCGACTTAACATTGTTCTCCCAACTTACCTGCGATTTTATTTGTTTACTATTAAAATTGTGAAAGCAAAAACCGAAAAAACGTGACTAACATTCGTGTTTATATTTCATCATTCTCCTACTTCCATTTCTAAAAGTTCAATCAACTTTGGTGGATGACAAACCAAAAAAAAAGTGGTTGTCTGGCATAGTTTCATAATTAATACCGTAAGATTTGGTTTTGTTTTTGTATTTTTTAAGTCTCGACGAATTATATTCATATTCGTTATTCCAAAAGGGGGATTTTTCGTTTGTCTGCGTTTCGATGATACGATTTCATTATAAAACCAGTTGCTACTTATGTCTATAATTAATCAATGGGTCATGGAGGCCGGAGGTGAAATATCATAAGAAAGTCATTTAAAAATAGTGGTTAGCGGCAGTTTTTTTCAACAAATTAAAAACAATAAATATACTTTTCTTAATTGAGTTAGTTGGGTTATTGTAATACAGTGGTGTATATTGAATTCATATAAAGTTTTCAATTAACAAATCCCTAGATAAATTCTGGGATTAATTTACCATTCTGAAAATTATAAACTTCTCTAATCCACATCCAATCACATGACACCAATTAGCACCAAATTTGGTGCTAAATAAGTGACATCACAAAAACCGATATGTTTGTCCAAAATATATGATAATCTGATTGCAACGCCTAAATGAAATAACACGTTTTTTTATTCAGATATAATTTTAAAACTAATTCAACAACATTTTGAGATAACTTAAAAAAAATACTTGATTTTTAACCGTCTCCACCCGCCTCTGTATCCCGCGAATGAGATTAAATAGAAACCTAAATTTTGTCATGAGCGGGCTGGAAAAATATATTTTTACTAGCAAGTGCCAGCTACTTCATCAGAAAATCAAGTCAACCTTAAAAATTTAGATTCGTTCCAACAGTTCATGTTAGGCCTTTTTTTACTCGAAATGCACAATTGGTTCAGTTTGACAAAAAATATTAATAAAAACTTCATATATTGCACTAAGTTTTCAGACTGTCAAGGTTTTATATATTATTCAAGTATTTCCATTTTTGGGAAGAATAATAGAAAATAATTTTAACTTTTACACCAAAAAGTCTTCAAAATCTTTCTTTATTCAGTGTACCGTTGCGGATATTAATAAAACTATTGCACTATGGACCCATATCTGATTTTTGTACCCAAAATTATTTCAACCGGTCCATATGAAAACCCTAGGAGCCTTCAATGATCTCAATATCAATTACAGAATTTCAGGTCTTTTGCCATATTAAATACCAAATTTAGTAAAATTTAGTACGCATATCCAAAAAAATCTACATCTTTTCATCCTAGACAAAAAATGCGATTCAAAATTAGTACCATTTAGCAGTTTTTGAAAATTTATTGTACACATTTGCAAAACCGTTTCATATCTCAATCCCAAATACCAACCGGGACCTCAATGTCAAATTTCGGGATTCCAGCTCTATCTCTTCACCCAATACCTAATTTAGTACAACTTTGTACTTATCAAAAATTTTCAATTTAAACCAAAACCAGCTCCATATCTTAACCACAGACACCAACAGTGACATCTATATCAAATTCGAGAATTTCAGCTCTATTCCTTCACCCAATACCTAATTTAGTACTTTTCGTACAATTATAGTACACATTTCCAAGACCACCTCCATATCTCAATCCCAGAACAGAGACCTGAGTATCAAATTTTAGGATTTCAACCCTATCTTTTTACCCAATACCAAATTTATTACTATTTAATAGTTTTCGTACAAATATAGGACGCATTTCCAAACCACAGTCAAATCTCAAATACATACCATTAGTAATCTAATTATCAATTTTCAGAATTTTATCTCTATTCCTTCACCCAATATCAAATACAGTACCACTTAGTACATTTCGTACAATTATAGTACATAATTCCAAAAACACCTACATATTTTAACCACAGACACCAACAGTGGCACCTATGACAAATTTCAGAATTTCAGTTTTTTTCTTTCACCCAATACCCAATTTAGTACTATTTTTTCACTCAATACCACATTTAGTACTTTTTGCACAATTATAATATACATTTCCAATCCACCACTCAAATACATATACCATCAGTAATCTAATTATCAAATTTCAGAATTTTACCTCTATCCCTTCACCCAATATCAAATATAGTACCATTCAGTACTTTTCGAACTATGGTAGTATACATTTCCGAAACCACCTCCATATGTCCAGGTAATGCATGAGTAATACCAAATTTCAGATTTAAGGCACTATCACTTCACCAAATTATAGTACTATTTAGTAAATTTTTTCATTGTTCCAAATATAGTACTATTTAGTACTTTTCGTGCACTTGTAGTAGAGTTTTCCAAAACCAGCTTTTTATCACAAACCTACCACAAATAGGACCCTAATACAAACTTTTAAAAGTCCAGCTTCATCTGTTCACCCTAAACCAAACTGCTCCAAATTTAGTAACATTTAGGACCGTTCGCACACTTAGTACGCACTTCCAAAACCATCTTCATATGTCAAACTCACTTTCCAAACTTGATTCTCATACCAAATTTCAGGTTTTTTACTCTATCCGTCCACATAATACCAAAAAGTACCATTTTAGAAGTTTAGTACAATTCTAGAGCTTTTCGTTTCCTTAAAGTACGAATTTTCAAAAACCCTCTGGGGCATCTGTTCTGTACTCCATCAGTGACACCCATCATCTTAAAAATTCTAACTCATTCCGTTTGTCCAATACAAAGAATTCAATTGTTAGCACATATGGTCCTACAATTAACATTTTCGAAAAAATTCGAAAATATTACTGAGTTTGTTTTTTCCCTGTAGTTCTAGTCATTTTCGAGATATAACAACTTCTAAAAACCAGTATTTTTATGTAAATCGCTGTAATTGCTTGTAAAAAATTCAAATATCGAGATGCTGTGTTTTTTATTTTTTTTTTTTTTTTTTTCAAAAATATAAGAGATGTTCAAAAATATATTAACGGCACAATCCGAGTATATTTTATAGATTTTTTTTTGAAAACTGCAACTCTCTCGGATTGAAAAAATCTAAAATTTCTGCAACTTTTTTTTGTAAAATTGCATTTTCAAACGACACCTTGTTAGCTTCTGCGGAGACAAGTTTGTTTTTTCCCTAAGTTTGTTTTTTCCCTGTAGTTCTAGTCATTTTCGAGATATAACAACTTCTAAAAACCAGTATTTTTATGTAAATCGCTGTAATTGCTTGTAAAAAATTCAAATATCGAGATGCTGTGTTTTTTATTTTTTTTTTTCAAAAATATAAGAGATGTTCAAAAATATATTAACGGCACAATCCGAGTATATTTTATAGATTTTTTTTTGAAAACTGCAACTCTCTCGGATTGAAAAAATCTAAAATTTCTGCAACTTTTTTTTGTAAAATTGCATTTTCAAACGACACCTTGTTAGCTTCTGCGGAGACAAGTTTGTTTTTTCCCTAAGTTTGTTTTTTCCCTGTAGTTCTAGTCATTTTCGAGATATAACAACTTCTAAAAACCAGTATTTTTATGTATATCGCTGTAATTGCTTGTAAAAAATTCAAATATCGAGATGCTGTGTTTTTTATTTTTTTTTTTCAAAAATATAAGAGATGTTCAAAAATATATTAGCGGCACAATCCGAGTATATTTTATAGATTTTTTTTTGAAAACTGCAACTCTCTCGGATTGAAAAAATCTAAAATTTCTGCAACTTTTTTTTGTAAAATTGCATTTTCAAACGACACCTTGTTAGCTTCTGCGGAGACATTTTGTTAAGGCGTATTATCTTACAAAGACCTATGTCTTTGTACCTTATCTCCAAGTTACCATATTTTTCGCACAGAGGTCCCACTGTTAAGCTTGGCTTTTTTCGAGCAAATTTATTTCGAATACTTTTCGCACAGTGGTACTCAATGAAAAAAAAAATATTTTTTTAAAATGTCGAAATTTTTCGATTGTGCAAATTCATTTCGTTGAAAATTTAAAATTGTAAATCCTCAAGGACATTGTAAATTTATTTTGGATATACCTTTTTTAATTGTTTTTATTTGTTGATCAATTTTTTTGTTACATTACAATGATGCTATGCTTATTGATCAGTATTTTTTTTAATCAAAAACAATAATTTTTTTTTCACCCTACATTTGGTAGCCTCTGGGGAAACCTGGAAGAGGAAGCGTATTATCGCACACTTGACACAGACATTTCATATGTAGAGATATATTTCATTAGGAGGTAACAACTTATCCTCATGTATTGTATTTTTTTGCACAGTGGACATTACTGTTAAAATAGATTTTTCCAATAAATCGAAAATTAATTTGAATAAATCGAAATTGAAATTTAATTTGAATGAAATGTCTCGTCAGGACTGACATTGCCACCATATTTTCTACCTATTATGAGAATAATATCTAATCACTAAATCTTTCTTATAATCAAATTTTTCTCAATTTTTTTGCAGTTTTCCCAATAAACAACGGCCCTTAAACCTTGACAAAAAGTAAAAGTTTTACTCTGGGAATCTATTAAAATAGCGGAAAAACAATACAACGCCACCACCAATTAAATCACTAATCAATATTCGAAAAGAAACATTTAATAGAATTGTGTGAAATCATTTATTTCTTTCAACCGGATATTTCCAGTTACAAAACCCACTGAAGAAAAACTACAACAACAACAGCAAAAATGGTGAACATAACTGTAAGTACAGAACAATAACATATTGTCTATTGTATTGAATTGTTGGAGATTTTTTAATAGAAAAACAAAACAAAATACATTTATTAAACATATTTTTTTATGAATTAATACAAATTGTTTGTTGTGTTTTCTCCTCTTCTTTCAATTGTCCAAATTTTAGGATAGCGGCGGCAAACATGCACCCCAAGAAATGGAACAATTCTTGCCCGGAGATGGCTTGGCCGGAAACACAAAGTAAGTACATGTATGATACATACAGACATACAATGTATGAATATATTTTTTGTTGGCTTTGTTTGACTTTCTTTGTCATGTGAGTTTGGCGGGATCAATGTGCTTGCAGCACGTGATGGAACTTTTGCTGCCGAAATTCGGCAACACAAAGGGAAATCATGTCATATACAAATTCCATAAAAAAATTATTTGGGGATTCATTGAAGAACTTTTCTACAAGTTCTACAAGTTCAACAATTAATTATTTATTAGAAGACCATGAACGGTAATCATCAACTATTCAACTGAAAAAGGTCATCTCAAATGTAACAAAATTGAGTTTGAAACCCATACAATAACTCATGCGAAATATATGTGAAACATATCGATTTGAAAAAATGGTGAACAAGAAGAAGTGAAAGGAAAATCTTATCACAATATTGACATATGGATGTCGTTACCATCTAATTTATTTGGACATGTTGAAAATGAAATGACCTTCCATCTTGTGGTGTTGGTCAAAGTACGGACAAGAAATTTTTGGCGAATATTAAAGCTATTACCCTCAATTAGGTTGGAAATACAGGCTAAACCCTACAGAATATGTGCGGTATATATTTAAATACTAGCAAGTGCTCGCTACATTGTCAGCGAACAGTCTACCTTAAAATTGTTGATTTATTCCAAAAGTTCGTGTTAGGCATTTTTTTCGGTACTGGCACAATTTGATCAGTTTGACAACGTTTTTTTTTTTAATCAAAACTCGTTTTAAATTTCCAGATCAGGTTTTATATATTATTCAAGTTTTTTCTTTTTCGAAAAGAATAATAGGAAAATGTTTACCTTTTACACCAAAAAGTCTTCAAAATCATACTTTTTGAAGTTTATCGAGGAGGATATTTATGAAACCATTGCACAATGGACCCACATCGATTTTTTTGGCTGTCCAAAACTATTTCAATGTCTCCATACATAAACCCTAGAAACCAGTAGTGACCTCATTATAAAATTTCTGAAATTCAGCTCTATGCATGCACCCAATACCAACATTTAGTTACGTTTAGTACGATTTTCCAAAGCAATCTACATTTCTTAATACTAAATACCAAAAGTGATACAAATTTAGTACTATTTGTACACGTATAGTACACATTTGCAAACCCACCACCACATACCAAGAGAGATTTCAATTTCAAAATTCCAACTCTATCTCCTCACCCAATACCAAATTTACTACAATTTAGTACTTTTCGTACAATTCTAGTACTCATTTAAATTTGATAATTCCAGCCTTATTTCTTCACCCAATACCAAGCCTTAAGACCCTCTTGCAAAATTTCAAGTTTCTAGCTTCAGCCGTTTCGTCTGGACGTTGATTCTCAGTCAGTCATTTCACTACACTTTTTATACCCTCCACCATAGTATGGAGGGTATATCAAAATTGTCATTCCGTTTGTAGCACCTCGAAAAATACATTTTAGACCACACTATGTATATATATTCTTGATCAGGACTTTTGGTATTTAAAATGGGCGATGCAGGTTCATGATTTTAGCGACATTATTCACCGGAATTGTTTCAAAATTTGGTATGTGAAGTTCGTAATTCGATAGTACAGCCTATGACAGTAAATTGTCTGTGCAGCTTCATGTTTTGGTATAGCCCCCATATAACGGTACCTCCCGATATTCGGTAATTTAATGATTTTAACTACATTATTCACCGATTCCTTTTTAAGCTTGGCATTTGAATATTGTAATGGTTTAGAATAAAATTTGCCTATGCAGGTCCACGTCGTCGTACCTAATATAACGGCTGCATTTCGTATTTTTGAGATTTTAAAACATTTTTAATGGATTTTATTTTTTTTTGAAAATTGCCATATGAAATGTTATCACAATCTTGACATGTAGATGTCGTCACCACCGCTTTTATTTCGAGATGTTAAAATTAGCATGACCTTCGATCTCATGGTGTTGGTTATAAAAGAAATATACCTTCCACTGTGCTGTAAATACAACGAAAGCAATCCATACTTTAAGTTTTAAACTTAAGCGGATGAATTAACTACCAAAGGTAGTTAGTGGACAGATGCATACAATATTGACGTATAGATGGCGTCGCTAGTGAAAGTATTAATCCGAATTATTTAAAGCTGCTGTGTTGAAATACATGTGGTCGTTATCTCCTGTATTTTTAAAATTAACTTAGGCAATTTATTTAGACAATCCTTCGATGTAGTTAGGTACTGAATACTCAATCTAGACAGTTTAGAAAGGAAAATATATTTTTATACCCTCCACCATGGGTAGGAGGGTATATTAACTTTGTCATTCCGTTTGTAACACCTCTAAATATTCGTCGTAGACCCCATAAAGTATATATATTCATAATCAGCATAAAATTCTAAGACGATTTAGCGATGTCCGTCTGTCTGTCTGTCCGTCTGTCTGTCTGTCTGTTGAAATCACGATAGAGCCCACATTATTTGACGTAGACCTTTGAAATTTGGCACAAGTGTGTGTATTGTCCCTAGGATGGTTGGTATTGAAAATGAGATATATCGGTCCACGTTCTGGTATAGTCCCCATATAACGGTACCTCCCGATATTCGGTATTTTGATGATTTATGCCACATTTTTTCACGGATTTATCTTAAAATTGGTATTTGTAGGTAATGACGGGTCCCTGAGCGTGTGGCAAAACATTGCATGTATAGGTCCTCGTTTTGGTATAGCCCCCATATAACGGTACCTACCGATATTCGGTATTTTGATGATTTATGCCACATTTTTTCACGGATTTGTCTGAAAATTGGTATTTGTAGGTCATGACGGGTCCCTGAGCGTGTGGCAAAACATTGCATGTATAGGTCCTCGTTTTGGTATAGCCCCCATATAACGGTACCTACCGATATTCGGTATTTTGATGATTTATGCCACATTTTTTCACGGATTTGTCTGAAAATTGGTATTTGTAGGTCACAACGGGTCCCTGAGCGTGTAGCAAAACATTGCATGTATAGGTCCACGTTCTGGTATAGTCCCCATATAACGGTACCTCCCGATATTCGGTATTTTGATGATTTATGCCACATTTTTTCACTGATTTGTGTAAAAGTTGGTATTTGTGGGTCATAATGGGTCCTAGCTCGTGTGGCGAAACATTGTAATTATAGGTGCACGTGTTGGTGTAGCCCCTATATAACGGTACCTCCCGATATTCGCATTTTAATGTTTTTTGCCACATTTTTTCTAATGTTCTTTTACCCTAGGGTGGAGGGTATTAAAAGTTTGGCCCGGCCGAACTTAATGTTTTTTTACTTGTTTATATTAAAAACTAATTTTTCAATGGAAGAAGGTTTATGTATTTATTTGTCATTTTTGCATTACTAAATCCAGAAAATTTAACTAAATATTAATGCGAAAATGAAAGTTACATATATTTAAGTGTACAGCGAGATTAGGACAATTGTCATAATATTAACATATAGATGGCGTTCTTTTCAACCTACGTATTTATTATTCGTTACTCCATAAATCTACTACAACTAAAATCCATAATTAAATTATTCATAAAAAGAATATTACAAATGTATGTGTGTGAATGTGGGGTTTTATTATTTTTTGTTTTCAAAATACAGATGAATCTTCTAATAACAACTACAAAAAATACTGTCACGCATTCAGTGACACATTGTCATAACTTTGCCGTTATTCACTTAATATCGGCCAATTTCGCAATTATCTATTCTAGCGGAAATAATTTATTAAATCTATTGGATGGACAATTGTCAGTTTGGGGATCAATGTATTGAATGTGGAGGGCCAGACATGACAAAGCGAGATATACATATACACGCAACAATGAGTCCAACTAATAAAAGGCATTATTAAATTATTTAATTGTTTCTTAGATCATGGTATGTTTGATTCAAAAAAAAAATTCTCCTTCAATTTGTTTTTGTTTGTCCAAATTGGATATTAAGCTGGTAATTACTGTAAAGGTTCATTTCTGTTGACTTTTTGTAGTTTTTTTTTTTGTATCTATATACACACATAGTTTTTGGAGAGAAAAAATGTAGCTAATCTTAAAAGAATATGGTGGAATGACACTATTTTAAAATTTAGGATCTTGTAAATACCTTGCAATATCATCGATATCGGAGCACAGGCAAGGAATATTCAGAATTAATAATTAATAATTAAATTTATTTGTTGTTGTTTCGTCCCCAAAAAGTATAAACAAACATGTCTCAGTTTTAAGTTATGTTTATGGTCCAATACTAATACCATAATTGTGTAATCAACTTAGCTTTTTTAGTCAATAAGCCTGATATTCATAAAGCTGAGCTGGCGAAGATTATTATACCCTCAGCCATATGGCAAGAGAGGGTACATACATTTGATACGGCCAAAATTTCCTTCATCGAAATAACGGTTTTAGACCCTAGGTCTCTTTGGACCAAATCTGTTTCAGGACATTTGGAGTCGATCTAGCCATGCCCGTCCGCCTGCCTGTCTATCTGGCTGGTGCGCACGATAACTCTCGAAGGAAGTATCTGATTTGATCCAAATTTGGTACATCATTACACAATTATAAAACTTATATCTAGTTTGGTGATGGGCAAAATCGGTATACTCCTTTAGGCAAAAAGTCGAAATTTTCAAAAAAAAAAAAATAATAATAATTATAAAATAAAAGTAAAAAAATACTACACAGAAAGAGAAAGGATAATCCGTTTTTGTTCCATCTTTGCAAGTCCTAATATTTTCATCAGTGCTAGGTCAGGTGCAATGGACAATATCGGTCCACTACATCAAGTATCTCCCCCCAAAAAGGGTGAATATTTTGATTAATTATAACCCTAATAAAATGTTATGTAAGAGTCCGATTGTCTTCACATGACACACATCACAATATTCTTATTAACAAAAAGTCTGGCGTGAAGATGGAATATATCGATCCACTCCTTCTGGTACCTAACCCACAAAGGGTCAACATTTTGAATATCCATGAAGCTTATAAAACGCGAAATTAACATCTGATTCCATTCAGACTTGGCTTATCCCATTATCACTACTAACTCAAGATCTGTTATAAAGAGGGATGGAGATCGGACCTCCTGGTTCCAAATACATCCGATTCCATTTAGACTTGGCACATCTCATCGTTTCCATTAACAAAAGATCTGTTTAAATATAGAGAGATAAAAATACAGAGATTGGACAATTCCTTCTGGAACCTCCCCCACAAAGGGTCACAATAACAAAAACGATCATAAAATCCGAATTAAGCATCCAGTCTTTTTCATATTTTACACATCTCTTTATTTCTACTAACACAAGATCTTCTGTGAAGATTGAATATGTCGGCCAACTCCTTCTGGTACATACGCCATCAGGGGTCAAAATTTTGAATATTTATGAAGCTCATAAAACACGATTCCATTCAGACTTGGTACACAAGATCTGTTATAAATATGGTAGAGATCGGACCATTTCTTGTAATATTTCCCCCCACATAGGGTCTAAGATTTTGAAAAACAAAACGCTTAAAGTTAGCGAAATGAGCAACTAACTCTCTTCAAATTTCACACACACACACACACAAATTTTTGCTAACACAAGATCTGTTACCTTCCGGTACTTCACCCACAAATGGTCACCATTTTCAATGCTATTATCTGTCATAATTTGCGAAACATGTCAGCGATTTTTCTAAAAATTATCACATATCTCGTATAAAGTGAAGGAAGTAACCAAAATAGTCCAACCCTGGCACGTAGCAATATTTATATAATATTTATTTAGTTCCGATACGATGGGATAATATTTGTCCATTCCTACGGAACAGGGTCAACAATTTCAATAATCATAACAGAAGTCAAAAAATATTAAACTAATCGAACATTGGGCTGAGGGTATTCGCATATCTGTCGGGCAAAACCGACTGATAACTTATTTTAATTTTCATATCTCTCCCCATACACTACTGTGTAGGGTAAAATCAATGTTCTTCATGCCGGGCATACCGAATTGTTGTAATGACGTCTGTAGAAAATCGCACATGCCATTGACTTGCAGATCAGCTTTTCTATAACGTCTATTTCTATGCTCGTTCCGCTAAAAATATCATTGCAATTCCAATCACAGCATTTTTATTTTCACAAATATTTGTTATTTTTCAAACCTTCAATTAGTGGTCAAATGTTAATGCTAGCTAACAACAATGGACAGACTTATATATGTACTTACCTATTATAACTTACATACAGGGTGAGATAAAGAAAACTGCAACAAAGTCAAAAGCCATAAATTTTACATTTCTTTTTGTGCCAAATTTTAGAATAAGTTTAGATTTGTTCGAATTGGTCACATTTGGTACGAATTATGACCTTCAAACAGCCAATGAAACCGTCACACGGTCGGTATTTTGGACCATTCCCAGCGAAGCGCTTGCTTGAGGTGATCGACACTGTGGTGTTTTAAGTGTCAACTTTGCTTTCCAAAATACTCCAGACACAATAGTCCAACGGATTGATATCAGAAGATTTTGGTGGCCATTGTGTCCTGGAAAGGAAGCGAGGAACCTCATTTTGTAACCAAAATGCGGCCAACGTATTTGCGTGCCCTGGGCTTTAATACACCCTCCAAAAATATTTGGCATTTATTCTGATGCCACGGTCGATTAATACGAGCGGAGAGCGACCATCGGCGGTTATGGCTACCCACACCATCACCATAGCCGGCTCTTGAGTTCCGGTGGCCAACCAAAGGTCCCCATTTTCAGCTAACCTCTTTCCCAAGTAAATAGATCTTTTTGTTTGTTTACAAACTGCTGGACAACGAATGTTTTCTCATCGGAGAAAACCAAATTCGGCAGTTCACTTTAATTCTTTAGCTCTTGTGATTCTATTTCCTTTCTGTTGCGGTGTAAGTTCTTGCATTTTTTATTGGAATGTCAATGGCTTTATTCCGTGCTCATTTTTCAATATTTGCTGAATGGAATATTGCAATATGTTCAGATTACGAGCTATTTTTCGGCCACCACTTCGGCGCTGGTTTCGATCAAGTCGCTCTTTATCTTTCGAACCATTTCTGGTGATATTGCTGTATTCTTCCGTCCATCTTCCTGACGTCGGGCTGCGCTACCAGTTACCGTGTAACGAGCGATGGTACGAGACACAAAAGATTTGTTCACATTTAACTGCTGAAGTGGTCTAACGATAGTCACTTGCGGTTTTCCTGCCAAATATTAGGAAATCACACTATCGCGATTGAATTTCATTACGCATTATTTTTTTTTCTGGAAAATTCTCACCACGCTTGTAAACAACATAATGAGCTGTCGCTGGAAAAATTTTAACAGCTGTCGGACGATTAACTTAGAAGTGACAGCAGTCTGAAGTTGGTTGCAGTTTTTTCATCTCACCCTGTAATAACCTTATATAAACTACATGTGCACTTATAATGGACAATATTATTATTTGTTATTATATTGCGGTTTTTTACATTGCCTTTTATAATTCCCTTATTAACATTTTTTTTAATTAATATTGTTGATATCAAAATAACAGTTTCATTCCCTAGCACACACAACGAAAAAAAAATATTTGAAGAAATATTTTTCTGAACTTTAGACTAAAATGATCATTGTTTTTTTTTTTTTTTTTTTAACTCAAAACTACGTATTTATTATCAGCAATTCAAATCAATATTTTTTTGTTTGTTTTTGTTATTATTGTTTAGGTAGCTGTGATTTGGTAAAGTCAATTTACGGCTAGGCGTTATAGATTATCAATTGTAAAACAAAAGAAATGACAATAAACTTGACATTAGAAGCGATAATCAAAAAAGTCATTAGTTAAGGCTATTTACGGAACTAGTTTATTTTTTTTTTTTTGTGTTCAAATAAAAATAATCGATAATATTATTTATAATCAAATAATTGAATAACTTCTGCCCAGAACCCAAGAGATTTGCACCAAAAAAAAAAAAAAAAAAAAAATAATAATAATCCGCTTAGGGAAAGTCCTTGGAATAGAATTTTGTGTTTTGTGTTTTAATCACGTTAGATTCAGAACGAATTAAGATAGGAAGCTAAATTTTTAAAGAGATCAGTATTTTATGTGCAGGCAAGTCAAGATCGAAGATGGACTATATCTGTTTATCCCCTGAAAGATAATTGTGTATATGGATCCACGATATCGTCTATCCCCCATGCAACGGTACCTTCCGATATTTGTTATCTTGATGATTTTGGTCACATTTTTCAATGGAATTGTCTGAAATTCTACACAAGGAGTTCCTTCTGAGTTCTTTGCCCCCTGAAAGAGAGTTGTCTATATAGGTCCACGATATCGTATATCCCCCATACAACGGTACCGCCCGATATTCGGTATTTTCATGAGTTTAGCCACATTTTTCAATGGAATTGTCTCAAAATCCACACAAAGAGTTCCTTCTGAGTACTTTTCCTCCTGGCAGAGAATTGTCTACATAGGTGCAAAAATGTCGATTTTAGCGACATTTTTGACCGGAATTATTTCAAATTTCGTGTTTATGCAGGCCCACGTCTTCGTATAGCCCACATATAATGATACCTCCCTTAATTCCGTATTTTGATGATATTAGCAACACAATTCACCGGTATTGTTTCAAATGTGGTAAGCGACATTATTCAACGAAATTGTTTCAAATTTCGTATTTGAAGTTTGGAATCGGTATTACAGATTTTTTGATTTTTTTCGGACCGGCCGAACTTATCTGCTTTTTTACTGGTTTATATTAACATGTTTCTGTCATGACTTCTTACATCCAAAATTTCGCATTGTCCTATTAACGACATCTGTTACATTGTCATTTGAATGTATAGAGATTAAGTTCTTTTCAATAAATTGTAGAATGTTGCCTGAATTTTGCCATTGTGCCAAAGAAGAGTTTTCAGTTTCCTACAAGATGAGTTCTTTCTCATCAATTAGCATTAATTGCAATCATTTAGCAAAAATAATTGCCCGCCCAAAAGTATGCTTATAAATTTACATTTATCATAAAACAGCTCCTTACCTAATATCCATATGAAGATGGTGCTGGACATAACATGGCGGGTCACACAGGAGGCGAATTAATCGTCTTACGTTAATCCAATTGGTTTCTCTGGTAGTTTACATAAAGCTAATAAAATGGACGAAACTTGCACAATTTGTATTTGCATTGTTTCAATTATATTTGGGAAATTTTTTCCAAAATGAAAAATAAGTTTTTGACGTCGAAAACATCAGCATTTTTCAATATTGCCATATGCGTATTTTTTGAAGGCAGTATGCGTATATGAGAAATCCCTTTCAATTGGGCATTCGTGATCTATCATAAAGGAACTTATCATCTCTCTCTTTGAAAAAATGCGGCTTATGTTCTTGGATATGTTCATCGATAAAGCCTTATCGGATGCTACCTTTTAATACTATTCTATTTCCTAGAAATGTGTATGAATATAGAAAAAGTAGGCACCCTATGAATTTAAATTTCTCAGAATACTAGACTTCCGACCAATATCAATATTATGATTATATTTTTCAATAATTTATAGATTTATTTAAAATTTATCTTGGAGACATTTCGAAGTTCATACACAGTTTAATAACGATTCATTTACTTTTACCTGAACTCTAATTGGAAATATTGATTTTTTTTGACTGTAGTACGTAAATGGTTTACGGGACTTAATTAACTCGGGAATTTTATTTTGCCAATTTCATTTAGACTACTCATAAAAAGGTTAATCCAGCAAAAGACTCTAATGTAAACATACCATTATATTGAGAAGTATATTTTCGTATAAAGTTGATTTGCAAGGTTTTCCCTATTAGACCCCTCCACTGATTCTTCATTTCGTCTTATCTTAGGTCAGTTAAGGTGCTATAAATTTATTTTGTTTGGACTTTATTCAAATATAAATTGAATTTTAAACATGGTTATGCTAATTTATAATAATTTAGAATTCTGTTATTTATTTATTTTTTTTTTTTCACTTGAATACGCACGTATTTCAGATTTGCTTATGACTAAATGCTCGTTTTATAACAAAAGTGAAATTAAAAGCGAAAATAAACGTAATGCATTTATATGAATGCAAAGAGGCGGGGCTATAGGAAGATCTGCATTACCGATACGTAAAATCATTGTTGCTGCTCCGTGGGTCACGGTAATCATTAAGTTTAGGAAGACGCAAACGGTTGTCGGTGTATTCATGAAATTTTGGGACTTCAAAATAGCAATTTTTGTCACTATCTAGCAGAAAGGTCTGAATATGTGAGATATTTTCTTCAATATCGTTGAATATAAAGGAGTAGAGAAATAATTGAATGATAGACTCACAGAGTATCAACGCCCACACGAAACGGCTGAAGCTAGAGTCTTGAAAAGCTCAGTCTCAAATTCGTATTGAAAGGATACGAAAAGTACTAAAATATATTAGAAATTGAATACTTTGTAGTGAACAGACGGAATGAGCTGGAATTCTAAAATTTAAAATGAGAGTCACTGATGGAGTGCAGGATAGATGTACCGAAAGGTTTTTTGGAAATTCGAACTACAAGATTACTAAACATCTAAAACGGTACCATTTGTATTATGTGTATGGATAGAGCTAAAAATCTGAAGTTTGGTATGAGAATAAAGGTTGGAAAGTAAGTGGTTTTGGAAATGTGGGCTAAGTGTGCGAACTCTACTAAATGGTACTAAATTTTGAACAGTTTAGGTTTAAGGTGAACGGATGAAGCTGAAATTTTGAAATTTGGAGTCCCTTGGAGTCCCTAGTTATACCCTACAACACTATGTGTTGGGGGTATTATAAGTTTGATTGGGCCAAAAATTATGTAACACCTCGAAATATTGGTTTCCCACATTGGAAAGTATATATGGGTCTTCCTAGCTCGCCGAGCTGAGTCGATCTAGCTATGTATGTCCGTCCGTCCGTCTGTCCATGTTAATTTGTAATCAAGCTAAAGGTCGCAATTATGAACCGATCCTCACGAAATTGAAAATGGAGGTGGGGTTAGGGTCAGAATAGAACCCTATTGTTTCGGACATGATCGCACTATATTTAGGGGTTGAAATGGACCTGATTTTGCAGTTGCTCCATAGGTCACAATTATGAACCAATCGACGCGAAAATTTATATGGAGTTAGAGTTTGGGACTGGGCAGAAACCTATCAATTTGAGTGGCCATCGGACAATAATTAGCGGGTAAAATAGACCCTAACTTTTATGTTAGAAAATAGGAAAATTTCCACTAAACCGCGAATATTTTTAATCCCAGCCAAATTACAAAAACATTAAAGAATCACTTCTAACCATTACAGTGATGCTAATAGCCATGAAATCGGATATATATCAAAATAGGTGCAATACATATGTGAACGAATTGATCTATTTTTTTCTGCTTATAAATCAACAACCGCTGGGCCGATTTTCACAATTCACATCAATTTGGAATGGTCTCTTGCCAGAAAACGATAAAATATAAGAAAATCGTGGGATAATATACCAATAAAAAAGTTATATTCTGTTTAATTTTTTTCCCATTTTTGTCATATTTTTTATCGCATGCGATTTTTTCAATTTGACTTACTATTTTGAATTTTAAATTTTCTAAATTTTTACACCCCCCAACACTACGTTTTGAGGGTATTATATGAATGTCGCAATTATCGTCCGATCCTCACGAAATTTTGCATGGGTGTGGATCGGACTTGAAGCCTATTGTTCTTAGGATTTGCATTTAGAGGTTTAAATGGCTAAAAAATTTTACATTTTTCTAATTTTTGTAGTCGTTCTAAAGGCCACAAATGAAAACTAATCGACACGGAATTTCGCATCGAAAGAGAGTTGAGGACAGAGAAGAAGTCTAGCATTTTGGATGACCATTGGATTATATTTAGTTGTAAAATGGACCACAACTTTCGTGTGCAATTGTTTTTAATGCTTCACAATACTACGGAGTGCGTAAATATTGGCCAAATTCTTCGGGTCAATAACGAAATCTTCCAAAATGGATTTGTATATAAGGGGACTTCGAAAATTTGTAGTGTTGTAGGGTATCACATGGTCGGCCCCGCACGACTATAGCCTTTGCTTACTTGTTTTTTGGTAGGTTTGTACAAAGACGTGGTTTTGCAAATGTCTACAACAAGTGCACGAAAAATACTAAATAGTACTAGATTCGGTACAATTTAGCATAGGATGAACGTATGATGCTTGAAATCTAAAATTTGCTATTAGGGTCGCTGCTCATGTGTAGACTGGACATAATGTGTACTATAATTGTTTAAAAATTACTAAATGGTACTAAATTTTGTCCTGGTTGAAGGGATAGGAATAAAAATCTGAAATTATATATTTATATAACTGTTGGTATATGAGGTTGAACTTAGGCGGGGCTTTAGAAATGCGTGCCGTTTTTGTATGAAATGTACTAAATTTGATATTGTGTGAAGAAATAGAGCCGAAATTCTCAAATTTGATACTGAGGTCTCTGTTGGTATCTGAAATTGAGCTATGGAGGTGGTTTTGAAAGTGTGTATTATAATTGTACGAAAAGTATTACTTGGCACTAAATTTGGTCTTGGTTGAAGAGATTGCAATAAAATTCTGAAATACTAAATTGAACTAAATTTAGTATTGAGTGAATGCAATTAGCTGGAATCCCGAAATTTTAAATTGAGATCTCTGTTGGCATCTAGTGTTGAGGTCTACTGGAGGTTTTGCAAATTTGTACAATAAATATATGAAAAATACTAAATGGTACTAAATTTGGTCTTGATTAAATGGGTAGAGCTGAAACCGTGAAATATTATGTTGCGATAACTGTTGGTTTTTAGGATTGAGATTTGAGACTGTTTTGCAAATGAGTACTAAAATTACACGATAAGTACTAAATGTTACTAAATTTGGTATTAAGTGAATGTATAGAGCTATTATCCCGACATTTGATATTGAGGTCTTTGTTGTTATCTGGTGTTGAGATCCTGCGGTGTTTTTGCAAATGGTACTAATTTTGGGTCACTGTTGGTGTCTAAATGGAGAGATTTAGCCGTTATATTAGAGTCTACACGACGACGTGGACCCACATTGGCAACTTTTGTCATAAGCCATTACCATATTCAAATGCGAAACAAGATAACCAGACAATTTTCTGTCATAGGTTCCTTTACGAACTTAAAATACTAAATTTGAAACAATTCCGGTGAATAATGTCTCTAAAATCCTCAAAATACCCAATATCGGGAGGTGCCGTTATATGGGGGCTATACGAAGACGTGGACCTGCACAGGCAATTTTCTGTCCTAGGCCGAACTCTCCACTGTGAACTTTAAATACAGAATTTGAATCATTTCCGGCGAATAATGTCGCTTAAATCACCATAATACCGAAAATAGGGAGGTACCATTATATGGGGGCTATAACAAAACGTGTACCTACATGGCCCATTTTCATTACCAAAAGTCTTGCAGACATAATATACATTTGAGTAAAATTTTATCAACCTACTTCATTTCGTTCGGAAGCTAGAGTGATTTCCACAGATGGACATCCCTTAATCGACATAAAATTTTATGCTGATCAAGAATATATATACTTTGTGGGGTCTAAAATGTATATTTCGAGGTGTTACAAAAGGAATGACAAGCTTAATATACCCTCCATACTATGGTGGAGGGTAAAAAAGGTCCTCCTTGCTGACGAAGTTGAGAGCTCTTGCTAGTTTTGATATAAGAAAAAAAAAACACAAAATATATTTTCAAAAAATTGCCAGTACGATAAATTTTCCAGTTACCATCCCCTTACCTTCCTCTCCTACGAACAAATACTTTCAAATTGGGGGTATTTGGTTATGGTTGTGCTTTCAGTATTCTGCAGTGTTATTGAAATTGACATTGTTAGTTTTGTAATTCATGCACACCCCCTATATAAATACGCCTATACATCGGTACCTTTTTTTTTAATTTAAAAGCTGTATTCATTTCTATGACCAACACTGTACCATCGAATGAATTTCTTATGTATGCGCCTAAAAGTATGCTTTAAATTATTGATAGTCCATTGCAGCTCAGTGTTTACATTGACAGTGAAACTATTGCTGCCTTAGAATGCGCGTATGTCGTTCGCATTACATATTTGGAGTATATTGACTTGTTTCAAATTACCGTTTCTATTGTTACAACCAAATTCTTCTACAAATGGTAATAGAAATCCACCAATGATAACTGATTCAAAGTAAATACAACAGCGACATGCATTACAAAAGCTGATGCAATGGAAATGTTCAATGCAGTCAGTCAGTCATACGGTGAAAGGAGAGAATACAGTGTGTTTAGGTGCTTCCATTTGCAGTTTTTTTTTTTATTGACCAGACATGCATACGTACACACATACCACATTCTTTACCGTTCCATGCAACAAATGCTGAATCGGCATTTTGCACACAGTGTTTGGAAGTAGTTAAATTGAGCGTTTAAATTTATAAATTTAAGAATATTATTCCAATCAATAGTTTTTTGACATTTTGTAAATTAAAAATAATGGGCCGAAGAGGGGAAGAGCTTTGCTAATAACCGCCTGTGAACAAAATTTTGGCGGCGAGTTAAGAAGAAGACGCTTTGCGCTGGATCGTTTTTTATTTTGTAATTTAATTGAAGCCCGAAATTTGAAACTGCCAACGCACACACAGACTGGCCGATCAACTAGCCAAGCAATTAATGTTGTTGCTGCTGCTAACGCTGCTGCCATTTGTGACAACAATTGAATGTTGCTCGTTTGCTTAACTCGATGGTGTGGTGTGGTGTTGGTTTGATCGTGTTGCTACAGCTTGTTGATAGTTCAAAAGAATTTCACTACAAATTTAGCCATCGGAGAAGATAGTTGGTCATTTCAAGCTGCAGCTCTGATATTCTCTTAAAAGGAAATTGTCTTGCCTTTGCTAGGCATCAGTTGTCGTTAAGGTTTCTCAGAGTTAAGTTGGGCGAAAAAAAAAAACGGGAATTCGACAGAAATAAATAAAAACAAAATAACAATATTAAAACATGGCAAAAATGAATGAATCCTTAAACGAACCCATGGAATTAAGGCAGGTTTTGCATTGTCATTCGTTTTTTTAACATTTTTGAAAAAAAATAATAATTTTTATTCCTTTCCTTTTCGTTACAGATACAAAATCCAGCCGCGTAAAGATGCTGAACAGGCTGCCTTGAATCAAACAGATTATGATCCATTTGCTGACAGACAAAATGAACATCCCACAACGTAAATTTCTTCCCATTTTGATTTGAGGGTTATGAAATTTTAATATTTGAATTTGAATATTGAGTTTTTCTTATTTTCTTTTCCAGTGACAGCGAAACGTTAACACATTTGCTGAAAGCCTCTTTGGGTACTGGCATTTTATCCATGCCCATTGCTTTTATGTACTCCGGTATTATAATGGGTATTTTTGCAACAATAATAACCGCCTTCATCTGTACACATTGCAGTTATATTTTGGTAAGTTGTGAAAATTGACAGTGACAAAGGCATAAATTATTCGAAAACCCCCGGTCAATTTGACAATGTGCCTTTTGCTTTTATTTTGAAATCTCCAGTTATAAAACGTTCGAAATGACGTACGTACTTTTCTTCTGTGAAATTGTATAAAAATTCATCTGCAATGGCTTTTATCATTACAACGCCATGGACTTTAAATAATTTAATCGAGTTTTTCAAAAAATAAAATAATCAAATTTTCCGAATACGTGAAAAATCGCCTTGATTCAAAAAGTGTTCATTTGATCAAAAAAGTATCTGATATCAGCTGAACCGAATCCATTGCCGAAAAGCTTATTTCGAGCATTGCGAAAGCTAGTAGTAAATTCTTTTGTTAAATTCGTTAATACCAGTTCAAGATCAGACTTGGATGTCATTTTAGATTTTAAATAACCATCCCAGTGTGTCCGTGTCCGGTGTGTCCCAGTTTCAATATCTTTAATACCTCAAATAATACGAATTGATTAAGTACAATTGTTCCTTGATTTTCGCCTAAAAGGATTCTCGTAATTTATATTGCCAATATATATATTGTCTTTATGGTAAAAGAAACAAAAAATCAAACTGTCAAATATTGTGGTTACCCAAATTCGTGGTGTACAAATTTTCTTAAGAGAACGTAGGAATAGAAGAAGATGGTCCAGTTTTAATACCCATTTGTTGTAACAGGCACAAGGAAATGAAATAGATCCATAGTTTCTTTTGATGATCTCCATAGAATCACATTCTGAGTCGATTGATACATGTCCGCCTGTCTGTCCATGAATATGTGGTAAGCGAGTACAGGTCGCACTTATTGTCCGATGAAATGAAATTTTCCACAAACCCTTTGTTTGTTCCAAGAAATAACAATAAGAAATAGGTAATGGTTGGTCCAAAAATATATCTATGTACGATTTAAATTTTATGGTGCGCTCTATGTGTAATATTCGTTCAAATCATATGGATTTGGATGTCGAATTTGGTGAAAATCCCTTCAGATACAGTTATAGCTCCCATATATATTGTTAATCTAATTTGTTATTTTTATTTCCCACAGCCGTAATATGAACTCAATAACAACGCTATTGGGGACAAGATATGAAATTCTAAGACGATTTTGCCCTGTCCGTGTGTTGTTATCACGCTAGAGTCAAAACAAATAAAGATAGGAAGCTAAAATTTTGCATAGATCAGTCTTTTATCTGCAGCAGGTCAAGTTCGAAGATTTTTAATGAAATTGTCTGAAAATCCACACAAGGACTTCTTTCTGAGTACTTTACCCCCTGGCAGAGTATTGTCTATATAGGTCTACGATATCGTACATCCCCATATAACGGTACATCCCATATTCGGTATTTTTTAGATTTTAGCTACATTTTTTAATGGAATTGTCTGAAAATGCACACAAGAAGGTCTTTCTAAGCACGATATTGTATAGCCTCCATACAACGGCACCCCCCAAATATTCATTATATTCATGATTTCAAATTTCGTACTTAGAGTTCGCGATAGGTGTTACAGCCCATGACGAAAAATTGGGTATGTAGGCTCATGTCTTCGTATAGCCTCCAAATTGTGCCTCCCAATTATTCACCGGAGTTGTTTAAAATTTCGTCTTTAGAATTCGTAATGGGTACTACAATCGATGACAGAAAATTGCCAATGCAGGTCCACGTTCTCTTATATCGCCCATATAACGATACCTCCCTACATTCCGTATTTTGATTTTAGGTGCAATACTCACCGGAATTGTTTCAAAGTTTATATATGAAGTTCCTACTGAGTAACACAGCCTATCGCAGAAAATTGTCCATGGAGATCCAGGCCCCCATACATCGGTACCTTCCTATATGCGGTATTTTGATGATTTTAGCTTCGTATACACCAAAATGAATCTTATAAATTCGCTATTTTTAAGATTTTAGCTGGATTTTTAACGCATTTAATTTTTTTTTTTAATTTTCAAATTGATTCCAAATGGTGGAGCGTATTTAAAGTTCGGTTCCCGACCGAACATACTGCTTTTTACTTGTTTTTATTTAAATACACGTGTCTATCCATATATCAAGAAACGTGGTATAAATCAATTCCGCATATATTTTATATTTATATTTTCTTGCATTTTTTCATATCGGCAGAGCTAAAATGCGGCAACTTGAAACCTACCAAACACGTAACAACATTTTGTACTCAAGTTTGAATTTCACATCACAATGTGTGGTGTTATCCATTTTTTCAATGCATATCAGTTATTGATGTTAAATGAAATTAAAAAAAATGCTATCCATATTTGCTGATGTAATGTGAAACATTTTTTGGTTAAATATTATGGCAGGGGAATTCAACAAAATTCTTATTATTATTTTGCAAAATTGCATTTTGCAAATTGCATTTTTTATTTTTAAGTTTACATATTCTCTTTTTATGCCTATTTTTTATTTATGCTTCCATTTTCTCTCGTCTCGTTTCAGGTGAAATGTGGCCACAAACTGTATTACAAGACACGGCGTTCACAAATGAGTTTTGCCGAAATCGCTGAAGTTTCATTTCAAAATGGTCCCAAATGGTGTCGTGGTTTTGCACCGGTAGCAAAATTCTCTATTTTGTTTGGCTTGTTCCTAACCTATTTCGGTACCTGTTCAGTGTACACTGTCATTGTGGCTAAGAATTTCGAACAGGTAAATATATTTTGGAAAATTGTTGTCCATTACTTTTACTAATCGGTTTTAATCTCCCTTATAGGTCTTAAATCACTGGACCGGAACTGAAGTTTCGCTACGCATGCTCATCTCTTGTTTACTCATACCCTTGATTTTGCTCTCATGGATACCCAACTTGAAATATTTGGCACCCGTTTCTATGATTGCCAATGTTTTTATGGGTTTGGGTCTGGGCATTACCTTCTACTATTTGGTACAGGATTTACCCTCCATTGAAACCAGAAATTATTTCCAAATGTCAACACTGCCGGCATTCTTCTCGATAACCATTTTCGCCATGGAAGCCATTGGTGTTGTTATGCCATTGGAAAATAATATGGAAAATCCACGTCATTTCTTGGGCATTTGCGGTGTTCTCAGTCAGGGTATGTCTGGGGTCACCTTGATCTACATGTTTTTGGGTTTCTTGGGCTATTTGCGTTATGGTGAAGGTACCGAAGAAAGTATTACCTTGAATCTGCCCGTTCATGAATGGTAAGTTGTTTGGAGCATACTCAAATGTTTCAACATTAAATTTGTTTTGTTTTCCGTTTTTAGGCCTGCCCAAGCTGTTAAGGTTTTGATTGCTTTGGCTGTATTCTGTACATTTGGTCTACAGTTCTATGTTTGTCTGGAAATTGTATGGGATAGTATTAAGGAAAAATGTACCAAACGTCCAATATTAGTTAACTATGTTTTAAGGTAAGTTCAGGTATTTGGTTGCACTCTGAATTGAATTTTTACAAAAATTCAGAACTGCAAGAATGCAAAAGTTTTTAATGGGAAAACTGATTTTGCCTTGATGGTATCGAAAAAAAATTGCAAAACTAGTAAATTCTTGCAGGTACTGGAACAGATCATTTGTTCGTAAAATACGGATACAAAATGCTAACTACTACACTTTCACATAGACTTACGATCAGCCTGTTGTGTAGCAATTAGAAAAACGGTACTTCTCACATGGATACGCAGCAATAAAGTGTATGACAAACTGCACAGAGCTAGGTCTATTTCTAACAAAAATAACTCAAACTTTCTCTCTCTCTCTGTTGGAAAAATCGAAGGAAAAATAAATCCTCGCAACATTTCTGCACTAATGCAAGCTAGACTAGTTAAGGCTTTAGGCGCTTTTAATGCAACAACTCAAGAATATCCCTGATGCGGCTGTCTGGGTTCTGACACTTCAATACTTGCTCACTACCATATTAGGTTCAAGCTTAAATTTCTCCTCGAAAAGTGCTTGCAATATTGAAGCAAATTGGCATCCATTGTAGATATGTTGAGTGTCCTATCCAAAAGTTCCAAAAATGGCAAAAATGGCTCGAGTTCAATGATCTCTATTCTTCCTTATCTTCTTGTTAGTATATGCATTTTATTCCAGAAGAAATGTGGACTATAAAGCGGGAGAAACCAAACTTCCCATTCACAACAATTGAAGACCAGAAGGTCCTCTCATATAAGAACAGAAGGTCTTCTCCTAGAGGACATAGTTTTTTACCCTACACCATATAGTGGTAAGGGTATTATGTCTTTGTGCATTTGTTTGTAACATAGAGAAGAAAGCAAAATAGATCTATAGTTACTTTTGAGGATTCTCATAGAATCACTTTCTGAGTTGATTTATTCATGTCACTTCGTCTGTCCGTCTAATCATGTATTTTTGTGAACAAATTGCAGGTCGCATTTATTATTCGATTGAGATGATTTTTTCCAAACAATATTTGTTAGGCCCAAGGACGAACTCTATTGAAATTGGTGAGAATCTGTCCAAATTTAGATATAGCTTCCATATCTTCAACCGATTTCGAGTTTATGCACCAAATGGCTAATATGAGCCCAAAAGGACTGCATTTTGATACTTCCAATGGAATTCAGCCTAAAAGCAAGTACTTTAAATTTTGCTCTCATATATATATTTCATCCTATTTGGTCTTAAAGTCCCTCTCATGCGTAAAATGCACCCCACAACAAGGAGATTTGATATTGGACATCAGGTCCAGATCGGTTCAGGTTTTTATATACCTTCGGTACAAATCTTCAACCATTTTTACTGTTATTGTCCAAACATATATTAAATACCAGCCTAAATTGGATAGATTTTTTTCATATTCAACCATTTTTTTTCCATTCGGTGAAACTCGGTCCGGTATATGTATTGCTCCAATAAATATTTTTTTTATACAATCATGCACTATAATCATGCATTCCGTCAAATTTGTTGAAAATCGATTGAGAGTTGGATATTGTTCCCAAATTTTGACTACTATAAAACCATGATACGCATTCAAATGAGGTTCAAGTTGGTATGATCTACTTCACATAAATACCCAATATAAACCTATTTTTTGTTACGGGAGCTTTACTAAATATGCATAGTGGTGTAGGATATCATATAGTCAGTCCCGCCCGACTTTTTACCTTTCCTTACTGGTTTTCTTGTTGGGTTCGTTGATCGCAAAGTGTTTTTGGTACTGATCTCCTCTGATTTGAACAGTCTGAAATACATGACACCTTTCTGATCCCATCAAATGTGGGTATCACTTTGTTTTTGTTTGATCGGCCCTAGCATCTGATATAACATTTTTGTGTCCATTTCATTAAGGAACAACTAAGTTTGGCCGAGCTGAACTTTTTTACCCTCCACAATTTGGAAAGTAACTCATGTAAATACCGAAATTTTAGATCCTAAAAACGGAAGTGGAGTGTGCGTCGCATCCAGTTCAACTTTCAAACAATTTGGCTTCAGTTATCAAAATACCGAATATCGGGAGGATGGTGACATTGACTTATATAGAAATTTGTTCAATATAAGCAAAAGAATTGATTACGATACCGCTCTACTGAATTTTATGTAGTTCCATCAGGAAATTTGGCCTTAATCGTCAAAAGACCCAATATCGGGAAGTACCTTTATATAAGGGCTATGGGGAAACGTGTACCTTTATAGACAGTGTTCTGTATCAAGATATAGAATCCAATATGAACTCTAAATATTGCATTTTAAACTATTCCGCTAGAGGTTGAGCTGAAATTCATCAAAACACTGTATATGGAGAAGGTACAATTATATGGGTGCTATAGGAAAACGTGGACCTATATAGGCAATGTTCCGGCATAGAATATATTATGAACTCTAAATACCGAATTTGAAACTATTATGCTAGAAAGTGTGGCAAAAATCGTTAAAATATCTAATATCAAGAGATACCTTAATCTGAGGGCTATAGAAAAATGTGGATCAATATACACAATATTATGTAGGTATACACAATATTATGGAGGTAGATCCCAATATAAACTCTAAATACAAATTTTAAATTATTCCATTTAAAAATGTGGCTATAATCGTCAAAATTCCGAATTAAATGGGGACTGTAGGAAAAAGTGCGTCTATAAACCCAAAGTTCTGCCAATATAAACTCTAAATACTGAATTTTAAACTATTCCTTTAGAATGTGTGACTAAAATCGTCAAAATACCGAATATAGGGAGGTACAATTACAATACGAACATTGTAATGTTCCTACTTGACCTGACTGCAGACAAAAGACAACTCTATTCAAGATGTTAGCTTCCTGTAACATGTCGATTGGAACCTACAACAGACGGATGCACGGACATGGCTAAATAAATTTTACACTGATCAAGAATATATATAGTTTATTCGGTCTAAAATGTTTATTTCGATGAGTTACAAACGGAATGATACACTTAATATATGTATGGTGGATGGTATTAAAATACAGAATTACAATTGCATACCAATTGTATATCCTATTTAAATTATTTTCTTCATATAAAATTAATTTTTTAATTTCCAAATTTTATTTTTAGAACTGTTTTGGTAACCGCTGCTGTTGTTTTGGCTGTGTCAGTACCTACAATAGCTCCATTTATGGGTCTTATCGGTGCCTTCTGCTTCTCCATTCTTGGTCTAATATTCCCCGTAAGTTGTGAAATATTTAAAATAATAATTTTTAAAAGTAAATTACAACAAAAAATTTTCTCCCTTTCCCCACACAGGTTTTCATTGAGATGGTCACACATTGGGACACTGGATTTGGTGCATACAACTGGATTGTATGGAAAAATATTGTCATCTTTTTGTGTGGCATTGCTGCCTTAGTATTCGGCTCGAATAGTGCCATTGCTGATATTATGAAATTGTATTCAGATGATACGAGTGCAGCACCAGTTGCTGGTGGAATATCATAAGAAAACCCGAAAACTCCAAAGTTGTAAAAAAGCAAAGATGTTATTTACAAAATGAATCTAGTATTTGGTGCAAAATGCTATTTTTTAGAATATTATTATTGAAGAAGTGGAAGAAGAAAAAAAGACACTTAATTTTGTGAAGCTTTTTTGTGTTGTTTATATAACTGCTCCCTAACTATTGTTAGTGGAATATCTCTGGAGCTTAAATTACATATATATATATATATATATAAACTTGCACATAGCAATATCAAGACAAAAAATATAACAACATCTATTATTTTTTTAACAAAATGTTTTATGTATTCAAAACAACTACATTGTGCACGCTTTTTGTAAGATATCTTTAAGAAGAACCACATCTACCGCAACTACATAATTAAGAAAATCCTGCATGATCTTTTTAAGAATATTTTCTCTAAACGAAACAGTGCCTTTATTTTTATATAAAACTCTGTTTCCTTTGTTTTGTAGTAACAACAAAATTATATGAATAGAATATATATATATATATATATATATATATATATATATATATATATATATATATATATATATATATATATATATATAACAAAATGGATAAAAAATTTAGAAATTTAATATTATATTTATTAATTATCGTTTTTATTTTCGCTCTTTTTTTAATTCTATCTTATCTTTGTTAATTATGTTCCAAAGATAATGTTCTACTTTGTATTGCTATTTGCCTGCTCTTTTTCGTATTAGAGTCTAGTGAAATAGAATAGAAGTTCATATATTTTATGTAATATTTAATTGCAGATTTATTTTGTTTTATACATTTTTTTCTTTATCTCTATTTTTTTAAATACCTCTATTTTTATTTATAAATTCAAAAATTTATTGTAACAATCTCAGAATCAAAATCAAGTAGGAATTTTTGATACAATTTCGGGAGTTAAAAATACAGAATCGAAGGAACTTATAAATAGCATTTATTTTCCAATAACTTTTTTAAGAGTTGTATTATTGATATCGAAATCGAATGTATACAAGTGTCCTTTGATTCTTAATATTAAAAAAAAAATCGATACCATTAAACATACAAATATATTTGATTAATTATCAGTGGTTTTTATATTTTTTTTTTCAATTTGCAAATTTTTTTTTTTGTTTTTAATCAATCAATTTAGTTAAACAATAATTGTTTGTAAATCTTAAACAAAATAGTACTCATCAAATTTATAAAAGAAAAACTAAATATATTATTTTTATTTATTTTTTACACAAAAACATGGGTTTTTATTTAAGTGGATTTAATAACAAAAGAGTTGGGAGGGGTCGGTTTAATGGCATGCTATATCATTTTGGGTATATTTATATGAATTAAAGTTTGTATTTGTTGGCGCATTTAATATTTTTATATTGGGAAATACTATTAAAATATTTAACCTATGTAACAAATAGTTTTCAATTCTTGCTATGCGAACGATACATAAATTTTAATTTAATTAACCTTTACTTAAAAATTAACAAATATATTGACTAGTACATACACTCACTAGCAAGTGTCCGCTACTTCGTCAGCGAAAAGTGAACCTAAAAATTTTCGATTCGACAATTTATTCAATTTGACAAAAAATTTTAAACAAAACTTCATACATCGTACTAAGTTTTCAGAATCTTTAATTTTGAAGATTACCGAAGACGATATTAATAAAGCCAATGTACCCACATCCAATTTTTCTCTCCAAAATTATTTCATTGTCTCCATATGTAATCCACTTGAAACCAACATTGACCTCAATGTCAAATTTCAGAATTCCCTCTCTATTCCTTCACCCAATACCGAATTTAGAAGCATTTAGTTCTTTTCGTACAGTTAAACATCTGTATCAAATTCAGGATTTCAACTCTATTCCTTTAACCAATACCAACATTTAGAACTTTTCGTACAGTTCAATATCAAATTTCTCGGTTTCATCCCTATCCCTTCACCCAATACCATGGTACAATGAAGAGAAGGTAGGTCAACTTTAAAAAAAAATTGCAAGTATAGAGGTCTACCTGTTTGGCTTGTAATGTCAGAATTAGTATCAAAACAATAAGAAATCAAACAACTTGTTGCATTTATTTTGAACAAATAATTGAAAACCGCGATAATTGAATGAAAGGTCAACACTTCTTTTCAAAATCATGTACTATATATCTCTAAAGGATTATTTCGCTACAAAAACCCTAGATTTTGTCGATGCATACGTTGAAATAAACATTTTGAAAACACCCGAATTTGAAGTTTTCTGAACAATTTTTTTGTTATTGAAAAGAAAACACATACATAAACAAATAAAGATGACATATTAAGCCAAGAAAATAAAAAAAATTAAATCATATGGTATCATAGCCCTACCTTGATATCATTGTACCATGCCCAATACCAAATTTAGTACCATTTAGTACTTTTGGAATAATTATAATACTTATATCAAAAACAATCTTCGTTTCTTAACCACTGACACCAATAGTGACATCTGTATCAAATTTAAGGATTTCAGCTTTTTCCCTATATCAAATTTAGTACTTTAAGTGCAATTACTTTAGTACAATTTCCAAGAACTCCATCACATCTCAATCGCAGAGAGACCTCAATACCAAATTTCGTGATTCTAGCTTTATCCCTTCACCCAATAACAAATTTAGTACCATTTAGTACTTTTGGAATAATCATAGTACACATTTCTAAAATCACCTCCATATCTCAATTCCATTTAACAACAGAGACCTTAATACCAAATTTGAGGTGTCCAGCCCTATTCTTTAACCCAATACCAAATTTAGTACCATTTAGTACTTTTCGTACAATTATAGTATACATTTCCAAAACCACCTTCATATCTCAATTCCAGATACCAACGGAGACTTCAATATCGAATTTGAGGTTTCCAGCCCTATCCCTTCGCCCAATACCAAATTTAGTACCATTTAGTACTTTTCGAATAACTATTGTCCATATTTCCAAAATCACCTCCATATTTTAACCACAGACAACAAAAGTGATATCTATATCAAATTTCAGGATTTAATCTCTATTCCTTCACCCAATACCAAATTTATTACCACATATTTCGTACTTTTCGTAAAATCATAGTACGTATTTCCTTATCTCAATTACAGATACCGACAGAGATCTCAACATCAAATTTAAGGCTTCCAGCGCTATCCCTTCACCCAATACGAAATTTAGTACTTTTCGTACAATTATAGTACACATCTCCAAAACGCCTCCATATCTCAATTCTAGATACAAACAGGGACTTCAATATCAAATTTGAGGCTTCCAGTCCTATCCCTTCACCCAATACCAAATTTAGTACCATTTAGTACTTTCTTAGCCACCAACACCAAAAGTGACCTCTAAACAAAATTTCAGGATTTCATCTCTATTGCTTCACCCAATATCAAATTTTGTACCAATTAGTACTTTTCGTACAATTGTAGAACACATTTCCAAAACTCCTCCATATCTCAATTTCACATATACACAGTTATTTAAATCTCAAAAGTTTTATCTCTATGCCTTCACCCGAAAGCACCTCCATATGTCCAGGCTACACATGAACAACGGCCCTAATATCAAATTTCAGATTTCAAGCACTATCTGTTCAACTAATACTGTTCTAAATTTTGTACCATTTAGTACAGTTCACACACTTGCTTTCCAACCTTGATTCTCATACCAAATTTCAATCCGTTCACATAATACCAAATAGTATCATTTTAGAAGTTTACTGCCATTGGAATTCAAGCGTGATAGTGTGATTTCTTTATATTTGACTGGAAAACCACAAGTGGCTGTCGTTAGAGCAACATCAGCAGAAATGGTTCGAAAAGTAAAGAAGAAACTTGATCGAATCCTGCGTCGCCGTGGGCGAAAAATAACTCGTGAGCTGAACATATCTCAATATTCCACTCTACAAATATTGAAAAATGAACTCGGGGTAAGGCCATTGAAATTCCAAAAAGTGTAAGAACTTACACCGCAACAGAAAGAAAATAGACTCAAAAGAGCTAAGGAGTTGCTTCGCTCTGCCGAAAGTGGTGAACTGCCGAATTTGGTTTTCTCCGTCTCCGATGACAAAACATTCGTTACCCAGCAGTTTGTAAGCAAACAAAATGATCGTGTTTACTTGCCAAAGAGGTCAGCTGAAAATGTGCACCTTCGGTTGGCCGCCATAACAGCCAATGACCGCTCTCCGCTCGTATTAATCGACCGTGACATCAGAATAAATGCCGAATATTATCGGGAAAAAATTCTGGAGGGCTTATTAAAGCCTTCGGCACGCAAACATTTTGACCGCAGATCTTGGACATTCCAACAGGACTCAGCACCATCGCACTCAGCACGCGCCACCCAAGAATGGTTACAAAATTGGGTTCCTCGTTTCTTTTCCAGAGTACAATGGCCACCAAAATCTCCGGATACCAATCCGTTGGACTATTGTGTCTGGAGTATTTTGGAAAGCAAGGTTGGCACTAAAAAATACGAAAGTGTCGATCACCTCAAGCACACACAATACCGCAGAGCAACATTCGGGCAGGGTGTGACGGTTTCGTTGGCCATAATTCGTGCCAAAGGTGACCAATTCGAGCAAATCTAATCTTATTCTAATCTTATTCTAAAAAAAGGATACATTTTTTCTTTCATATAGTACTATTTAGTACTTTTCGGGCACTTGTAGTACACATTTCCAAAAACACCTCTTTATCACAAACCTACCACCAACAGGGACCCCTATACCAACAGGGACCTATAAAATTTGAAAATTCCATCTTCATCCGTTCACCCTACGCCAAGCTTTTCCAAATTGTGTACCATTTAGTACAGTTCACACACTTGCTTTCCAGCCTCATACCAAATTTCAAGTTTTTGTCTCTATCGCATAACCGTAACCATAACCTATTCGTAACCGCAAAGTTCGAATTTCCAAACACCCTTAGGTACATCTATCCGACACTCCTTCATCGATTTCCATTCCAAATTTCAGAATCCCAACTCATTTCGTTTGTTAAATACAAAGTATTCTTTTGTATAGCCTTTGTCTCTTCTTTACTATTTTAGTTCTTTGAGTCTACGCACCAAAACTGACCCTCGAGCAAAATTTCAAGATTCTAACTACAGCCGTTTCATCTGAGCGTTGACAATTATCTGCAATAGTAACGAACGCTATGTCGCCTGGGGCTTGCAATTCAAAAATTTAGAGTCGATACAGTTACGGAGATGTTATATTAATATTAACAGATATTAATATTAACAAGCCTCTGTTGAGGACAGCGCCCCTACATACATTTCCACAAACTGTTAATAACGTATTTTTTCCAATCTACCATTTTATGTCGTTTTTCCTTTTGTCATACCAACCTATTGCATCAAATCTAATCAATAAAAAATAATAAAAAAATATGAGAGAATTAAATAATAGTTACGCTTAATTACCACAATTTCTGCACCAGCATTTAAAGACAAAGAATGATTTGCAAATATTTTCAAAAAGAATACCAGTGGATGAAATAATTTCGCCACAAAATTTCCCCAATGTCAGTCAGCCGTAAGTCAGACAATGTTACTCGTTCAACATGAACCTTGGCAAATTCACAATATTTCTGTGTAATTGTTATTCAATTTTTAAATCTGTGACATCCGAAATTTGTTTGAAACAATGGGGCATACAATTAAACATTGCAAATCAAAGTTTCGAAAAGGTAGTTGCAGATTATTTTCGAACTAAAACTCATATCCTTGGAGTGGCCGTCTATTTGGAATACTCCTGAGATTGGATGCATGAAATAGAGCGTTACATTACGTTGGCTTTTGCTGGAAGAGATTCAATGAAATTTGAAACTTCTAGCCAGGGGAATAAGCAAAGCCTGCTGTATGGCTATAACTTATGGTATGTGGATTCGTATAAGGCATTTTGGTAAGTGACGGTATTGTATAATGCGATATGAAAAGACAAGTAAAACAATTGCGGGAGTAACTTGAGGCTAGTATCCAAATACAGTTAGAACTACTTTTCCTACATTTATGTTAACCATTTTACAAACATATTTTAAGGCGCTGCACCCAATTTGCCATCTGAAAGGAAATGCTTTACAGTATAGTTATTATATTAATCTATTCATACTATAAATATTCAGGACATTTGCAGTTGGATGTTCGTCCGTCCGGCTGGCTGGCAGGAGCGCACAATAACTCTCGAAGAGAGTATCAGATTTGGTTCAAACTTGGTACATCGTAATATTATCCAGTCCTTCTGAAACCACCCACAAGAAAGGTCGAAATTTTCAAAAAATCAACTCCTAATGTCGCTCCACTCCATCAAGTATCTCCTCCACAAATGATCTTAATTTCTTATCTGATAAAATGTGATGTATGATTACGATTACCCAAGATTAGGTATGAAGATGAAATATATTGGTCCCCTCCTTTTGGTACTTCCCCCACAAAGGGTCAACATTTTGAATATGCATGAAGCACATAAAATACAAAATAATCATTCGAATCCATTCAGACTAGGCACATATCAATATTTCTATGAAGATGGTAGAGATCGGACCATTCCTTCTGGTACCTCCCCGACTAAGGGTCAACGTTTTGAATAACCAAAACGATTATAAAATCGGAAATAATCCGATTCTCTCTATATTTCACACATTTCAAAAATTATCTGCTGTGAAGATGGGATATATCGGCTTACTCCTTCTTGTACAGTCACAAAGGGCCAACATTTTGAATATCCATGAAGTTCATAAAACGCGAATTAAAAATCCGATTCTATTCAGACTTGGCACATCTCAATATTTTTATCAACACAAGATCTGTTATAAATATGAAAAAGATCAGGCCATTTGTTCTGGTACCTCCCCAGATAGGTTTCAAGATTTTGAAAACAAAACGCTCAAAGAGAGCGAAGTAAGCACCAACAATCTTCAAATTTCACCCAGACAAACTTTTTTGCTAACACAAGATATGTTGTGAAGATGATATATATCTGCGAACACCTTCTGATACATCTGGAATTGGATGTTAATTTTGAGTTGCAAAATGGTCAGGCTTATCCCTTTATTGTTGTTTTTATAAAAACAACGTTTGTTTATTAGTGGAGAACGATGGTAATGTTTACCAGGGGGTAAGGCAGGGAATACCTAGGTTTCGGAAAGAGCCACCAATCCTCATCAGTTCCCTTGTTTTTGTCTGGGATATTCTTCCCAGAAGTTATTTTAAAAATAACTTCTATGACAAAAACCTTTTTTTTACCCAAGTGACGAGATCGTAAGCTCAATAGAAGAGGAACCAAAGAATTATATAAAACTAAAATTCTTTTGGAAAGTCTTCTAAATCTTACAACCGCACTTATAAACATTTTCATCTTTCTCCACTTGTTATGCTTTCGTTCAACCTGAACGAAGTAGCATAACCATGTAAGTTGGTTTTGTCTGTTACCGAGTTTGGACCAAATCTCAAATTCTCTCAGAGAGTTATCGTGCGCACTAGTCAGACAGATGGACGGACATCGCTAGATCGACTCCAAATGTCCTGAAACGGATTTGGTTCAAAAAGACCTAGGATCTATAACCGTTAATTCGATGAGGCACGTTTTGGCCTTATCAAAATATATATACCCTCTCTAGCCATATGACTGAGGGTATAGAAATATGGAAATATTTTCGGGTTATTTTGAGAACTTTGATGCAAAAAAGTTTTTGATATGCAGTGGAAATAGAGAGAGTGGAATAGAGATTTATGAAGAATATTTTTGTTTCTGGCGTCATCGTTCTAAAATAAGGCTTTGTGGGAGATTTTTGCACAAATTCATAAAAAACCTCTCCTAATTTTTATAGAGATCAGTTCAGATGTGAATATAGCTGCCATATATCTTAATTTTAATTCGATTTTGATATCAGCTCAATTAAGATGGATTTTAATGAATATCTTCTTAGCCCATCAGATTTAGTAGAAATTGACTAAGAGGAGGATATATTTCCATTTATTAGTGCCTCTCGGCTTTAAATTATATCTTCTTTAAAGCCATAATACTCATTCAAAAAACGATTATAAATTCCCCATAAAACGTTTATTTGTTATGGGTACCTCTACTAAATATTCATATTGGCATCATACAGTCCCGCCTGACTCTGGACCTTTCTCTTCTGATTTTAATATATACGAATTCCTGGCCTGTGGCTATGCTTCAGATTCTTTACGTCTTCTACTACATATAGTAGAATTTTATGACAAATAATTTAGTTTCTACCTATTAATATCTGCAATATTGCCGAAGACACTAAAGTGCACGGATTCCGAGGAACATTAATCCGAAAATTTCCAAAAAATAATAGAAGAGGGGGAAACTTACCCCCTCTATTTTGTTTACTTTTCAATTTAAACTCTAAACACTAAAGTGCCAATATACGCGTCCTCTTTTTTTATACCCTCCGCTGTACATAGTATGGAGGGTATATTAAGATGACGAACTTTGTAACACCTCGAAATATACATTTTAGACCATAAAAAGTATATATATTCTTGATCAGCATAAAATCCTATGTCGATTTAGCGACGTCCGTCCGTCTATCCGTCTGTGGAAATCACTCTAGCTTCCGAACGAATTGAAGTAGATTGATAAAATTTTACTCAAATGTATGTTATGTCTGCAGAACTTTTGGACCACGTAGGTCCACGTTTTGGTATAGCTCCATATAACGGTAACTCCCGATATTCGGTATTTTGTTGATTTTAGCGACATTATTAACCGGAATTGTTTAAAATTTTACATTTAAAGTTCGTTATGGATACTACAGCCTAAGACAGGTCCACGTTTTCGTAGAGCCCCGATATACGGTATTTTGATGATTTCAGCTACATTATTACCGATTTTTTTTAGGTTTCGCATTGAATATTGTAATGGATTATGGCAAATGTTACCTATGCAGGTCCATGTCGTTGTATAGACCCTAATATAACAGCTACATTCGGTATTTTTAATATTTTAACAGAATTTTTAACGGATTTTATTGTTTTTGAGTATTGCTAAATTCGTTCCAAATGGTGGAGGGTATTAAAAGTTCGGCCCGGCCGAACTTAGCTGCTATTTTACTTGTTAGCTGTACATTCATAGTCTTCCTGGTTTGTTTTTGTTCACAGTATTACCGAAAATATAACTAAATGAAAATTTATCTTTTTTGGATAAATGATAATAACTATTTGTATTTCTTTCAGCGCTCTCTTGCCGGCAATTGGGAGAAATGAATATGTACAAAAACTGGGTCAATATATGGTGGTTATGAAAACTGCCAAACATCTGAATGGGGACCAGGAACTGCAGCGAATTTTTCAACACGCCTACGAACACAGGATCCTCGATATTACAGTGGCCATGTACCGGAAGCGGTTTATTTTCACATTATACTCCTATGATGTTTTTCATCCTTCCAAATGTCGACATGTGGTTATACAAAAAATTAACACATTTGAGGGCGGCCATTTGACAAGGAGCGACATTTTCCCCATAAAGTTACAAAATTTACATAAATGTCCCATTGATGTTTTTGTGCATCTAACCGAACCATATTTCAATTATTCCCTCGATGTCGTTAATGGGGAATTAACAAATTTTTGGGGTTTGGAGGCATGGATTTTGAGAATCATGGCGAAAAAGCTTAACTTCAAATTACGGCTGCAACAGTCGAGAGGCGCAACCATTGGCCTTGTATTCGAAAATGGTACTATAACAGGGCCATTCCTGGCAATGACCCAGGGAAAAATTGATGTACTTGTGGGCTATTATCATTCTAAGGTTCGGGCTAGAAGGTTTGGCGTGAGCATGCCGTATTTACTAACACCATTGGTGTTGGTGATACCCAAGCGAGAGAAACGCACTTTCGAAGGTGGATGGCTGTTGGTTCCATTCCAAAATGATGTTTGGTTGCTGCTCTTAGTCTCGCTGATGTTTGGATTAACAACATTCCTGGTGCTTCGTTACACTCCAAACAATGCTGTTGTGGCTCAAAACTCATGGTTGGATGTGGTTGGCCTGGCTTTGGGCAGTTCCCGAAACATCCGCTATCATAGCATGGGTACAAAATATTTTGTTATGCTATGGACTTTTGGATTTGTCATTGTGTGGGGTGCATTTCAGGGTAAATTGTATGGAGCCTTTCATATTGATGTGGTCCCGCCAGCCCATACAGTGGAGGATTTAGTAGCAGACAACTACACATTCCACATTCGAAGGTATTTCCGAGGAGATTTGATAGAAGCTTTAAATATTCCCCCAACACAAATCGTATTCACAGACGTTTCCGAAACTCAGAGTGATTTTATTGCCCAACTCCAAGCTCCACATCCGTATGCCATAATGACCGATTACTGGCTGTTTCAGAACTTTCTCAAAACTCACAATATGCATGACAGATTTGAAATAATTCCGCACATTCTAATCTGGAATCAAATGTGTGCCTATTTCAGGCCAAAATCGTTTTTAATTGAACCGTTTGATCGAATTTTTGACGCTCTGCATTCGGGGGGCTTAATCAAGAAATGGCTGGAGGAGGTCGGAGAACAAATTCAGGTGTCGGTCTCAGTGAAAAATGTTCCAAATACAGAGCCCGAACCACTGTCACTGACCAAAATGTTAATTATATTTAAAGGTCTTTTGGTTCTGCATGTCGTATCGTTGTTGGTGTTTATGGGTGAAATTGTATTATCGAAGAAGAATTTGAATCGGAAAAAAGTTTTAAGGAAAATAAGAAATAATATTAAAAATAAAATCATTAACCATTAATGTTTATATTATTTGTTTTTATTGCATATTTTATTATAGTTAGGGTCTTACTTTGAGAGTAGCAACCGATGAGAATTTATATTTATTCTCTCAATTACTGTAAGGAGAGTATATTAATTTTGTCAGTCCGTCTAAAACAACTCGAAATATTAGTCGGTGACCCTATAAGGTATACATTCGTGATCAACACGAAATTCTAAGTCAATAAAATGTCCGTCCGTCCGCCCGTCCGACAGTCCTTGGAGGATGCCAGTGGAGGTTATTAAAAGTCCAGCCCGATCGAACTTAGTGTTTTCATACCCTCAGACATATGGCTACAGAAAATATACAGGGTGACATAAAAAACTGCAACAATGTCAAACGCCACAGTTTTTACATTTTTTTAAATTTTATTGAATAAAAGCAAAAAATGTCGGAAATAGCTTTAAATTTTAAAATAAGTTTAGATTTGACACAATATTCCAACGGATTGGTATTCGGAGATTTTGGTGGTCATTGTCAGCTGGAAATTAAGCGAGGTACCTCATTTTGTAACCATTCTTGGGTGGAGCGTGCTGTATGCGATGGTGCTGAGTCCTGTTGGAATGTCCAAGGTCTGAGGCCAAAATGTTTTCGCGAAAATATTGGTCATTTATTCTGATGACAACCATTCTTGGGAGGAGCGTGCTTTGTGCGGTGGTGCTGAGTCCTGTTGGAATGTCCCAGGTCTGTGGCCAAAAAGTTTTCGCGAAAATATTGGTCATTTATTTTGATGTCACAGTCGATTAATACGAGCGGAAAGCGACCATCGGCTGTTAAGGCGGCCCACACCATGGCCGGCGCTTGAGTTCTGGTAGCCAACCGAAAGTGCAAGTTTTCAGCTGACCTCTTTGGCAAGTAAACACGATAATTTTGTTTGTTTACAAACTGCTGGACAACGAATGTTTTCTCAAAGGAGAAAACAAAATTTGGCAGTTCACCACCTTCGGCTAAGCGAATCGACTCTTTAGCTCTTTTTATACCCTACACCACAAGGTGGTCAGGGTATTATGTCTTTGTGCATTTGTTTGTAACAGACAAAAGGAAACGAAATAGACCCATAGTTCCTTTTGATGATCTGCATAGAATCACGTTCTGAGTCGATTTATGCATGTCCGTTGTCCGTCTGTACAGTTCGCATTTATTGCCCTATCCAGATGAAATTTTGCACAGATCATTTGTTTGGCCCAAGGACGAACCCTATTGAAATTGGAGATAATCGGTCAAAATTTAGATACAGCTCACATATATATCTTCGTCCGATTTGCCCTTTTTTGTGCACCAAACGTGTAATATCAGCCTAAATTGTATGGAATTTTGCACATACCACCAAATTAGGCCTGAAAATAAGTATGCCCAATTTGATCGAAATCGGTTCAGATATAGCTATAGCTCCCATATATATTGTTCATCCGATTTGTTATTTTTGTCCTCCGCAGCCGTAATATACATTCTGTAACAACAATATTTGGGGAAATATATCAAATATAACTCAGAAATACATTTGCTAAATTTTATCGAGATCGATTCAGATTTGGATATAGCTCCCATATATAACTTCGTCCCATTTAAATTTTATTGTGCACCAAACGTCTAATATTTGTCCAAATATGATGGAATTTGGCACTTACGACCAAATTGAGTCTAGAAGCTAGTATGTCAAATTTGGTGAAGTTCGGTTCAGATATATCTATAGCTCCCATATATATGTTCATCCGTTTTGTTATATATGTTACCCACAGCCGTCATATGCACTCCGTAACAACGATTTTCAGGGAAACATATCAAATACCACTCAGAAATATCTTTGCCAAATTTTATCGAGATCGGTTCCGATTTGGATATAGCTCCCATATATATCTTTATCCGATTTCAAATTAATTTTGCACCAAATGGGCAATACAAGTCCGAATTTAAAAGATACAAAGTTTCGGCATATTGAGTCTTTTGAACTTTAAATTATAATTATAATCGTAGCGTGTTTGATTGAACTCTCCCATAAAAACTTTTAATTGTTGTGTGGAGCTCTACTAAATTAGCAAAGTGGTGTAGGGTATCATAAAGTCGGCCCCGCCCGACCTTAAGACTTTCTTTACTGGTTTTAGTCTATTTTCTTTCTGTTGCGGTGTAAGTTCTTGCACTTTTTGGAATTTCAATGGCTCATTTTTCAATATTTGCCAAATGGACTATTGCGATATGTTCAGCTCACGAGCCATTTTTCGCCCACTGCGACGCAGGTTTCGATCAAGTTTCTTCTTTACTTTTCGAACCATTTCTGCTGATGTTGCTGTTTTTTCCGTCCACTTCCTTGAAGTCGGTCTACGCTACCAGTATCACGGTAACGAGCGATAGTACAAACACAAAAGATTTATTCACATTTAAACGCTGGAGTGCTCTAACGATAGCCACAATTTTGGGTTTCCACCCAAATATAAAGAAATCACACTGTCACGCTTGAATTCCATCACGAATAACTTTTTTTCCGGAAAATTCTCACCAAAATACTTTTTTACGCAATGTAAACAATATAATGAGCTGTCAATGAAATAATTTTAACAGCTGTCGGACGAGTGGCTTAGAAATTATAGCTGTCTGAAGTTTGTTGCAGTTTTTTCATCTCACCCTGTACATCTGTCGGCAAAACCGACTGATAATTTTTAACTTGTTTCCTCGTTTTTTTTGTCTAATAATAATTTATTAGAGTAATTTGGTGTTTTCTTACGACAAACAATTTATCTGAGGAAATTTATGGCAAATGCCTGATATAACTAACACGTAAATCAATTATTACTCTACGACAAACAAATGAAGGGGGAAGAGACAAAGCAAGCAAGAAACCAGTAAAGAAAGTCTTAAAGTCGGGCGGGTCGACTTTATGATACCCTACACCACTTTGCTAATTTAGTAGAGCTCCGCATAAAAATTAAAAGTTTTTATGGGAGAATTCAATCATACACGCTATGATTATAATTATAATTTAAAGTTCAAAGGACTAAATATGCCGAAGCATTTCTACCTTGTTGTTCGGACTTGTATTGCCCATTTGGTGCACAATTAATTTGAAATCGGATAAAAATATATATGGGAGCTATATCCAAATCGGAACCGATCTCGATAAAATTTGGCAAATATATTTCTGAGATGTATTTGATATATTTCCTTAAGTATCGTTGTTACGGAGTGCATATTACGGCTGTGGGTAACAAATATAACAAATCGGATGAACAGTATATACGGGAGCTATAGCTATATCTGAACCGATCTTCACCAAATTTGACATACTAGCTTCTAGACTCAATTCGGTCGTAAATGCCAAATTTCATCCCATTTGGGCAAATATTAGACGCTTGGTGCACAATCAAAGGTAAATCGGACGAAGTTATATATGGGAGCTATATCCAAATCGGAACCGATCTCGATACAATTTAGCAAATGTATTTCTGAGCTGTATTTGATATATTTCCCCAAATATTGTTGCTACAGAGTGCATATTACGGCTGTGGGTAACAAATATAACAAATCGGATGAACAGTATATACGGGAGCTATAGCTATATCTGAACCGATTTCGATCAAATTTGGCATACATATTTTCAGGCCCAATTTGGTTGTATGTGCAAAATTCCATACTATTCGGACTGATATTACACGTTTGGTGTACAATAAAAGGCAAATCGGACGAAGATATATATGGGAGCTATATCTAAATTTTGGGCGATTATCTCCAATTTCAATAGGGTTCGTCCTTGGGCCAAACAAATGTTGTTTGGAAAATTTCATCTCAATCGGATAATAAATTCGACCTGCATTTTGTTCACAAGAATACATGGTCAGACGGACGGACGGACATGCATAAATCGACTCAAAATGTGATTCTATGCAGATCATCAAAAGGAACTATGGGTCTATCTCGTTTCCTTTTACCTTGTGGTGTAGGGTATAAAAAATTTGACGAGCCGGCTACATGATACCCATCACTTCTACATCTGAATTAGTTACATTAATGCCAATTTCATTTTGATGTATCGATGGCAATGGAATTAGTATTCATCAATGTTAAGATAAGTTTTCACTGTGTCAAATTCAAGTGGCTTCACTAAGATATACAGGCCATTTTCGTGTCTGGTCGAATATTCTGGTTACTTTTTATCGATTGTTCTTCTTAAACGGATGACTTGTGTTCAGTACATGTTTCCAGTGATCGTCTGCCAAAATTGCACCATTTAATCTCGGAGACTCTCTCTCTCTCTTTGATTTGGAGCATGATGCTAAACATCGATGAATTTTGTAGCCATTTTCATCAAATGAAAAAAGAAAACGTTATCAAAATTGTCACAAAAAAAACATCTTAGATACAACAATAGATTTATATATACAAGCTTATGATTTATATATACTAGATTTATATATACTATACTTCATCAGTGAAAAGACAGTCCAAAAATTTTAGTTTCGTAGTAGTACTCAAAATGTATAATTTGTTCAGTTTGACAAATTATTTTAATCAAAACCTGAATTTTCAGACTCTCAATACTCAAAATGCACAATTTGTTCATTATTTCTTGGACAAAATCTCCAAACAAAACTTCAAATATCGTACGCATTTTCAAAACAACAAATTTCAAAATTTCAGCTCTGTAATTGCTCCCAATGTCAAATTTAGTACCATTTAGAACAATTATAGTACGCATATCGGAAACAACAGCACTATATATTAATCTCAGATACCAACAGAGGTCTCAATATAAAATTTCAGGATTCCAGCTCTATTCCTTTACCCAATACCAAATTTAGTACCACTTGGTATTTTCGAAAAATTATAGAAAGCATTTCCAATAACACAGACACCAACAGTGACATCCATATCAAATTTCAGGGTTTCTCGCTCTATCCCTTCACCCAATACCAAAATAGTACAATTCAGTACTTTTCGTACAATTATAGTTCATATTTCCAAAACCACATCCATATCTCAATGCCAGATACCAACAGTGACTTCAATATCAACTTTGAGGATTCCAGTGCTATCTCTTCACGCAATACCAAATTTAGTACAATTCAGTACTTTTCGTACAATTATAGTTCATATTTCCAAAACCACATCCATATCTCAATGCCAGATACCAACAGTTACTTCAATATTAACTTTGAGGATTCCAGGCCTATCTCTTCACGCAATACCAAATTTAGTACCATTTTGAACTTTTCGTTCAAATTTAGTACTTTTCGTACAGATATAGGCCAAAGCCACCTCCATATCTTAACCACAGACACCAACATTGATTCCATTTTTGTTTTCCAGCTCTATCGGTTCACACAAATCCCAATTGTATCGAACTTGGTACACATAAGCACGAATTTCCAAATCTTCCTTCCTACACAAATCCTACACTCCAACAGTATTCTCAATTCCAAATTTCAGGATTCCAGGTTTATAGATTTACCCATTACTTCAATTGTACCAAATTTATTACCAAAACTATCTATATACCTCAGTCCTACATTGCAATAGTAATCTTATTTCCGAATTAATTATAGTACACATATCCCAAACAATCTTCGTATCTTATGAGGCAGTTCGGAAACTTCTTAGCCTAACACAAAAAGCGCGGTATACACAGAATACTCTCCACCATTTGGAAAGAATTAGAACATTTTCCAAAAAAAAAAAAAAATAATTAAAATCCATTGAAAATTCTGTTAAAATCTTTAAATTACCTAATATCGGAAGGTGCCGATATATGGGGGGATATACGATATTGTCTGGGGGTAAAGTACTCACAAAGAACTTGTGTGAATTTTCAGACAATACCATTGGAAAATACAGCTTAAATCAGCAAAATACCTAATATCGGGGGTCCCGTATATGGGGGCTATACGATATCATTAACCTATATAGAGAACTCTATGTCAGGATTAACAGACAATTCCATTAGAAAATGTGGGTAAAATCATCAAAATACCGAATATCGGGGGGTACCGTTATATGGGGGCTATACGAGATCGTGGACCTATATAGATAATTCTCTGCCGAGGTATAAAGTACCCACAAGGAACTCCTTGTGTAAATTTTAAGACAATTCCATTGTAAATTGTGGCTAACATCATCAAAATACCGAATATCGGGGGGGTACCGTTATATGGGGGCTATACGATATCGTGGACCGATATCGCCCATCTTCGAACTTGACCTGTCTACTGGAAAAATAAACACGTGTGCAAAATTTTAGCATTCTATCTCAATTCGTTTAGACTGTAGCGTGATTGCAACAGACGGACAGACGGACGGACGGACAGGGCTAAATCGTCTTAAAATTTTACGCTGATCAAGAATATATATATTTTGTTGAGTCTAAAATGATTATTTCGACGAGTTACAAACGGAATAACGAACTTAATATACCCTCCATACTATGTATGGTGGAATGTATAAAAAAGTTAAATGTTTTGGAAACTCCCATCTCTGTAATGAACACTTATTAAATTTTGTTTCGATCTGGCAACTCATTCCATATAGATGGTGAAGTCTGAGGTAAAGTACAGCAAGGTGTTGCAAATGAAATCAAAAATTTAACAATTTTTCTTTAATATACACCCTCTCTGCCTTTTGTTGAAAGACATAAAAGGTTCATAAATAATTTTTATTTTATTTTTGTATCCCCAACTACTCTTCACTTGCCACAAATATTCTCCAACGGAAGAATATTTAAAGCAGCAATTCTGCCACTAACCACAGCAGTCAGACAACGTTTTGGTGTTCAACATGTGCCGTCATAAATTCGCAACATTTCTGTGGCTGTTACCATCAATTCTGCAAGCAGTGGCATTATTGAATTCTTTGGAACAATGGGGCATACAATTCGATGAAACAAATCGTAGTTTGGAAAAGGTTATAGCAGACTATTTCCGCGCGAAAACTCCTTTGCTTGGTGTTGCAGTTAATCTGCAAAACACCTCGGATTGGGTTTATAAAATCGAACATTATCTGTCATTGGCATTTGTTGGAAAAGTCTTGATGAAATTTGAGACTTCTACTGAGGGGAAGAAACAAAGTTTCTTGTTTGCCTATAATTTATGGTATGTGGATTCATATAAGGCCTTTAGGTGAGTATTAACACAGAAAATCCGAAAATCTTTTAAATTTTTATTCAAATTTTACACATAATTGCAAATGCCTACAGCTTCGTTTGCTTTATCTTTTAGGCAAAAGGTCAATTTTATCATTTGTATAATTTTGGTAAAAGCCATGAAACCACTGAGAATCGTGGCAAGGATTTTTGCTTTAGAATTAGAAAAAGGGATTCCATCCATATTTTGAAATCAATCTAAATTTTGTTTTGTACATTTTAGTACAAAAAAAAAACACCGAACGCGTACTATGTCCTTCCATTCAAAATTTTATCTTAACCTATCTGCCCAATACCAATACCATCAAAATTAGTATCACTTATAATCTTGTTGCAAATCATATGCTAATCTAAACCCTTCCGAAAATATATTTCTATTTTTTATATTTTAGAATTTTTTATTATACCCTACAACACTATGTTTTGGGGGTATTATAAGTTTGATTGGGCCAAAATTTATGTAACACCTCGAAATATTGATTTCCCACATAGGAAAGCATATATGGATCTTCCTATCTCGCCGAGTTGAGTCGATCTAGCTATGTATGTCCGTCCGTCCGTCTGTCCGTCTGTCCGTCTGTCCATGTTAATTTGTAATCACTCTACAGGTCGCAATTATGGAATTTAGAATGGAGGTGGGGCTAGGGTCAGAATAGAACCCTATTTCTTTTGGAGATGATCGCATAATATTTAGGGGTCGAAATGGACCAAAAACTGAAAAAATTTCGGATTTTGCAGTAGCTATACACGTCGCAATTATAGACCAATCGACGCGGAACTTTGCATGTAGCTATAGTTTAGGGCGGGGAAGAAGCCTACCAATTTGGGTGGTCATCGGATAATATTTAGCGGGTAAAATAGACCATATCTTTTGTGTTGAAAAAATTAAAAATTTTTCATTAAACCGCGAATATTTTAAATCCCGGCGAAATCACAAAGCCATGACAAGGTTACTTCTGATCTTTACATTGATGTTAAGATCCAAAAAATCGAATATATAGCAAAATATATGCGATATATATGTCTATCAAAGAAGATATGCTTGAAAGATCTCATATATGTCGAGAACGGCTGAACTGATTTCGACAGTTCTCATTAATTCAGAATGGCCTCTTGGCAGGAAAGGAAAAACGTCTAAAATGCGCATACAAATATCTCTCTAAAGATGAAAATATTGATTTTGTAATATTTTCTCATATTTTTTCCATTTTGTCATATTTTTGGCATATTTTAATTTTGAATTAAACATTTGGTAATATTTCTACAGCTAACAAAACTAAGTAGTTAGGATATCAGGATATCATATACAGATCGCATTTATGGCCCCATCCTAACGAAATTTTGATGAGATGAGGGTCAGAATAGAAGCCTACTCTTTTTGGAGATAATCGCCATATATTTAGGGGTTGAAATGGACCAAAAAAACTGCAAAATTGTCAGCAGGTCGTTATTATTGCCCGATCCTCACGCACATTTGAATGGGGGTTACGGGCATTGCAAAAGCCAAGCAGTTTCCAAAAATATTCAATGTGTGAAATAGTTTGCCAACTTTTGTAGACAAAATACGAAAATGTCCATTCCAGCGACTTTTTGGAGCAGCAGGAAAGACGCACTTCTGACTATTTCGTTAACGCTGATTTCGTTGAAGAATATAGTCAAATGTCTGTATCTCATATAGATGCGTTTCAGTCAAAAACCAATAATAAATGTTAATCTTTTGCCACTTCTGAGAGATTATAGGTCTTTGGGAAATATTGGTTCCAGATCTAGGAAGACCATTTAAGTGCAACATCTACCAATTAATTGGAAATGAGCAAATTAGTTTAAGTTGCTATTATTCGAAAGTTAGAGAACGAAACCTGATGGATTTCATTTATTATTTGTCACAATATCTTGTGGAATTCTTCCGAGTATCTCGCCTATATAAATCGTTTATTATAGTGTTGTAGGGTATTCAACGGTCGGCCCCGCTCGACTGTAGCCTTTGCTTACTTGTTTTATTTTAGGTACAACAATGAACTTGATTTATTTTATGCTAGCAAGATCCTGCTATTTCATCAGTAAAAGCCCGCCCAAATTTTAGATTCGTTCCAACAGTTCGTATTAGGGTTTTTTATACCGTACCCCAAAAGATGGTCAGGGTTTTATGTCTTTGTGCATTTGTTTGTAACAGGCAAAAGGAAACGAGATAGACCCATAGTTCCTTTTGATGATCTGCATAGAATCACATTTTGAGTCGATTTATGCATGTCCGTCCGTCAGTCTGTCCATGTATTCTTGTGAACAAAATGCAGGTCGCATATATTATCCGATTGAGATGAAATTTTGCAAACAACATTTGTTTGGCCCAAGGACGAACCCTATTGAAATTGGAGATAATCGGTCAAAATTTTGATATAGCTCCCATATATATCTTCGTCCGATTTGCCTTTTATTGTGCACCAAACGTGTAATATCAGCCCGAATAGTATGGAATTTTGCACATACAACCAAATTCGGCCTGAAAATAAGTATGTCAAATTTGATCGAAATCGGTTCAGATATAGCTATAGCTCCCATATATATTGTTATTTTTGTCCTCCGAAGCCGTAATATGCAATCTGTAACAACAATATTTGGGGAAATATATCAAATACAGCTCAGAAATACCTTTGCTAAATTTTATCGAGATCGGTTCAGATTTGGATATAGCTCCCATATATAACTTCGTCCGATTTACCTTTTATTGTGCACCAAACGTCTAATATTTGTCCAAATGGGATGGAATTTGGCACATGCAACCAACTAGAAGCTAGTATGCCAAATTTAGTGAAGATCGGTTCAGATATAGCTATAGCTCCCATATATATTGTTCATCCGATTTGTTGTATTTGTTACCCACAGCCGTAATATGCACTCCGTAACAACGATATTCAGGGAAATATATCAAATACAGCTCAGAAATATCTTTGCCAAATTTTATCAAGATCGGTTCAGATTTGGATATAGCTCCCATATATATCTTTATCTGATTTCAAATTAATTTTGCACCAAATGGACAATACAAGTCCGAATTGAAAAAATACAAATGCTTCGGCATATTTAGTCCTTTGAACTTTAAATTATAATTATAATCATAGCGTGTATGATTGAATTCTCCCATAAGAACTTTTAATTGTTATGCGGAGCTCCACTAAATTAGCAAAGTGGTGTAGGGTATCATAAAGTCGGCCCCGCCCGACTTTCAGGACTTTCTTTACTGGTTTGTACTCAAAATCCAAAATTTGTTCAGTTTGAAAAAAAATGTTATCAAAACCTTATACATTTTGCTAAATTTTTTGACTTTCAATGTTTGATATATTGTTCAAGATTTTTCTTTTCGGAAAGAATAAAAGAACAATTTTTTCTTTTACACCAAAAAAGTTTTAAAACCAATACACAATGGACCCACATCAATTTTTTCCATTTCAACATCCAATTTTTCCATTTCCATCAACTATTTCAACGTCACCTTATGAAAACTATAGAAACCAACAGCGACCTCAATATCAAATTTCAGATTTTTACTACGCATATCCGAAACAACGTACATCTCTCCATCCTAGACACCCTAATTTGTACCATTTAAAACTTTTCGAACAATTATAGTACGCATTCGCAAAACCACCACCAGATACCCACAGTGACCTTAATATCAAATTTGAGTTATATTCCTTGGTCCAATACCAAATTTAGTAACACTTGGTACGCATATCCAAAATATCAGAATCACTCTATATTCTGGAAAACAACATTGATTCAAAATTAGTATCATTTAGTATTTTACGTACAATTATGATACACATTTCCAAAACCACTATATTCTAGCTCTACCCATTCACTTAATACAAAATTTAGTACTATTTAGTACTTTTCGAAAAATTTTAGCCCGAATTTTCAAAACTCTCTCGACATCTCAACCTCCGACGATTTCAGCTATGTAATTTCAATCATTACCAAATTTATTCACATTTAGTTCAATCATAGTACGCATATCCAAAATCCGCTCCTTCTCTCAACCACAGACATCAAGAGTGACATCCGAATTAAATTTCAGGATTCCAGATATCAACAGAGACCTGAATATCAAATTTGAGAATTCCAGACCTATCCCTTCACTCAATACCAAATTTAGTACCATTTAGTACATTTCGTACAAATAAAGGACGAATTTTCAAACTACCGTAACTACCGTACCGTACCGTTCCATAAGTTATCTAAATATGAAATTACTGAATTGTATCTCTATCCCTTCAGCCAAAATCAAATATAATACCATTCAGCACTTTCCGTACAAGCGACCCTATTGCCGAATTTCAGATTTCAAGCAATACCAAATTGAATCAAATATAGTATTATTTAGTATTTTTCGTGCACACATCTCTACAACCCTTTTTCACAAACCTGCAACCCCAGTGCAATTTTTCAAAATTCTACCTTCATACGTTCACCGCAAATATTTGGAGTCGATCTAGCGATGTCCGTCCGTCTGGCTGGCGCGCACGATAACACTCGTAGGGAGTATCCGATTCGGTCCAATCTTGGTACATAGTAGTATTATCATCAAGCTTAGATCGAGTTCGGAGATGGGTAATATCAGTCCACTCCTTCTGGTACAACCCCCACAAAAGGTCGAAAATGTAAAAGAAAAGGTTTTACTGCACAGGAACAGAAAGGATTATCCGATTTTGTTTTAACTTTGCAAATCCTATGTATTTGAATTTGAATATGTGCTAGGTCGGGTGCGAAAATGTTGAATATCGGTCCACTCCATTAAGTACCTCTCCCACAAACGGTCAAAATTTGAAATACTTATATATCATACAAAATGTGAACAAGTTAAAAAGCAGTAAGTTCGGCCGGGCCGAACTTTGAATACCCTCCACCATTTGGAACGAATTTGAAAAATTAAAAAAAAAAAAACATAAAATCCTTAAAAAATTCTTTTAAATTTTTAAAAATACCGAATATAGCCGTTATATTGGGGTCTATATGACGTGGATCTACATAGGCATTGTTTGCCATTAGCCATTACCATATTCAAATTCGAAACTTGAAATAAACGGTGAATAATGTAGCTAAATCATCAAAATATCGTATATAGGGAGGTACCGTTATATCGGAGCTGTGCGAAAACCTGGACCAACATAGACAATTTTCTTTTACAGGCTATAGCATCCATTACTAATGTTAAATAGGATATCTCAAACCATTTCGTTGGGTATTGTACCTAAACTCGTCAAAATACCGAATATAGGGAGGTACTGATATATGGAGCCTATACGAAGACCTGGACCTGCATAGACATTTTTCTGTCACAGACTGTAGTTGCCAATACGAACTCTAAATACATAATTTGAAACAATTTCTGTGAATGGGGCCGCTAAAATCATCAAAATACCGAATTTCGGGAGGTACCGTTATATGGTCGCTATACGAAGACGTGGACCTGCACAGACAATTTTCTGTCATAGGCAGTAGTATAAATTACGAATCTCAAATACCAAATTTAAAACAATTCCGGTGAATAATGTTGATAAAATCATCAAAATACCGAATATAGGGAGGTACCGTTATATGGGGGCTATACGAAGACGTGGACCTGGCCATATAATTTTTTGTCGTAGGCTGTATTATCAATTTCGAACTTCAAATACCAAAGTTGAAACAATTCCGGTGAATAATGTCGCTAAAATCATCAAAATACCGAATATCGAGAGGTACCGTTATATGGGGGCTATATGAAAATGTGGACTAACATGGTCCATTTATGAACTTAACCTGCCTACTGGAAAAATAAACACTTGTGCAAAATGTTTGCCTTCTATCTCAATTCGCTCGAAAGATAATGTGATTACAACAGACTGACGGACAGACACACAGACGGACATGGCTAAATCGACATAGAATTTTACGCTGATCAAGAATATATATACTTTGTTGGGTCTGACATGAGTATTTCGAGCAGTTACAAACGGAATGACAAAGTTAATTTACCCTCCATAGTATGGTGGAGGGTATAAAAAAGAGTCCGGTTATCTGGTGTGAAGATGGAATATATGTGTACACTCCTTCTGCTACCTCCCCCACAAAGGGTCGACATTTTGAATATCCAAAAAGCTCATAAAACGCGAAATTAACATGCAATTTCATTTCGACTTGGTACATCTCAATATTTCCATCAACAGAAGATCTGTTATAAAGATGGTAGAGATGGGATCATTTCTTCTGGTAGATCACCCACAAAAGGTTCAAGATTTTGAAAAAAAAATGCTCAAAAACCGATATAAGCATCCAACTCTCTTCAAATTTCACACACACGAACATTTTTGCTAACGTGAAATCTGATATGTATCTGCGATACCCTTCTTGTACTTCAACCACAAAGGGTCACAAGCTTCAATTCTTTTATCTGTCATAATTTGCGAAACAAGTCAGCGATTCTTTACAGCTTGCTATATCTAAATATTTCTCCCAACCAGAAACCTGAGACGAATATGGAACTTATCGGAATTTATGAAAATGGAATACTCTGCGACTACATGAGGTACCTCAAGCACGTTTTAACATTTTCTACAAATTAGCACATATCTCATAAAAGTGAAGGAAACCTGGCATATCGCAATAATTATATCATATTTATTAAGGTCGACAATATTGGGCCATTGGACAATATTGGCCCATTTTTTCAGAACCTACTCTATAAAGATGTTCAAAAATTTACATAATCCTAACAGAAGTCAAAATATATTTAAATAATAGAATATTGGCTGAGGGTACACACCTGTCGGCAAAACCGACTGATACTTTTTAGATTTTTTTATACCCTCCACCATGCATAGTATGGAGGGTATATTAAGTTCGTCATTACGTTTGTAACTCCTCGAAATACTTACGTCAGACCCAACAAAGTATATATATTCTTGAACAGCGTAAAATTCTAAGTCGATTTAGCCATGTCCGTCTGTCTGTCTGTCTGTTGTAATCACGCTATCTTTCGAACGAATTGAGATAGAAGGCTAAAATTTTGCACACGTGTTTATTTTTCCAGTAGGCAGGTTAAGTTCGTAAATGGGCCATGTAGGTCTACGTTTTCATATAGCCCCCATATATAAGTACCTTCCGTTATTCGGTATTTTGATGATTTTGGCGACATTATTCACCGGAATTGTTTCAACTTTGGTATTTGAAGTTCGGCTGTAGTATCCATTACAGCCTATGACAAAAAATTGTATGTGCAGGTCCACGTCTTCGTATAGACCCCATATAACGGTACCTCCCAAAATTCGGTATTTTGATGATTTTAGCGTCATTATTTAACGGAATTGTTTCAAATTACGTATTTAGAATTCGTAATGGAAACTATAGTCTGTGACAGAAAATTGTCTATGCAGGTACAGGTCTTCGTATTCGAATTTCAATATGGTAATGGCTTATGACAAACCAGGCCTACGTAGGTCCATGTCGTATAGACTCCAATATAACGGCTATATTCGGTATTTTTAAAAATTTAACAGAATTTTTTAAGGACTTTATTTTTTGAAAATTTCCAAATTCGTTCCAAATGGTGGAGGGTATTCAAAGTTCGGCCCGGCCGAACTTAGTGCTTCTTAACTTGTTTTTTTTTGTTTATTTTTTCCCTGTCTGAATCTTGATTTATCTATGATTTTACAATTGAATAAAATTAGTGTCTCCGATATCTATCTTTGCAGCGCCCTTCTACCGGTTACTGAAAACAATGAATATGTTCACAAAATGGGTAATTATATGGTGATTATGAAAACGGCCGATCAGCTTAACAGTGGCGACGAGTTGAAGAAGATTTTCGAAAAAGCCTACGAACGCAACATCATACATATTACGGTGGCTTTGCATGTGGAAAGCTTTACGTTCAACTTCTACACCTACAGCATATTCCAGCCGGGAAAATGCCGAAACGTGGCATTGCAACTAATTAGTCAATTCAAGGACGGTCGTTTGACAAAGGCGGAATTATTTCCCATGAAGCTACAGAATTTCCATAAATGTCCCATCGACATTTTTGTACGTGTATCCGATCCGTTCTTCAATTACTCGCTTAATGGTGCTGGCAAAGAAATCAAACATTTCTGGGGTTTGGAGGCCAAGATGTTGCAAGTTGTAGCTGAAAAACTAAATTTTAAAATACGCCTGCAAAAATCGAGAGATTGGACCATTGGCAGGTTATACCCAAACGGCACGGCCACGGGTGCCTTTCTGGCAATGTCGCGGGGAAAATTTGATGTCTTGGCTGGTTTTTATCATTCGGCAACTAGGGCGCGTATCTTTGCTGTGAGCATACCCTATATGTTGACATCATCTGTGGTGGTGTATCCCAAGCGAAAGCAATCATTGGCCGAGGGTAGCTGGCTGTTGGCCCCCTTTCAAGGCTCAGTGTGGCTTCTGGTGTTGATTTCGATGATTTTCGCTTTAACCTCATTCCTGGCACTGCGTTGTGCGTTTAGGAAGACTAATGTAATCCAGAACTCATGGTTGGATGTAGTCGGACTGGTACTGGGAAATGCTAGAAATATACGCTATAGTATTATTGGCTGCTTTGCAACGCTTTGGACATTTGGGTTTGTCATTGTTTGGACTGCATTTCAGGCAAAGCTGTACGGAGCTTTCCACATCCAGGCCATATCAAGGCCCTACTCCGTGGATAATCTGATAGCCAACAATTATACATTTCACATAAGGCGATACTTCAATGGCGATTTAATCGAGGCCATGCAAATTCCTCCCGCACAAATCGTGTACACTGATAAGAGGGAAAATCATAGCGACTTCTTCGATCATCTCCACAATCCCCATCCGCATGCCATAATGACTGACTATTTGCTATTTCAGAATTTTCTCAAAACCTATCATTTGTATGACAGGTTTGAAATAGTTCCCCAGATTGTGGTCTTGAATCAGTTGTGCGTCTATTTTAAGCCACAATCCATTTTCATGGAACCGTTCGACAGAATTCTAAATGCCATGCATTGTGCCGGTTTGATCAAGAAATGGTTAAGCGATATTTTCGGTCATCCTCACGGGCCCACCTCAAATAAAATGGTACCGAAAACGGTACCAATACCACTTTCATTGGCAAAAATGTCTGTGGTATTTAAAGGCCTATTGATATTGCATGCCGTATCTTTTTTGGTGTTTTTGTGTGAAATTTTTATGCACACTTATTTCAGGCGAATTGAAATATTGAAAAAATGTTAAAATTTTAAGAAGTTAAAAAAATACAGAATAATAAAAGTTTTGTGTGTAATGGAACGATTGTGTACAATGGAATGCTGTATGGATTTGGAAAATAAAAGGGCAAAAAGTGGGCAAAAAATGGATTGGTTTCTTTAGGACTTTGTTTTCCTGGGCTTTTAGGTCATTGTTTATTATAAACAACAATTTAATTAATTTATTTTTATACCCTCCACCATACTATGGAGGGTATATTAACTTTGTCATTCCGTTTGTAACTCCTCGAAATACTCATGTCAGACCCAACAAAGTATATATATTCTTGATCAGCGTAAAATTCTAAGACGATTTAGCCATGTCCGTCTGTCTGTCTGTCTGTCTGTTGTAATCACGTCATCTTTCGAACAAATTGAGGTAGAAGGCTAAAATTTTGCACACATGTATATTTTGCCAGTAGGCAGGTTATGTTCGAAAATGGGCCATGTAGGTCCAAGTTATCATATAGCCCCCATATAACGGTACCTCCCGATATTCGGTATTTTGATGATTTTAGCGACATTATTCATCGGAATTGCTTCAAATTTGGCATTTGAAGTTCGTAATGGATTCTACATCCTAAGTCAAAAAATGAGCCATGTAGGTCTACGTCTTCATATAGTCCCCATATAACGGTACCCCCCGATATTCGGTATTTTGATGATTTTACCGGGATTGTTTCAAATTTCGCATGTGAAGTTCGTAATGGATACTTCAGCCCATGCCAAAAATTGTCTGTGCATATAAACAGATTTTTCTTCAAGTTTCGCATTTAAATATTGTAATAACTTATGACAAAAGTTGCCTATGCAGGTCCACGTCGTCGTATAAGCATTCGGTATTTTTAAGATTTTAACAAAATTTTTAACGGATTTTATTTATTTATTTATTTTTTATTTTTTTTTTTTTTTTTGTGGAAATTGCCAAATTTGTACTAAGTGGTGGAGGGTATTAAAATTTCGGCCCGGCCGAACTTACATCTTTTTTACTTGTTATATTTAGATTACTGATGGTATCTGTTTTTTGAAATTTAGCGATGGCTTGGAAATGCTTTCTATATTTATTCGAAAAGTACTGAATGGTACTAAATTTGGTATTGGAGGTATAAATAGGTCTGGAGCTCTCATATTTAATAATTGTGGTATCTGATGATACCTGGAATTGAGATATGGAGGTAGTTTTAGAAATGTGTACAATAATTGTACGAAAATTACTAAATAGTACTATAATTGGTATTGGGTAAAGGGACAGAGCTGAGACCGTGAAATTTTATATTCCGGTAACGGTTTGTGCCTAGAATTGAGATGTGAAAACATTTTGCAAATGAGTACTAAAATTATACAAACAATTCTAGATGTTACTAAACTTGGTATTGGGTGTAGAGATAGATCTGGAATCCTGAAATTTGATATGTTGGTGTCTGTGGTTGAGATAAGGACCATGTTTTGGATATGTATTATAACTGAACTAAATTTTACTAATTGCGGAAATTACAGAGATGAAATCCTGAAATTTTATATTAACAGCATTGTTGGTATCGGAAATGGAGAGTGTTTTGAAAATGTTTATTATAACTTTTCGAAAAGTACGAAATAGTACTAAACTTTGTATTGGGTGAATGGTTAGAGCTGGAATCCCTAAATTTGATATTAAGGTCTCTGTTGGTATCTGGGATTGAGATATGGAGGTGATTTTGAAATTGTGTACTATAATTGTACGAAAACTACTAAATAGTACTAAATTATATATTGGGAGAAGGAATAGAGCTGAAACATTAAAATTTTATATTGCAATAAATGTTAGTGTCTAGGATGAGGTATGAAACGGTTTTACAAATGAGTACTATAATTATACGAAAAGTACTAAATGTTACTAAGCATGGTATTGACTGAATGTATAGAGCTGGAATCCCAATATTTGATATTGAGGTCGCTGTTGGTATATGGTGCATACTATAATGGTAAGAAAAGTATTAAATAGTACTAAATTTGGATCACTGTTAGTTTTACTAATAACAAGTAGGTTATTAAGTTAAATTAAGGATTTTGAATTTTTTTTTTTTTGGTATATAAAGTTGACATTTTCCTATTATTCTTTCCGAAAAAGTGACAACTTGTATAATATATAAAATTTTGAAAGTCTAAAAATTTAGTACGATGTATGAATTTTTTTTATTTTTTCATTTATTTACTCATTTAGTTTTTTTTTTTTTTTTTTTGAATTTTGCAAACTGGCAATATCTGTTCACTCCTTCTGGTCATCCCCGCGAAAGGTCGAACTTCTCCAAAAAAAAAAAAAAAAACAGAAAGAGAAAGAGAAATGATAATCCGATCGTGTTCCAACTTTGTAAATCCTAATATTTGCATCAGTGCTATGTTAGGTATTAAAATGGACAATATCGGTCCACTCCATCAAGTACCTTCTCCACAAAGGGTCAACATATTGAATAATTCTAACTCTTAAAAAATATGATGTATGATTCCGATTGCCTTAAAATTACACTCATCACATTTTTTTTACCACAAGGTCTGGTGTGAAGATTGAATATATCGGTTCATTCTTTCTGGTACCACCCCCACAAAGGGTCAACATTTTGAATATACATTGATCTCATAAAACGCGAAATGAACATTCGATTCCATTCAGACTTGGCACATCTCAATATTTCTATCAACACAAGATCTATTATAAAGATGGTAGAGATTGGTTAATTTCTTCTGGTAACTCCCCCACACAGGGTCAAAGTTTTGAATAACCAAAACGATTATAAAATCCGAAATAAGCATCCGGTTCTTTGATATTTTACACATCCCATTATTCCAATTAACACAGCATCTGCTGTGAAGATGTGATTTATCGGTCCACACCTTCTGGTACCCCCCCCCCCCCACACACACACAAAGGATCAAAATTTTGAATATCCATTAAGCTCATAAAACACGAGATTAACATCCGATTCCATTCATACTTTGTACATCTCAAAACTTCCATCAACACAAGAACTGTTGTAAAAATGCTAGAGATTGGACCTCCACATAGCGTTCAAGATTTTGAAAAACAAAACGCTCAAGGAAAGCGAAATAAGCATTCAACGCTCTTCAAATTTCAGGCAGACAAACATTTTTGCTAACACAAGGTTTGCTGTGAAGGTGATATATATCTGCAAGCCCCTTCTGGTCCTCACCCACAAAGGGTCAAAGTTTTCAATTCTTTTATCTCTCAAAACTTGTGGAACAAGTCAGCGATAATTTACAACTTGATATACCTAAATATTTCACTCGACCAGAAACCTGAGATAAATATGGAATTAATGTTCGGATATGAATGTTCGATTTTCTTGTAATTTTGCTCATATCTGTATTGAGTGAAGTATGAAAATTGAATACTTCGGTCGACTATATCTGGTACTTCACGCACATTTTAACATTTTCTAAAAATTATCACATGAAGGAAGAGACCTATACAGGATTGCCCATATTCGACGGACCCATGACTCATTGGGCCCATTCCAATCGACGAGGCTTGTCCGCAAGCAACATTCTTTGCGTCAATTGAATTTTGCACGGGAACAAATCAATGCGAATAATCCGTTGTAAAGTGGACCGAGCCATGCCCAACTGCTGAGAACGGCGTTTTTGGGATGTTCTTGGGGACCTCTCAACACTGGCTCGTACGGCAGCGATATTCTCGGCCGATCCCCTTGGTCGACTTTTATATGGCCTCTTCGGATTATAAAGAGCCTTACCAGTCGAAAATTTTTCGTATAACCGCTTAATGGTGTTCTTAGAAGGCGCACTTCTCACATTTTTTTTTTTCACAATTGACTTCTTCTGTTGAATGTAAATTTCAACTGTTTCAGAGCGCTCGCGTGGCGTGTATTGGTTCATGGTAAAAATCTGCTTGGACTGACACTTCAAACGCGGTATGTCATTAAGCGATGTGACATCTCTGTCAAAAGTTATGGCGTTGCCAGATGGGTCCGTCGAATATGGACAACCCTGTATTATCCAAACCTGGCACGTTTCATTATTCATATCATATTTATTTAGGCCCACTACGAAATGAATAATATTGGCCCATTCCTTCGGAACCTATTCCATAGAGGGTCAACATTTTGAATAATCATAATAGAAGGCCCAAGGACGAACCCTATTGAAATTGGAGATAATCGGTCAATATTTAGGTATAGCTCCCATATATATTTTCGCCCGATTTGCCTTATATTGTGCACCACACTTGTAATATCAGCCCAAATAGTATGGAATTTTGCACGTTCGACCAGAAATAAGTATGCCAAATTTGATCGAAATCAGATATAGTTCAGATATAGCTATAGATCCCATATACATTGATCATCCGATTTGTTATTTTTGTCCTCCACAGCCGTAATATGCACTCTGTAACAACAATATTTGGGGTAATATATCAAATACAGCTCAAAAATACATTTGCTAAATTTTATCGAGATCGGTTCATATTTGGATATAGCTCCCATATATAGCTTCGTCCGATTTACCTTTTATTGTGCACCAAATGTCTAATATTTGTTAGATTGAGTCTAGAAGCTAGTATGTTAAATTTGGTGAAGATCGTTTCAGATATAGCTATAGCTGCCATATATATTGTTCATCCAATTTGTTATATTTGTTAACCACAGCCGTAATATGCATTCCGTAACAACGATATTCAGGGAAATATATCTGTAACTCTGTAATATCTTTGCCAAATTTTATCGAGATCGATTCAGATTAGATATATCTCCCATATATATCTTTATCTGATTTCAAATTAATTTTGCACCAAATGGGCAATACAAGTCCGAATTTAAAAGATACAAATGCTTCAGCATATTTAGTCCTTTGACTTTAAATAATAATTATAATCATAGCGTGTATGATTGAATTCTCCCATAAAAACTTTTAATTGTTATGTGGAGCTCTACTAAATTAGCAAAGTGGTGTAGGGTATCATAAAGTCGGCCGCCCGACTTTAAGACTTTCTTTACTGGTATTTTTTTTTGCAAAATTAAAAGGAATATTTTCTTTTCTCGCGCAATTCTTCTAAAATTATGTTGTGTATGAGAATTTTGCATAAATTTTGCTTAATTTACTGTATGAATACGGCCTAATTAAGTCCCCGAAGAAAATCTGCCTAACTTTTAAAAATATATCTAAAATGACCTTTCCGTTTCTCATTACATCCTATTACACAGTAACCTTTATGCTTAGAATTAATTATTTTCATTGATTTTACACATGCTTTTAATTAAGACAGAAATAAAATGATTTGCATTTTTGCCATAAAAAACTACGCGCGTAGAGAACAAAAATTTCCCCTAAACAATTCTACCTCTGACACTCAACGAAGTAACGACGAACGTCACACCATGAACCTTTACAAAATAATCGCAATAATTTCGTTTTTTTTTTTCAATTTCTCCAATCCTTGGCGGTCCCAATAAATGGCATGGAAAAATTTGATATAAAAATAATTGAGGGTAATCGCAGTTTGGAACATGTCATTGCCAGATATTTTCAAAATAAAACCAAGTTACTGGGCGTGTCCATACATTTGGAATACTCCTGAGATTGGCTGTACGACATCAATTATTATCTAACCGAGGCTTTCAGGGGAATAGATTTTATGAATTTGGAAATTTCCATTAATGATGACCATCAACGTTTGTTACATCAATACAACTTGTGGTATGTGGACTCATGCAGGGCGTTCGGGTGAGTAAATATTATTTCGTACAAAATACACAATGTTTTAAGAAACATCAGTAGTGCGATTCTCTGACTAGTTGATAATAGAAGTAACGACAGTTACACTGTGCGACAAAAGTATTTTTGTACATTACAGGAAAAACCGAGTAGATTTTGGAATTATATGCTAAAAAAGTACGAAAGTACTAATGATATTAAGTTTGGTATTTGGGGAAGAGATAGACGTGGAAATTTTGAGTATGGTTCTTTGATGTTGTGTGGGATAGATGAACGAAATGGTTTTTGGAAATTTAAATATTAAGTGCAGCAAAAATATTAAAATTCACTAAATTTGGTAACATTTGGAATTAATAATTTTGAAATTTGAACAGGTCTGGGAAGTAGGGAAGAAAATCAGAAATACGTACTAAATTTTATACGAAAAGTACTAAATTGTACCAAATTCGGCATGCGGAGAAGAGACTGAGCTGGAAATCTGAAATTTAAATGAGGATCCTTGATCTTGTGTGGGGTAGGCGAAAAAGTGTGTGTTTTGAACTCGAAAAATAATTGTACCAAAAGCACACTAAATTATACTATATTTTTATATGGTGTAGGAAAATAGCTAAAATGTGGTCTTCAATATTGAGATTTCTAAAAAAAATTCATAGCTATATAATTGGAAATAAATAACAAAATTCAAAGCTAAAGATATTTATTGTTATTTGTATTAGATGAAGTATGAAAATGGAATGGAATTCTTTGAGCTTTTTGTTTTTCAAAATCTTGAACCCTTTGTGGGGAGGTACCAGAAGGAATTGTCCGATCTCTACCATCTTTATAACAGATCTTGTGTTGATGGAAATATTGAGGTGTGTCAAGTCTGAATCGAATCGGAGATTAATTTTGCGTTGTATGAGCTCCATGGATATTCAAAATGTTGACCTTTTGTAGAGGATGCAGCAGAAGGAGTGGACCGATATATCCCAATTTCACACCAGACCTTCGGTTAATAAAAATATTGTGATGTGTGTAATTTGAAGAGAACCGAATGTTTATTTCGGATTTTATTATTGTTTTGGTTATTCGAATCTTTGAGCCTTTGTGGGGCAGGTGCCAGAAGGAATGGTCCGATCTCTACCATCTTTATAACAGATCTTTATGGAAATATTGAGATGTGCCAAGTCTGAGTTTCGTGAATATTCGAAATGTTTACCCTTTGTGGGGGTGTTATCAGAAGGAGTAGACCGATATATTCCATCTTCACATCAGAAATTCAAGTCAGTATTTATTATTTTTTTTGAAAATTTTGACATTTTTTGGGGGAGGTGCCAGTGGTAGTGGGCCGATATTGCCCATCTCCGAACTCAATCTAAGTTTGACAATAATATTACGATGTGCCAAGTTTGGACTAACTCGGATACTCCCTTCGAGAGTTATTGTGCGCACCAGCCAGACGGACGGACATCGCTAGATCGACTCCAAATGTCCTGAAACGGATTTGGTCCAAAGAGACCTGGGGTCTAAAACCGTTATTTCGATGATGTACGTTTTGAACGTATGAAATGATATCCTCTGTAGCGGATAGAGGATATAAAAATAGTTTATCTTTATACCCTCCACACTGAAAAGGAGAGTATATTAACATCCCTAACATCATTCCGTTTGTAACATCCCCAAATATTCGTCGTAGACCCCATAAAGTATATATATATTCATAATCAGCATAAAATTCTAAATCGAATTAACTGTCTGTTGAAATCACGAAACAGCCCACATGTTTTGACGTAGAGCTTCAAAATTTGGCTGAACCATTTTGCATTGTGTCTAGGATGGTTGGTATAAAAAATGAGATATATCGGTAGATACCTCCCGATAGTCGGTATTTGGATGATTTTTGCCACATTTTTCCACGGATTTGTCTAAAAATTGGTATTTGTTGGTCATAATGGGTATAGCTCTGGTGGCGAAACATTGTATGTATAGGTCCACGTTTTTGTATAGCCCTCATACAAAGGTACGTCCCGATATTCGGTATTTTTATGATTTCAGCCACATTTTTCCACGGATTTGTCTAAAAATTGGCATTTGTAGTATGTAATGTGTTCTAGTTCCGGTGGCGGAACATAGTATATATAGGTCCACGTTTTGGTATAGCCGCCATATAACTGTACCTCCCGATAGTCGGTGTTTTGATGATTTTTCACGGATTTGTCTAAAAATTGGTATTAGTAGGTCATACTGAGTTCTAGCTCCTGGGGCGGAATATTGAACATTTAATCCACTAATATAACGATAACCAGCTATACTTCGTATTTTTATAATTCTAGTCACATTTACCCACGAATTGTTTCAAAGTTGGTATTAAAGAAGATTTGGTAGATGACAGTATAAAATTGTCTATGGAGGTTTCCGTTTTGGTATGGCCCCCGTACAACGGCCTCACCCACTTTATGGATTTTTGAAAAGTTTAGCAGTATTATCCAAGCGGTCGTACTGATATTTGTAGTTTAAAGTGGAACACGTTTGAATTCAGATCCTATTATAAAAAATCTTTTCTTTACCCAAAGGTGGAGGGTATTAAAAGTTCGACCCTGCCGAACTTATTTTTTTACTTGCTTAATATGTTAATAGTGCTCACAATTATTATAAACTTGTCTTTTCAGCAAAATCTTGCAGTTAATTGGAAAACTACCGAATGTCAAATACATGGGCCAATATATGGTAGTTTTAAAAACTGTCCAACAGCTGGAGGACTATAACGAAATGCAACGGATATTCCAACAAGCCATAAGGCGTAATATTATTGATATAACTCTGGCCATGTACCTTGAGAATTCCAAATTCGATTTCTACACGTACTATATATTTCAACCTAACCTTTGCCGCCAATTGAAAATACAACAATTTGTTAAATTTAAAAATGGCCAAATAACGACGAACCAATTGTTTCCCCGAAAAATGAAAAATTTCTGCAAATGTCCCATCACTGTTTTTGTGCACCCAATTGAGCCTCTTTTCAATTATACGGAGGAGGGAGGGCAAAAAGAAATCACCGACGTTTGGGGCTTGGAAGCTAGAATTTTACGTTGCATTGCCAACAAACTTAACTTCAAATTACATTTCCAGTCATCCAAAGGAGGGGATATAGGATTGGTTCACGAGAATGCTACTGTGACTGGACCTTTCTTTGAATTGTCGGAGAGAAAATTTGATATATTAATGGGTTATTATCATTCATTGAGCGGAGCCAGGTTCTTTTCCGTAAGCATGCCCTATTTACTACAACCCGCAGTGTTTGTCGTTCGCAAAAGAGAATCATCTCTTCTGAAAGGAGGATGGCTCTTGGCTCCATTTGAGGGGACAGTGTGGTTACTGTTATGTATGTTGTTCGTTATCGTCTATATCACGCTATTTGTACTACCTCGCATGGTTATGAAAAAGAATTCCCCGATTTGCATGTGGTTGGATATAATTGGTCTGGCATTGGGAAATTCTCGAACCATTTCCCATCGTAGACCTGGCTCAAGATTCTTTGTAGCAGCATGGACTTTTGGTTTTCTAATTATATTGCGTACATTCGAAGGTAAGCTGTACGGAGCTTTCCATAGCCAAATCAACACACCGCCCAATACCGTGAAGAACTTAATAAGAGACAATTATACCTTTTATATGAGACGTTTCTTTCAGGGAGATTTAATCCGACCATTTAATATTCCATCATCACAGATTGTCTACACAAATGTTCCGGAAAATCATAGCCATTTCCAGGCACAACTTCACAGTCCCCATCGTCTGGTCATTCTGACTGACTATTGGACTATTCATCATTTGCTTCGAGTCCATCAGTTACATGATTATTTCGAAATTTTACCCAATATTGTCGTCTTAAATCCCGTTTGTGCCTATATGCGACCGAGTTCCATACTAATCGAACCATTTAATCGAATTTTGTATGACCTTCATTCGGGTGGATTTATTAAGAAATGGCTGATGGATGTTACCGGGAAATTTCCAATGTCTATTGCCATGGCTGAAAGGAGGAGAAAATATTCAAAACTAGAACCTGTACCACTTTGTGTTGCAAAAATGCAAATAATATTCCATGGTCTTTGGGCTATGCATTTGATGTCGTTGTTGGTATTTTTTGTTGAAATTTTATGGCATACATTTTTGAAGAAAAGAATAAAGAAATTTAGACAATAATGTTAATTTTGTTGGATGTTGGATTTTGTATACACTCAGCCTAGTGTACCCTCAGCCATATGGCTAGAGAGGGTATATATCGTTTGACACGGCTAAAACGTGCCTCATCGAAATAACAGTTTTATACCCTACGTTTCATTGGATATTTGGAGTCGATCTAGCGATGTCTGTGCGATGGTGCGCACGATAACTCTCGAAGGAAGTATTCAATTTGGTCCAAACTTGGTACATCGTAACATTATTATCAAACTTAGATGGAGTTTGGAGGTGGGCAATATAGGTCCACTCCTACTGGTACCTTATAAAATCCGAAGATGATATACATCTGCGAACCCCTTTTGGTACCTCACCCACAAAGGGTCATAACTGAAAATGCAATATTTCGGTCGACTATATTTGGTACATCACGCACATTTTAACATTTTCTTGAAATTATCGCATATCTCAAATAAAGTGAAGGAAGTAGTTGATGTAATCCATGCCTGGCACCTCGCAATATTTATATCATATTTATTTAGGTTCAATACGAAATGAACAATATTGGTCCATTCCTTGCTTATTCAAAAAGTTGAATAATCATAACAGAAGTCAACATATATTAAAATAATCGAATTGGCTGAGGGTATACATCAGTTAGCAAAACCGACTGATACTATTTTTTTTGGAAATCCAATTATAGATCTACTGAAAGTACATTGTGTTATTTTTACCAAAATTAGATCGATTTCGAAGATTAGCAATTGTAAATGAGAATATAGTCCAATCTCCCTCTTCGATTGTCAATCAACCGAATGGTGGCAGGGTTAGGATCAGAATAGAAGCCTATTGTTTTGATGAATATTTAGGGGTTCAAATGGACTAAAAAATTAAAATCTTCCTGATTTTGCAGTCTCTCTACAATTAAAAACCAGTAGACACCGAATTTAGCATGAGTTCAGAATCATTCTGAGTCGATTTATGCATGTCCGTCCGTCAGTCCGTCTTTTCGTCCGTCTATAATGGAGATAATCGGTCAACATTTAGCTATAGCTCCCATATATATCTTCGTCCGACTTGCCTTTATCGTGCACCAAACGTGTAATATCAGCGTGTATAGAATGGAATGTTGCACATACGACCAAATTAGGTCTGAAAATCGGGTCATATATAGCTATGGCTTCCATATATATTGTTCATCCGATTTGTTATTTTTGTCCTCCGCAGCCGTAATATGCACTCTGTAACAACAATATTTGGGGAAATATATCAATATATCTAGATCAGGTCAGATTTGTATATAGCTTCCACATATAATTTCATCCGATTTGCATTTTATTGTGCCCCAAACGTGTAATATTAGCCCAAACGGGATGGAATTTGGCACATGCGACCGAATTGAGTTTAGAAGCTAGTATGCCAAATTTGGTGAAGATCGGTTCAGATATAACCATAGCTTCCATATATATAGTTCATCCGATTTGTTGTATTTGTTACCCACAGCCATAGTATGCACTCCGTAACAACGATATTCAGGGAAATATATCAAATACAGCTCAGAATTGTATTTGCCTAATTTTATTGAGATCGGTTCAGATTTGCATATAGCTCCCACATATATCTTTATCCGATTTCAAGTTAATTGTGCACCAAATGGGCAATACAAGCCCGAATTAAAAGGATACGCATGCTTCGGCATATTAAGTCCTTTTAACTTTAAATTTTAATTATAATCATAGCGTGTATGATTGAATTTTCCCATAAGAACTTTTAATTGTTATGTGGAGCTCTACTAAATCAGCAAAGTGGTGTAGGGTATCATAAAGTCGGCCCGCCCGACTTCAAGACTTTCTTTACTGGTTTTTATGTGAAATTGTTTTGAATACCAATCAGCACGACAGAGATGGGTAAACATAGGGCAAATTCCCCCGTCAAAAGCTAAAGGTAACATTTGTGCAGGACTGTCTGATATTATTTAAAAAATCAACTGAAATGGGTTTGGACCGAAGGAGGTTTCCCAATATATTGTTTAAAAGTAATTTTGATTGCAAAAAATGGATTAGGAAAAAAATGATTAAATTGTAAGTTGTGATCGAGGTAAAATGGAACATTAATACTAGAAATTGAAAAAATGCAGATTTCTTCTTATTTTTCGATTTTAGAGGCCAAATAATAACTACTTACTTCGGGAAACATGTCCTTGTAAAAATAATAAGTCAGTAGACGATTGCCAATGAATGATTGGGAGATCCAATAATTGGTAATGCAATTTTTTTTATCAAAAAAATCCGAAATTATTCCCAGTTCTCTACAAATTTCGCACATTGCAATAATTTTATTAATATAACATCAAGTGCAAAGGAGGGCTATGGGAGCTCAATCTTTGTGGTACGTCGTCCTAATGGCAAATAAAATGTCAAATGCTAAGGGTCAGAACATAATCTTTACCATGTAAAATATATAAAAAGTGGCACAAAATTGATTCATTTTAGATGCACGCCCCCCCCCCCCCCCCATGAGTTCGACCAAATATTTCTGTCGAAACACAAGCTAGAACTTTCAAACTTGTTTTTTGTTCCGAGAATTCTTGGAATTTTCTATTTTTAAAAAAATCCCAACAATGTCGCCCAAAGTCAATTGGACATTTTCAGTTTCTAGTAAATTAGTGTCCAGTAAGACTGGCAAGCCAATTAAATATTTTATACAACAACTCCAATTGACCATGTCATGTTCTCTAATTAACCACAAAGGTGATGAATATGTTTGCCATTGAAATAGTTTTTACATTCCGAATCGTTAGCTAGAGCATATTGCCATTACAAAATTCAGTTGCAAAGAATCTGCCAACATGAAAGTTTTAAAGTTCACACTTATATTCTTTTCTCTACAATTTGTCCACACTTCTGGATATGATGCATCCTTGAAGAAATGGAAATTGTTCTTGTACAGAGCTAATCGAAGTATTGAAAATACAATTCGAGCATATTTCCAGAGGAGAACACGTCTCCTGAGCGTTGCTGTGAATGTCGAATCATGCCCGAGTTGGGAAATTGTTATTTACGATTATCTGACGAGCTATTTGAAGGGTACAACTTCATTGAAATATGAAATTTCCACCAAGCGCTATCATCAAAACGATCACATATACAGTTATAATCTGTGGTATGTGGACTCTTATCGTGCTTTCAGGTAAGTTCATGCAGCCCTTTTGAGTGAACGAGTTCCTCGCAATTTTGGTAATATAGTTAGACCACATAACAATCATTCCAAATATCAGGGATTGTTTTCCAGTTTTCGATTTTCACGGGTTATAAATAATGTATTAATATTCAATGTAGAGGTCGGATGTTGTCATTATAATAATAATAGAATAATCGTCATATAGTTATGGAATATTATTTATGTTCTTTCACCGTTGCCAAGAAATTATGCAAGATTTCGTGGAAATTGTCCTATATTTAAGCCCTCTGTCGTGCTGAAAGTTATTCAAACCCTTATTTGAAACTGTAGATAGCTGTAGGGTAAGTGCGCCTAAGTTCGGCATGTCCCAGTAGTCGGCAGTTTTGAAATTTAAACTTAAATAACTAAAAATGGAATTGACCAAATAATGAAATAATTGCAAAAAAAAACGTCAACACTGTTCTCTGCTCTCTTTCTGTAAAAAAAAAAAAAAAAACAATGAGCTCCGATCATTTATTACGAGAGAATAACGGTTGTCGTCAGTGAGTGTCTTCCAGCGCGTGCGATAGTGCTTGTTTGTAAAGAAAAAAATAGTGGTGGCGACAACTTAACAATCGATTTAAGTAAATTAAATTTAATACTTTTGGAATCAGAAATATTTTATAATGGTAAATAACAGTCTAAAGATCATTTTATAACTTAAAAAAATACATAATCAGGCATTTTTCACTTATATTATTTAATGCCGACATTAGGAACAGAAAAAAAGAGATTTGCCAGTAGTCGGCAGGGGGTGCCGATTACTAGAAAAATATAATTGTTGACCTATTTCACCAAAACTTGAGAAAAGTATTAAAAAATAATCCAAAAACTTCTCAAATAAAAAAATAGTTTTGGGTCGGCAGTTGCTTTTATTTGTGCTTTTTGACCAACTTTTCTAAATTAAGAGGGTTGTTCTTTAAATCAGCTATTTGACATTTTAGATAGTGGTGGCATTTAAAAAAGATGTTGGTTATCTAAAGGAAAAAGATCAATTCACAAATTCCAAATATAAGAGAGGTACTTTTTTATTTAATCTCATTTTTATTTTAATTGAAGGTAACCATACTATTCTTGATTTTCTACCTATATTTGGTTTAGAATGATAAATAAATAAAACGCTATTTAAAAACGAAATTAGTTAATTAAACTGTGAATTAATAATATAGCATTGTTTTATACTATTTGAAATAAAAAATATACAAAATAATATTTTTTTTTTCGATTTGGTGTTTAAGTTACTGAAATACCATATGCCGACTATTGGCAAATAGACATGCCGAGCATTGGAAAATGGTGCCGACTACTGGCAAAAAACTACTATTTTAGTAAAATTGCAAATTTTGCCAATTTAATAAAAACAAATTCAATTGTTGTTTATTATTTCAAAAATTAAACAAAATTTGGAATCTGAACAACTCTACTTTTCTGCAATTAAAAGATTTCATTCAGAATGTCGAAAGATTGAAATATTGAAAAGCCTAAAAGTGCCGACTACTGGTACACTTACCCTATATATAGTGGCGACAAACATCTGCATCGACGAAAATCACTTTTGCAATTTTACAAGTTCTGAAATTGAGAACAGTAATTTGAGTAATATGTATTTGTGCATTTATTTGTAACATGGAGAAGGAAGCGACATAGACCCATAGTTACTTTTGAGGATCTTAATAGAATCAATTTCTGAGTCGATCTATGCATGTCAGCCCGTCCGTACGTCTGTCTATGTATTTTGGTGAACGAAATGCAGTTCTCATTTATTATCCGATTGAGATGAAATTTTCCAAAAAATATTTGTTTGGCGCAAGGACGAACCCTTTTGAAATTGGTGAGAATCTGTTTACATTTAGATATAGCTTCCACATATATCTTCAACTGATTCCAGGTAAATTGTGCACCAAATGGACAATATCAGTCTAAATGACCTGAATTTTGGCACATCCGACCGAATTACATCAAATTTGGAAAAAAATGGGTTCGGATATGGCTATAGCTCCCATACAATGTTTCATTCGATTTGAGATAATATGCACTCCAGAAGAATGATATTTGGTACCAGATAACTCATATCAGGTATATTGTACACCAAATTGGTAATATCAGCCAAAATGAACTGCATTTTGTCTATCTGATTTAATTCAACCTAAAAGCATATACTTCAAATTTTGTGAAAATAGGTTCAAATATATCTATAGCTCCCATATATATGTTTCATCCGGTTTGGAGTTTTAAGTCCCTCACATTCGTAATATGCACCCCACAATAATAATAATCTATGGTACCAGATATGAGATACAGCTCTAGAAATAAAGTTTTAAAATTTCGTCAAGTCCTGTTCAGATTTCAATATAGCTCCCATATATATCTTTATCCGATTTCAGATTTTTTGTGGACCAAATGGCTAATATCATCCCAAATGGACTGAATTTTGGAAATTCCGACTTAATTGATCCTAAAATCAAATATTCAAAATTTTGGTTACAATGGGTTCAGATATATCTATAGCCCCCGATTTGGTGTTTAAGTTCCTCATATGCATTCGACAACAATGATATTTGGAACCAGGTATATTATAGAGCTTCGAAATACCTTTGCCAAATGTTATCGGTTTAGATTTGGATGTAGCTCCCATATATATCCTTAATCCGATTTTATGTTTATTGTAAAACAAATGGCTAATATCAGCCCAAATGCACCGAATTTTGACTCTTTCCACAGATTTCGCCCTAAAAGTTCGTGTTTTAACCGATTTGGTGTTAAAGTTCCTCACATGCGTAATATTCACTCCACAACAATGATACTGGGCATCAAATACTGCTCGAAAATACCTCTGCGAAATTTTATCGAGATAGGTTCAGATTTGTATACAGCTTCGATATACATTTCCATCCGATTTTACGGTTATCGCTCACCATATATGTAATATCAGACCGAATTGAATAGATTTTTTCATATTCAACGAATCATTTGGTGAAACTCGGACCGGTATATCTATTGCTCCAATAAATATTTTTATACCTTCCACCTTGGAAAGGAGGGTATATTAACTTTGTCATTCCGTTTGTAACATCACTAAATATTCGTCGTAGACCCCATAAAGTATATATATTCATAATCAGCATAAAATTCTAAGTTTGTTGAAATCACGATACAGCAAGCATTATTTGGCGCGGACCGTTAGGAAAACAATTTGTATTGTTGTGTCTAGGATGGTTGGTATATCGTTTTGGTATAGTCCCCATATAACTGTACCTCCCGATATTCGGTGTTTTAATGATTTTTGCCACATTTTTTTAACGGATTTGTAAAAATATTGATATTTGTGGGTCATAATGGGTTCTAGCTCTTGTGGCGAAACATTGTATGTATAGGTCTACGTTTTTGTATAGCACCCATATAATGGTACCTCCCAATATTCGGTATGTTGATGATTTTTGCCACATTTTTCCACGGATTTGTCTAAAAGTCGGTATTTGTAGTTCGTAACGAGTTCTAGCCGCCTTATAATGGTACCTCTGGATATTCAGTATTTTGATGATTTCTGCCACATTTTTCCACGGATTTGTCTAAAAAATGGTCATAATGGGCTCTAGCTCCGATTGCGCAACATTGTATGTATAGATCCACGTTTTTGTATAGCCTCCATATAACGGTACCTCCCGATTTTCCGTATTTTGATAATTTTTGCCACATTTTTCCACGGATTTCTTTAAAAATTGGTATTTTTAGTTCATAATGCGTTCTAGTTCCGGTGGCAGAACATTGAATATTTAGGTCCACTTTTTTCTATATCGCACAAATAACGATACCCACCGATATTCGGTATTTTGATAATCCTAGTCACATTTACCCACAAAATTGTTTCAAATTTGGTATTTAAGAAGATTTGGTAGATGACAATCCTTGAAGTATAAAATTGCCTATATAGGTTCCCGTTTTCGTATGGCCCCCATATAACGGCCTCGCAGACTTATTAAAATTACTAAAATGTATTTATTCCCTCTATATTCTCTATTTCAGCTCCCTGTTACCCATCATCGATGATTATTACGTAGAGAAAATGGGTAAATTTTTGGTAATAATGCAAACAGCTAAACATCTGCAGCGGCAACGAGAAGTGCAACGAATATTTGAAAAGGCATTCAAACGAAATATTGTCGATATTGTGGTCGCAATATATGCTGGCAATTCCACATTTCACTGGTATACCTATGACGTCTTTCGACCCGGACACTGTCGCCAAGTGATGCCGCGCAAATTTAATACCTTCCGCAAAGGAATATTGCAATCCAAAGAGATTTTCCCCAATAAATTGAAAAATTTCCACCAATGTCCGCTTAATATTGCAATGCGACCTCCGGTACCGGTACTGGGTAGGTCGAGTTATATGACACACGCACTCGACGAGAAATACTGGGGCATGCAAGGCGAAACTATATGTTTGTTGGCCAAGAAGTTAAATTTCCAAACAATTCGTCATCCAATTAACGAGAGTCTGGTCAGCGAGGTCTATAAAAATGGTACTGTGACTGGAGTATTTTACGATTTGAAGCAGAAGAAATTCGATATCCTTATGGGTTATTATAAATATTTAACAAGGACACGTTACTTTGGCTCAAGTTCGGTGTACTTTCTTACGCCCACAGTGGTGGTCACTACGAAAAGGTGGCAACTTGATGGCGAGTGGCTGTTGGCACCTTTCGGTCCTCGCGTCTGGTTATTATACATATTCGCATTGACGCTACAAGTGATGGTGGTCCAGTTGTTGCGATGTATTTCGAAAATATTTAAACTAACCTGGTTGGATATACTCGGCTTGGCATTGGGCAATTCTCGCAATATCCAATACCAATTCCAAAGCACCCGATATTTTGTGATGCTCATAGCATTTGCCTTCATGGTTATTAATGGTTCATTTCAGGGCAAGTTGTATGCAGCCTTTCATCTGAAATCAAATCGGGGTCTTAACACGGTATCAGAACTGATTGCCAAGAACTACACATTTCTCAAGAAGAAATTTATTTTACAAGAATTGCTGGATGCTCTGCAAGTTCCACGAGCACAAATTAAGGAATTGAATTATACCGATGATTTCGAGAGCTATGAGCAAATGCTTGAGTTTAACTATCCAGTGGCCATGCTGACAAATTATTGGCAACATCAGGCCTTCATCAGAAGCCGACGTCTTTATGATGATTTCAATACTTTACCTGGCATCGTGGTGCTGAATCAAGTTTGTGCCTATACACGACCTCAGTCCTATTTGTTGGAGCCTTTTAATCGAATTGTGGATAATTTGAATTCGGCTGGTATTCTCAAGAAGTGGATGATGGATTTTTTGGGAATTTTCGACTCACAAGAAGAACTAAAAAATAATGACGGAAATATGAATATAACACCCATTGCATTGTCCTTGGAAAAGATACGTCTGGTTTTTATTGGTCTGCTGGTAATGCACCTGATAGGCGTCTTGGTACTTGTGGGTGAAATAATATTTAAGACAATTTTGAAGAAATAAAATAAAATATTCAATGTACAAAAACGATGTTTGCAAAATTTAAAATGTATTTTTTGACAAATTTTGTACTGGGAACAAATTTGTGCTGGAAAAAAGTTTTGCTTTTTCTAAACAATTTTAAGATTTTTTTTTAAATATTTCGACATCCTCATACTATAATAATGATTAATAAGTGATTTTCACTGTCGAAAGAGTAAATGTTACTGAAAAAGAACCCAGAGACATCCACATCCAATTTTTCTGTCCAAAACTATTCCCATATGTAAGCCCTAGGAAGCAGCAGTGACCTCAGTATCGAATTTCAGAATTTCAGGTATATCCCTTCACCCAATACCAACTGTAGTAACATTTACTTCGCATAACCCAAAACAATCCCCATCTCTCCATCTTAGATAACAACACTGATCCAAAATTAATACCATTTTTTACTTTTCGAATAATTATAGTACGAATTTGCAAAACAAACAAAACATCTCAACACCAGATATCAACAGAGACCTCCATATCTAAGTTACAATTCCAGTTTTATCCTAAGAACCTATCCCATATTTAGTACCATACTTTTATACTACACAGTTATACTTTGCATATCCAAAGCTAACTGCTTCTCTCCAACGTAGGCACCAACAGTGACATCAATATCACATTTCAGAATTCAGCTCTATTTCTTCAACCAATACCATATTTAGTACTTTTCGTACAACTATAGTACATATTTCCAAAACCACCTCCATATCTAGATCCGAAATACCAAGATACACTTCAATAGCTCTATTACTTCGCCCAATACAAAGTTTTGTACCATTTAGAACTTTTCGTACAATTATAGTTCACATTTTCAAAACCACTTCCACATACTAGCTACAGACACCAAAAGCGGCACCTACTTTAAATTTCAGGATTTCAGCTCTATTTCTTCAACCAATACCAAATTTTGTACTATTAAGTAATTTTCCCACAACAATAGTACACTTTGCTAAAACCACCTCCATATCTAGATCCGAAATACCAAGATACACTTCAATATCAAATTTCTGTATTCCAGCTCTATTCCTTCGCCCAATACAAACTTTTGTACTATTTAGTACTCTTCGAACAAATCAACTTCATATTTCCAAAACCACCTCCATGTCTTAACCACAGATGCCAACAGTGACATCCATATTTTATTTCGTGATTCCAGCTCAATCCCTTCACCCAATACCATGTTTAGTACTTTTCGTACAATTATAATATACATCTCTACATTTTCACCTAATATTGTACCATTTAACCACCTTCATAAATCAAACTTACTTTCCAACATTGATTCTAATACCAAATTTCAAGTTTTAACTCTATCCGTTCACATAATATCAAATGGTACCATTTTAGAAGTTTAATACTATTTTAGAATTCTTCGTAACCTTAAAGTTTGAATTTCCAAAAACCCATTGGTACATCTATCCTGCACTATATCAATGACTTGTATTCCGTTTGCCCAATACAAAGTTTTCAATTTTGTGTACATTAAGTACTTTTTCGTACCCTTTCAGAACTCAGCTTTTTATCATACGCGTACACACCTTGTGCAAAATTTCAAGATTATTTCAAGATTCGCTCGTCTGAGCGTTCATTCTCAGTCAGTAATACATATATAGGTGAGTAATAAGTGATGTTTCCTCCCGAAATTTTTAACTCAGTAAATAGGGTAAGTGTGCCTAAGTTCGGCATGTCCCAGTAGTCGGCACTTTTTATTTTTAAGCCTAAATAAATGAAACTATTATAACTGAATGTATTTTGTTTACTTCAAATATATTGTCAGCTATCTTTGTGTACAATTTCGGTAAGAAAAGATGATTTATTCTAATAAAAATTAAATTTTTGTCTGTGAAGATCCTCAACAATCCATATTCTTAAGAAAAGTACAATAAAGACGTCGAATCAGTTTAACTAAACAAACATATTATATTTTAATGAATTAATTTATTATTATTATTAATTATGCTTACAAAAAAATTGGTATGCCGACTGTTGGAACATGCCATACCGACAATTGGCATTGTTTTAATAAAACTACAAATTTATGAAATTTAATAAAAAGTTATTAAAACTTTATTTATTATTGCAAAAACTATACAAAATTTCGAATATGAATAAATTAACTTTTTAATAATTGAAAAGTTCCACTCAGAATGGTGAGCGATTAAAAACGCGAAAATCCTAAAAGTGTCGACTACTGGTACACTTACCCTATTAATTGAAAAGTACCCCGCAAATTTAAAATAAAAATATATATTTTTCATTTAAAACCGATTACAATGTTCGCTCGAATACGAGTAGAGAGCGAAACTAGCTCCAATTCGAGGGGTAGATTTCCTGCTAGCAATACTCGAGGATACTCTATTTTTCTATGTTACTCGAATAAGTTCGAGTAGGCTTTGCAACATATCTCTCAGAAGTAAAATATGAGCAATTGAATCTAAATTTAGACATTTGTCACATTATTGATATGGTACATGGAACATTTCCGCTATTCTAACACTGGAAATATGTCCCAGCAAATATGACAACAACGTACTTCTGCGTTACCAGTAAGTAAAATAATCTTACCAAGTAATGAGTAGCGACAGCATGGAGTATGCACGCCCGACTAAAAAAAAAAAACATGAGGCCACTGGTTCGAATCTCCGCTTCAGTAGTCAAACAAACCAAAAATAAGAAACTACAAGAAGGGCTAGCCAACCACTACCAACACAAAAGCTCTGATTTTGCATGTTTGAGACGTAATGAGACGTAAACATCGAGAGAGTAACTCTCCCTCCCTCGGCAAACATTGTGTGTGTAAATATAGACTAATGAAAATATAGACTAAGAAATGTTCTCACCGTTTATCTCCGAAAAAAATCGGATCGCCAGAGGTCGCCCATAGCATATGATCAGGAGTATGAGTGAAAATATAGAAGTCACTCAATTCTAAAATGTTAAGAATAGCTAAAACTGTAGAATATTTGTCAGTTGAAAATTGTTCCATAATAAAAACCAGTAAGGAAAGGTCAATAGTCGGGCGGGGCCGATTATGTGATACCCTACACCACTATGCGTATTTAGTAGAACACCCGTAACAAAAAAGTCTATATTGGGTATTTATGTGAAGTAGATCATACCGACTATGACTTCGATAAGGCTATATCTAAGCTATATCTAAATTTCTCACAAATTTCAATAGGGTTCGTCCTTGGGTCGAACAAATATTGTTTGGAAAATTTCATCTTAGTCGGATAACAAATGCGACCTGAATTTTGTTCACAAAAATACATGGACAGATTGACATGCAAGGGGCTATCTGGGTCCACTCCTTCTGGCAACTCCCCCACAATAGGTCAAAATTTTCAAAAAAAAAAAAAAAAATTTTATTGCACAGAAAGGGAAAGGATCATCCGATTTTGCTACAACTTTGCAAATTCTAATATTTGCATAAGTGCGAGAGATTAGGTACGAAAATGAAAGATATCATCAGGTACACACCCCCCCCCCCCCCCCCCACAAAGGGTCAAAATGTTGAATAATTATAACTCCAATAAAATGTGATATGATAGCCTTGTTGTCTTCAAGTTACACAGACATCCTCATGTTTTTATTAACCCAAGGTCTGGTGTGAAGATGGAATATATGGGTCTACTCCTTTTGGTACCTCCCCCACAAAAGGTGGAAATTTTCAAATTTTTCAAAATTTTTTCTGCACAGAAAGGGAAGCAATAATCTAATTTTGCAAAACCTAATAATTGCGTCAGTTCTAGTACTCGTGCCAAAATGGATAGTATTGGTCCACTCCATCAAGTGCCTCTCCCACAAAGGGTAAAAATTTTGAATAATTATTACTCTTAAAAAATATGACGCAAGAGTCCGATTGTCTTCAAATTTCACACATCGTACTATTTTTATGAAACCAAGATCTGGTAGTAAGAGGGAATATATCGGCCCACTCCTTCTGGTACCTCTCCCACAAACGCTCAAAATTTTGAATATCCATGAAGTTCAGAAAAAGCGAAATCAACATCCGATTCTATTCCAGACATGGTACATCTCAATATTTCCATCAACACAAGATCTGTTATAAAGACGGTAGAGATCGGACCATTTCTTTTGCTACCTATCCCACATACGGTTCAAAATTTTGAAAAAGGGAAATAAGCATCCGACTCTCTTCAAATTTCAGACACAAACATTTTTGCTAACACAACCCCTTCTGGTACCTCACCCACACAGTGACAAAATTTTTAATACTTTTATCTGTCATGAATTGCAGAGCAACTCAGCGATTCTTTACAACTAGCTATATCTAAATATATGTCTCTCATCCACAATTATACGATGAATATGGAATTTATGATTTCCCATAAATTGGGTATAAATGTTCGATTTTCTTATATATATATATATATATATATATATATATATATATATATATATATATATATATATATATATATATATATATAATATTTATGTCATATTTATTAATGTCAGATACGAAATGGACAATATTAACCCACTCTTTCCAAACCCACTGCATAGAGGGTCGAGAATTTGAAAATTCATAACAGAAATCAAAATATTTTAAAATAATCGAACATTGACTGAGGGTATACATCTGTCAGCAAAACCGACTGATACTTTTTAACTTGTTAGTATTTGATAGATTATGTAATGCTTACTTCAGAAATAAATCGAAAAATTAATATTAAAGTCGAAATCGAATTTTATGTTATCTGGTGAATTCAAAACATCATTATGTTGCGATGTTGAACGTACAATTCTTATCATATTTTCGTATCAACAATACGTAGGCCTCCCACAGCACTCTCTTTTCATTTCATTGAAATTCAATGCAATAAACGACTTTCTCAAGGACAGAAAAATGTAACATCGAAAGTAAGAAAAACAGTTAGGGCGGCACTTCTTGAATCCACCCGCAATTATTTCTGTATAGGCGGCTCAACTACTTTGTTTGTCTATTAAAAATTTTAACAACATAATTTCGAAATATCATTACACCGTATTCAATTCCGCCTAGACAATATTATCATGCCTATGGATCAAATACATAAAAATCAGAATTCATCACCAATCGTATCTTCATCAATTGTTCGTATTTACCAATTGCTTCTCCAACGGAAGGCACGTTTTGCTCTACATTTTGATTTTTACCACGCCATTTAAGATCTGAAATGATAACCACATTTGAAGAGGCTCAATATTATTAGTGTTGTTGTTGTTGTTGTTGCTGTTGTGTGGCGGCCACTTTCAGGTGAATGGAATGTATATTTGGATTGATAAATGCGATATGGCAGGCACTTGAAAAGTTGCGAATATTGTCTTGGGCGTAAGTATGCCGCCACTTGATATCACCATTGGTAGGCGGATTTGTTAGATAAATAAATGAAGTAATAAATTACTTCAAATTTCATTGCCGTTGTCGGTTTTGTTATTGTTGCTGTTCGTGTTGGCGGTCTAATGGAATCTTCAAGTAACTTCATTGACCTCAACTTCATTGTCTTCTCCAATGATGTGATTTATGATTGAGCGGTAAGTTGTTGGTCTCGTTTAGCAGCAGGTGAGAGGAAGGACACTACCGACACCTTTTTGAAATCATACGAAGTTTTTTTTTGTAATTGGATTGCCGTACGATTATTTACAAGTTTCACGACTTCCTTGTATTTTGTTTGCATTTCGGGATGTATGCAATTCAGCCTAAGACCTTGACTAGAACGGCTTGCCTGTCAAGATTGAATATGTGTTTATTCACCTTTTTTAGTTTCATTTTTTTTTTCGGCGGAGGACTAAATATCAAGAAAAAAAAAAGTAAAAACCAGTAAAGAAAGTCTTAAAGTCGGGCGGGGCCGACTTTATGATACCCTACACCACCTTGCTAATTAAGTAGAGCTCCACATAACAATTAAAAGTTTTTATGGGAGAATTCAAGCATACACGCTATGATTATAATTATAATTTAAAGTTCAAAAGATTAAATATGCAGAAGCAAGCACAAATAATTTGAAATCGGATAAAGATATATATGGGAGCTATATCCAAATCTGAACCGATCTCGATAAAAATTGGCAAAGATATTTCTGAGCTGTATTTAATATATTTCCCCAAATATTGTTGTTGCATAATGCATATTACGGCGGCGGTGGACAAAAATAACAAATCGGAGGAACAATATATATGGAAGCTATAGCTATATCTGAACCGATCTTCACCAAATTTGACATACTAGCTTCTAGACTCAATTCGGTCGTAAGTGCCGAATTCCATCCCATTTGGACACATATTAGACGTTTGGTGCACAAAAAAAGGTAAATCGGACGAAGTTATATATGGGAGCTATATCCAAATCTGAACCGATCTCGATAAAATTTAGCAAATGTATTTCTGAGCTGTATTTGATATATTTCCCCAAATATTGTTGCTACAGAGTACAGATTACGGCTGCGGAGGACAAAAATAACAAATCGGATGAACAATATATATGGGAGCTATAGCTATATCTGAACCGATTTCGATCAAATTTGGCATATTTATTTTCAGACCTAATTTGGTTGTATGTGCAAAATTCCATACTATTCGGGCTGATATTACACGTTTAGTGCAAAATAAAAGGCAAATCGGACAAAGATATATATGGGAGCTATATCTAAATTTTGACCGATTATCTCCAATTTCACTAGGGTTCGTCCTTGGGCCAAACAAATGATTTGTGTAAAATTTCATTTTCATGGACTGACGGACATGCTTAAATCGACTCAGAATGTGATTCTATGCAGATCATCAAAAGGAACTATGGATCTATGGATTTGGACTATATCGACTAATTCCTATACTTTATAATGTGGAAATGTTGAAGGCGGCATTGGGAATGTGTACTTTAATTGTTCGAAAAGTACTAAGAAGTACTAAATTGGGTATTTGGATGAAGGAATTGAACTGAAATCCCGAAATTTTATATTGCTGGTATCTGAGATTGATATATAGAGGTGATTTTTAAAATGTGTACCTTAATTGTACGAAAAGTACTAAATAGTACTTAATTTTCTATTGGGAAATCCTGAAATTTGATATTTATGTCGCTGTTGGTGTCTGTGGTTAAGATAAGGAGCTGGTTTTAGGATTGCTTAATATGAACGTACGAAAAGTGTAAAATACCGCAATATGGAGACATTGAAATAGTTTAGAACAGAAAAATTGGTTGTGTGTCCATTGTGTAGCGGTTTACTAGAATCCTCTGTGGTAAGCTTGAAAATTAAAGATTTTGAAGAAAAACTAGAAAAATATATAAAACACGAAAAAAATCCGATAACTTAGTTCGATGTATGAATAAAAAAATATTGTCAAACTAAACAAATTGTGCAGTTTAAGTACAAAAAAGTCCTAACAGGAACTGTTGGCACGAATGTACAATTTTAGGGAGGACTTTTCTCTGACGATTTAGCTTGCACTTGCTAGCATTTTTAGATCGAAGATTTGAATTTTTATTTAATTTCACCACAATTTATTATTTATTTTGTTATTTTTTTTTGCCTGAAGATGGGGTTTAACTGCAGATCTTGCTCTCTATCAGTGACTCATTCAAATTACAGAATTCTAGCTCATTCCGTTGTATTAAGTTTTAGATTAAGTTTATTAACAAAAAATGGACATAGGGATGGTAATACCTAAGTCATCGAAGGATGGATTGTGCTGCAAATATTATTCAAAGCTCTAAGCCTAAAAAACCTTTGGGAGGAGTCAAATACCTCACCATAGTCCCCAGTCTACAGGATGAGATAAAAAAAAAACTCCAACAAAGTCAAACGTCATAGTTTTTACATTTTTATACCCTACAACACTATGTGTTGGGGGTATTATAAGTTTGATTGGGCCAGAATTTATGTAACACTACGAAATATTGGTTTCCCATATAGGAAAGTATATATGGATCTTCCTAGCTCGCCGAGCTGAGTCGATCTAGCTATGTATGTCCGTCCGTCCGTCTGTCCATGTTAATTTGTAATCACTCTACAGGTCGCAATTATGACCCGATCCTCACGAAATTTAAAATGTAGATGGGGTTAATATCAGAATAGAACCCTATTTCTTTTGGAGATGATCACCAAATGTTTAGGGGTTGAAATGGACCAAAAACTGAAAAAATGTCGGATTTTGCAGTAGCTATACAGGTCGCAATTATAGACCAATCGACACGGAATTTCGCATGTAGCTAGAGTTTAGGGCGGGGAAGAAGCCTACCAAATTGGGTGGTCATCGGATAATATTTAGCGGGTAAAATAGGCCATATTTTTTGTGTTGAAAAAATTCAAAAATTTTCATTAAACCGCAAATATTTTAAATCCTGGCGAAATCACGAAGCCATGACAAGGTTACTTCTGATCTTTACATTGATGCTAACATCCAACAAAACGGATATATAGCAAAATATGTGCGATATATATGTCTATCAAAGAGGATATGCTTGAAAGATCTCTTAATTGTCGAGAACGGCTGAACTGATTTCTACAGTTCTCATTAATTCAGAATGGCCTCTGGGCAGGAAAGAAAAAACGTCTAAAAAATCGCATAAAAATATCTCTCTAAAGATGAAAATATTGATTTTGTAACATTTTCTCATATTTTTTTCAATTTTGTCATATTTTTGGCATATTTTCATTTTGAATTAAACATTTGGTAATATTTCTACAGCTAACAAAACTAAGTAGTTAGGATTTCAGGATATCATATACAGATCGCATTTATGGCCCAATCTTTACGAAATTTCGCATGGGGATAAGATGAGGGTCAGAATAGAAGCCTACTCTTTTTGGAGATGATCGCCATATTTTTGAGGGTTGAAATGGACCAAAAAACTGCAAAATTGTCTGCAGGTCATAATTATCGCCCGATCCTCACGCACATTTGGATGGGGGTTACCGGACATTGCAAAAGCCAAGCAGTTTTGGATGGCCAAAATACGAAAATGTCCATTCCAGTGACTTTTTGGAGAATTCACAAATACAGGAAAGACGCACTTCTGACTATTTCGTCAACGCTGATTTCGTTGAAGAATATAGTCAAATGTCTGTAACTCATATAGATGCGTTACAGTCAAAAACCAATAATAAATGTTAATCTGTTGCCACTTCTGAGAGATTATAGGTCTTTGGGAAATATTGGTTCCAGATCTAGGAAGGCTATTTAAGTGCAACATCTACCAATAAATTAAAAATTAGCAAATTAGTTTAAGTTGCTATTTTTCGAAAATTTGAGAATGAAACCTGATGGTTTTCTTTTATTATTTGTCACAATATCTTGTGGAATTCTTTCGAGTTTCTCGCCTATATAAACTGTATCGTTTATTATAGTGTTGTAGGGTATTGAACGGTTGGCCCCGCTCGACTGTAGCCTTTGCTTACTTGTTTTTTTTTTTTTTTAATTTTATTGAATGAAAGGAAAAAATGTCGGAAATAGCATCAAATTTTAGAATATGTTTAGATTTGTTCGAATTGGTCACCTTTGGCCCGAATTATGGCCTTCAAACGGCCAAGAAAACCGTCACACGCTGCCCGAATGTTGCTCTGCGGTATTTTGGCCCATTCTCGGCGAAGGGCATGCTTGAGGTGATCGACACTTTGGTATTTTTTAGTGCCAACCTTGCTTTCTAAAATACTCTAGACACAATAGTCCAACCGATTGGTATCCGGAGATTTTGGTGGCCATTGTGCGCTAGTAATGAAGCGAGGAACCTCATTTTGTAACCATCCTTGGGTGGCACCTGCTGAGTGCGATGGTGCTGAGTTCTGTTGGAGGTCCTAGGTCTGCGGCCAAAATGCTTGCGTGCCCAAGGCTTTAATACACCCTCCAGAATATTTTCGCGATAATATTCGGCATTTATTCTGATGCCACGGTCGATTAATACGAGCGGAAAGCGACCGTCGGCTGTTATGGCGGCCCACACCATCACCATGGCCGGCGCTTGAGTTCTGGTGGCCAACCGAAGGTGCACATTTTCAGCTGACCTCTTTGGCAAGTAAACGCGATCATTTGGTATGTTTACAAACTGCTGGACGACGAATTTTTTCTCATCGGAGAAAACCAAATTCGGCAGTACACCACTTTCGGCGAAGCGAAGCAACTTGTTAGCTCTTTTGAGTCTATTTTCTTTCTGTTGCGGTGTGAGTTCTTGCAATTTTTGGAATTTCAATGGCTTTACCCCGAGCTCATTTATCAATATTTGCCGAATGAAATATTGCGATTTGTTCAATTCACGAGCCATTTTTCGGCCACTGCGACGCGGGTTTCGATCAAGACGCTTCTTTACTTTTCGAACCATTTCTGATGATGTTGCTGTCCTTCTTCCGTCCACTTCCTTGACTTCGGGCTACACTACCAGTTCCATTAACACTGTAACGAGCGACGGTACAAAACACAAAAGATTTATTCACATTTTAATGCTGGAGTGCTCTAACGATAGCCACTTGTGGTTCTCCAGCCAAAAATAAAGAAATCAGACTATCACGCTTGGATTCCATCACGAATAACTTTTTTTTCTGGAAAATTCTCACCAAAATGCTTTTGTACGTTTGTAAACAATATAATGATGTGTCACTGGAATAATTTTAACAGCTGTCGGACGAGTGGCTTAGAAATGACGGCAATCTGAAGTTGGTTGTAGTTTTTTCATCTCACCCTGTAAATATATAGATTGATAATAGTAGATGTAGTCAAATACTAGCCAATATGTTGTCATTTATTTCATCATAGAAATGTAAAATTCAATTTATTCAACAAATAAATTGATCAATGTCAAATGGCTGTCACGCAATGAACCGTAATTTTTTTATTACCTATCAAGTTATTTAATTTCAAGCTAATTATGGTTCCATGACGTCGATGAAGTCATTACCTAGCATTAAACATTAAATTGTTTATAGAAATTAATACCCGGTATCAATGAACGCTAACGATCCCATTTTTCTAATATTATTAACGCTTTTCAGATTGGCTTGCTTTGTTTTTTGCTTTACTGTTTTCAAATTTTGGTTGAATTGAATTTTTAACCAAATGAAATATTGTGAACACACCAATAAAATATTTTATTGGAGGATCTATGGAATTTTGCTTAAAAGTCTGACTTTGAAAGATTTTTTCTCGAGAAATTAGCTAGTAGTTTTCATATCCTCCACCATACACAGTATGGCCGTATTAGGTTTGTCATTCCGTTTGTAACTCATCGAAATAATAATTTTAGACCTTACAAAGTATATACATTCTTGATCAGTGTAAAATTCTAAGACGATTTAGCCCTGTCCGTCTGTCCATTTGTTGTAATCACACTAGAGCCATAAAGAATTAAGATAGGAAGCTAAAAGAAATGCACAAATCAGTCTTTTGTCTGCTGCCAGGTCAAGTTCGAAGATGGGCTATGTAGGGCTATGGAGACAATCGAATAATATTTAGGGGTTGGAATGGACCAAAAACTGAAAAAATTCCTAATTTATGCTCTACAGGTCGCAATTATAGACCAATCGACGCCGAAGTTAGCATGGGGCTAGAGCTTAGGGCTGAGTAGAAGCCTTCCAATTTTGATGGTCACCGGGTAATATACCATAACATTTGAGACGAACAGGACAATTCTGACGTTACGTAGATGCCGATAGTAAATATATCGGATATATATACGCAAAATATATAAAATGTATATATACAAAGGAAGGGGGTGTTTGCTAGAATGCTTATATCTCAAGAATGGCTGGACCGATTTTGACAAATTTTGTCAATTCAGAATGCCCCCTTGGCATAAAAGAATAAAGTCTAAACAATCGCATAAAAAGATGCGAATAATGATATAAATATAGATTTTGTAATATTTTGTGACATTTTTTTAATTTATCATATTTTTTATCGCATGCGTTTTTTTAATTTGACTTATAATATTGAAGTATATATTTGCTAATGTTTTTATACCCTCCACCATACTATGGAGGATATATCAAGTACATCATGATCATACAACTAGGGACCAAGACTTGGCTGACAGAATAGTAAGTTTACCCAAAATCAAGTGGGCCATAGATACATTCAAACCTTTCAAATCTCCAGGACCAGATGGTGTTATTCCTGCTATGCTCCAAAATGTCTCAGCTGTAATATCACCAGTACTGAGTGAGATTTTTAAAGCTTGTCTGCGTCTATCCTACATCCCAGAATCATGGAGGGAAGTCACAGTCACTTACATCCCCAAAGCGGGGAAACCGAGTCACTCACTTCCCAAGGACTATAGACCGATAAGTCTCTCATCCTTCCTATTGAAAACCTTGGAAAGGCTGATAGACATAGAGATCAGATCTCTAATACCCCAAACCGCCATCAGCACTGCTCAACATGCCTATATGAAAGGCAAATCTGTTGAGACAGCGCAACATGATGTCGTAGGGTATATAGAGAAGAACATGAATGGCTCCTTATTCACATTGGCTGCCTTCCTCGACATTGAGGGAGCTTTCAACAACGTCACGTTGGAATCCATTCATGAGTCACTATCAAAACTTAATTTGCCACAACTCCTCATAGACTGGGTTGATAACATGCTTAGCAGCAGAATCATCAACTCGAGCATTGGGGAAACATCTGTCAGGAAATCGGTCACTAGGGGCACGCCACAAGGGGGCGTCCTATCACCGTTACTCTGGCTTTTGGTTATTAACAATATACTTATAGATCTAGAGGTAACAGGGACGAAAGTAGTCGCATACGCTGATGATGTCGTCCTACTAATTGCCGGGAAATTCCCGCAAACAATCTCGGACCTAATGCAAGGAGCTCTAGTCACTCTATCACGGTGGGCACGTCAAAACGGGCTAGGCGTGAACCCAGCAAAAACAGAGCTCGTACTTTTCACTAAGAAGCGTAAATATCCGTTATTTACACTACCAAGACTAGATGGAGTCACTCTAAACCTCTCACCAGAGGCCAAATACCTTGGTACAATCCTTGACCGACAATTAAGTTGGAAGAGGAATATTGAGGAACGAGCCAAAAGAGGTTTTATCGCACTCTATTCTTGCAAGAACTCCATAGGTAAAAGCTGGGGCCTCAAACCATACATCATTAAATGGTTGTATGAGTCAATCGTTCGCCCCATTCTAACCTATGGATCTCTAGTATGGTGGCATTCTCTAAAGAAGCCAACTTACTCACGCAACATTAACAAAGTCCAAAGAGCCGCATCCTTACTAATAACGGGTGCCTTTAGGAGCACGCCTCAAGCTGCGCTAGATACTCTACTGGGTTTAAGCCCGCTGGCCATACATGTAGAGGAACTGGCATTCAGGTGTGCTCTTCGGCTCAGGGAACTAGGTGAATGGCGTAGTCAACCATTTGGTCACTCTACGATTCTAAGGCGTGTAAGGACTGTGGGAGAGATAGCCTATGCAAGTGATTATATTTCACCACGATTAAGCTTCTGCCCACCTGAAATACACATACCTGAAAGAGAAGCCTGGTCCCAAAACAGCCCACCTTTCCGCGGCATATCTGTATATACCGACGGCTCAAAGATGGAATGCGGTACGGGAGCAGGTGTCTTCTGTGACACCCTTAATATCCGTGAATCCTACAAGCTCAGAAACAATTGTAGCGTTTTTCAGGCAGAAATCCTGGCGGTCAAAAAGGCCATAGACCTGCTAGTCACGAGGAACATAGAGGTCGGAAGTCCGGTGACTATATACGTCGATAGTCAGGCGGCACTGAAAGCACTAAATTCCTTTACTATCAAGTCTAGGGCTGTTTTAAGCTGCAGGGAAGCCTTGGAACACTCTAGGTTGTCAATCAAGCTTTGTTGGGTTCCCGGCCATTACAATATCACAGGTAACGAAACTGCAGATGAATTGGCCAGGCTAGGATCCGAATCAACTACAATAGAAATAGATAATTCGGTCAAACCACCACTGTGCCACTTCCTACAGATCGTTCGCAAACACTACCAGGAAAAGACACAACAAAAATGGCTGGATGAAACGGGATGTACCATCTCCAAAAGAATCTGGCCTGTGCTCTCAGAGAAGAGAACAAGATCGCTGATGTCATTGTCTAAACCAGATTTAAAACTTGTGGTGGGCATCATCACAGGTCACTGTAAGGTGAGGGCTATGACCTCAAAATGGGACAGCGATGATATTGATTACTGCAGGATCTGTCAAGATGAAGAAGAAATTGAGACAATCGAACACTTGCTCTGCCACTGCCCAGCGCTCATTAACGTGAGACATAAACTAGTGGGAGAACTAGTGTCACGTGATTTGTCCTCTTTTTCTACCACGGACCCTGCAGTGATCCTTCAATTAGCCAGAAGGTTCAAGTGGCTAAAGACGACACGGCAAACTCAGCCGTAGACTACGTACTATCTATTTCCTACTGTCAATTCTTATACTTTCTCTATCTTTCGCTCTAACTCTTTCCTAGGATGAACACAATGGACCTATAGGTCTCCGAGTGGAGCAGTTGCTAAATGCAGCTGCGCGTCCTTTAACCTAACCTAACCATGGAGGATATATTAACTTTGTCATTCCGTTTGTAACTCCTCGAAATACTCATATCAGACCCAACAAAGTATATATATATTCTTGATCAGCGTAAAATTCTAAGTCGATTTAGCGATGTCCGTCTGTCTGTCTGTCCGTCTGTCTGTCTGTTGTAATCACGCTATCTTTCGAATGAATTGAGATAGATGGTTAAAATTTTGCACACATGTTTATTTTTCCAGAAGGCAGGTTAAGTTCGTAAATGGTCCATGTAGGTCCACGTTTTCATATAGCCCCCATATAACGGTACCTCCCTATATTCGATATTTTGATGATTTTAGCGATATTATTCATGGGAATTGTTTCAAATTTGGTATTTGAAGTTCAAAATGGATACTACACCCTAAGACGGAAAATTGTCTGTGCAGATCCTCGTCTTCGTATAGCTCCGATATAACGGTACCTCCCGATATTCGGTTTTTCAATGATTTTAGCGACATTATTCACCGGAATTGTTTCAAAATTGGTATTTGAAGTTCGTTATGGGAACTACAGTTTGTGACAGAAAATTGTCTGTGCGGGTCCAGGTCTTCGTATAGGCCCCATATATCAGTACCTCCCTATATTCGGTATTTTGACGATTTTAGGTACAATACCCACTGAAGTTGTTTGAGATGTGGTATTTGAAGTTCGTAATAGATGCTACAGCCTGTGACAGAAAATTGTCTATGCTGGTCCAGGTCTTCGCACAGCTCCAATTTAACGGCACCTCCTTATATACGATATTTTGATGATTTTAGCTATATTATTCGCCGTTTATTTCAAGTTTCGAATTTGCTTAATGGCTTATGACAAACAGTGCCTATGTATGTCCACGTCGTATAGACCCCAATATAACGGCTATATTCGGTATTTTTATAATTTTAACAGAATTTTTTAAGGATTTTATTTTTTAAAAATTTCCAAATTCGTTGCAAATGGTGGAGGGTATTAAACTTAAACTAATTAAACTTACTGCTTTTTAACTTGTTCACCTTACAAATTGCAATTATCGTCCGATCTTTCACAAGGGTAGGGTTAGGCCTATTGTTTTCAAAGATGTCCGTAATATATTTCGGTGTTGAAATGGACCAACAACTAAAAATGTACCTGATTTTCCAGTCGTTATAAAGGTCACAAATAAAAACCAAAGGACACGACATGAAGTTAGAGTTTAGGACAACGGGTAGAATGGACCACTACTATTCTACCGAAAAGCTGAAAATACATATACTTACAGGCGATATCGAAAATACGCAAAAAGGCAAACTTCTGACTTCTTATGCTATATGCAAATCATATAGATGAGTCTAAATTTAGAGTAGAAAAAGGCATCTTGCTTTTGAGGATGATCGCAAAATATTTAGAGGTTCAAATGAACCAAAAACAACAAAAATTTCTTGATCACACAATTGAAACCAATGGACATGCCTGAGAAGAGAATTAAAGACAGGGAAGAATTCTAGCATTTTAGATGACCATTGGATTATATTTAGCTGTAAAATGGACCACAACAACTAACTGCACGACGGAGTGCGTAAATATTGGGTAAAATGCTAAGGGTAATATCTGGGCACTGCTCCGTGACATAATTTCAAAAGCGAAATCCATGGTCAAAATGCTAAGGGTAATATCTGGACAGTGCTCCGTGGCATAATTTCAAAAGCGAAACCTTCCAAAATGGATTTGGACATAAAGGGGGTTCTAACATATTATAGTGTTGTAGGGTATTACATGGTCGGCCCCGCACGACTATAGCCTTTGCTTACTTGTTTTTTGATGGAATTGTTTAAAATTCTATAAAATAAATTCTTTGTGAATAATTTTTATATTAGTCAAGATTTTTTGATAGCCACCATCCTACCGCTATGTGGTATTTTAATGATTGTAGCCAACTTTTTTACAAAATTGTTAGAAATTTGGATTGGACGTTTCTAATAATAGAAGTGACGCATACCCATCGAATACTGAAATTTGGAATGAGAGTCACTGATAGAGTGCAGGATAGATGTACCAAGGGTTTCTTTTGAAATTGGAACTTTAAGGTTACGAAAAGTTCTAAAATGGTACTTAACTTCTAAAATTGTACCATTTGGTATTATGTGAACGGATAGAGCTAAAAATTTTTAAAATTTGGTATGAGAATCAAGGTTGGAAAGTAAGTTTGATATATGAAGATGGTTTTGGAAATGTGTACTAAGTGTGCGAACTGTACTAAATGGTACTAAATTTGGAAAAGTTTGGTTTTTGTATTGGGGTCCCTGTTGGTGGTTGGTTTGTGATAAAGAGGTGATTTTTGAAATGATACTTACAAGTGCACGAAAAGTACAAAATAGTACTATATTTAGAACAATTTTGTATTGAGCGAACATATAGTGCTTAAAATTTGAAATTTTGTTGTAAGGTCACTGTTCATGTGTAGCCTGGAGGTGGTTTCGGAAATGTGTACTATAAATGTACGCAAAGAACTAATTGCTACCATTTTTAATACTGATGATGATGACTGGAATCCTGAAATTTGATATTTAGATTACTGACTATATCTGTGTATGATATTTGGTGGCGTTTCTGGAAATGTGTACCAAAATTGTTCGAAAAGTTCTAAGTGGTACTAAATTTGGTATTGAGTGAAGAACTCACGGAACTAAAATGAGAAAAGTTTATATAAATGTCACTGTTGATGTCTGTGGCAAATATATGGAGGTGGTTTTGGAAATGTGTTCTATTATTGTACGAAAAGTACTAACTAGTTCTGAAATTGGTATTGGGTGAAAGAATAGAGCTGAAATCCTGAAATTTGATATAGATTTCACTGTTAGTATCTGGGATTAAGATATGAAGGTGGTTTTGAAAATGTGTACCATAATTGTACGAAAAGTACTTAATAGTACTAAATTTGGAATTGCGTTAAGGGATAGAGGTGAAATCTTGAAATTTGATATGGATGTCGCTATTGGTGTCTGTGGTTGAGATAAGGAGCTGGTTTTGGGATTGCTAACTATGAACGTACGAAAGGTGTAAAATATCGCAAAATGTGCCGTTGGGTGTTGCAATAGAGCTGAAATTCTGAAATTTGATATTGAGGTCACTCTTGGCTTTTAGGGTTTACATATGGAGACATTGAAATAGGTTTGGACAGAAAAATTGGTTGTGGGTCCATTGTGTAATTGTTTTACTAGTATCCTTTGTGGTAAGGTTGAAATTGAAAGATTTTGAAGACTTTTTAGGGTAAAAGGAAATCATTCTCCTATTATTATTCTTTCCGAAAAAGCAAAACTTGAAAAAATATATTAAACCTTGAGATTCCGAAAACTTAGTTCGATGTGTGAAGTTTTAATTAAAAAAAGATGGGATTGAACTGGCGATCTTGCTCTCCATCAGTGAGTCATTCAAATTTCAGAATTTTAGCTAATTATTAATTCTAGCCTAGTTGTCTAGTTGTATTAGGTTTTATAACCTTTTAGTACTTTTCATATCCTTTTAGTACGAATTTCCAAAAACTCAGGCTTATCGCAGGCCTACACACCAAGACTGATCCTCCTTAGATTCTAGCTTCAGCCGTTTCGTCTGAAAAAATCCGAGAAATATCCTTTTTTTACCAGAATATCTTCGATAAGTCTACAATGGATGGAGGAAATTCTGCAGTTCTTCTATTAAAAGAAAATGGGCATATACTATGACTGATCCAAAGAGATGCGATCAGTCAGTTCGTCGAACATTAATATGATTTCTTTACGTCAAAGGTGTGCTGCAAATATTATTCAAAGCTCTAAGTCTAAACCTTTGGGAGATGATGGTACGTTTGAAACAGCCAAATGTGCGAGTAGTCAAATACCTCACCCAGTCTACAGGATGGGATAAAAAAAATTGCAACAAAGTCAAACGCCATAATTTTTACATTTTTTTTAAATTTTATTGAATGAATGCAAAAAATGTAAGTTTAGATTGGTTCGAATTGGTCACCTTTGGCACGAATTAAGGCCTTCATACGGCTAATGAAACCGTCACACGCTACCCGAATGTTGCTCTGCGGTATTTTTGCCCATTTCCGGCAAAGCGCTTGCTTAAGGTGATCGACACTTTAGTATTTTTTAGTACCAACCTTGCTTTCTAAAATACTCCAAACACAATAATCCAACGGATTGGTATCCGGAGATTTTGGTGTCCATTGTGCGCTGGAAATGAAGCGAGGAACCTCATTTTGTAACCATTCTTGGGTGGCGCATGCTGAGTGCAATGGTGCTGAGTCCTGTTGGAATGTCCAAGGTCTGCGGCCAAAATGTTTGCGTGCCCAAGGCTTTAATACACCCTCCAGAATATTTTTGAGATAATATTCGGCATTTATTTTGATGCCACGGTCGATTAATACAAGCGGAGAGTGACCACCGGTGGTCATAGCGGTCCAACCGAAGGTGGACATTTTCAGCTAACCTCTTTTGCATGTGAACACGATCATTTTGTTTGTTTACTAACTGCTGGACAACGAATGTTTTCTCATCGGAGAAAACCTAATTCGGCATTTCACCACTTTCAGCAAAGCGAATCAACTTTTTAGCTCTTTTGAGTTTATTTTCTTTCTGTTGCGGAGTAAGTTCTTGCACTTTTTGGAATTTCAATGGCTTTACCCCGAGCTCATTTTTCAATAAATGCTGGTGTACTCTAACGATAGTCACTTGTGGTATTCTAACCAAATATAAAGAAATCACACTATCACGCTTGAATTCCATCACGAGTAACTTTTTTTCTAAAAAATTCTTCTTTTGTTCGCTCGTAAACAATATAATGAGCTTTCGCTGGAATAATTTTAACAGCTGTCGTACGAATGGCTTAGAAATGACAGCAGTCTGAAGATGGTTACAGTTTTTTCATCTCACCCTGTAAGGCATAAGTATGTGTAAGTTTCAACTCCTATTTAATAGAATTTACAAAATTCTTCCGTGTGAGAAATATACACTGTAATGATGAAAATGGGTGGCCCAATTTCGGAGCAATCTACAAAAGTTATTTCTAAATCACAATTTATCCTTGAAATTAAAAAAAAATTGCGGAAATCTAATTACAATTAATGCACATTGATAAACTAGCTTTGTTAATCAGGTGTAGATTTTGTGAATGAACTTGAAAATAGAGGGGAAAAACAACTTCCAATAACAATTATTAATTAGATGGTAATTCACAGTAATTTTAAATAAAAAATACACGCTGGTTTGCGATTTATTTCGATATCGAATGGAAATAATAATTAATAATCACATTATTAAACATAATGACCAATACCGCAACCGATTCAAACAGGGTAAAAAAGTAATATTGGATAAAAATTAATGATCAGCATTAACGGAATCATAATTGTCAAGTACAAAAGGTCATCACCCACCAACCGAGAAACATGTGCTTCGATCACACATTTTTTTTATATTGAAATTAAAATTAGAAAAAGTTTGAATTAACTCGTAAAAACGGCATTATATTCGAAGGTTAGTACCTTTTATACCATCTACAATCGGAAAGCTGTAAAAAAAAAACAAGTAAAAACTACTAAATTCGGCCTGGCCGAATTTTCTATACCCTCCACCATGTGGAAAGTAAGGAGAGGGCCATGAAAGCTGACATAAATAGAAATTGTTCTGCTACCGAAAAATCAAAATAACGAAGTTTACGTGATTCCGTTAGAAAATGAGGCAAAATTCGTCAAATTCCTAATGTCGGGAACTACCGTTATATGGGAGCTATCGGAAAACGTAGACCTATAAAGAAAATATCTGAGATAGAACCCGTTATGAAATCTAAATACTAAATTTTAGAATATTGCGTTCGAAAGTGTGACTAAAATCGTCGTCGGAGTATATTTTTCTGTCCAAAACTATTTCAACGTTTCCATATGTAAACCATAAACCCAACAGTGACCTCAAAATCCAATTTCAGAATTTCAGTTCTATCTCTTCACACAACACAAAATTTAGTAACATTTAGTACGCATAGCCAAATAACCTACCTAGTATCATTCAAAACTATTCGAACAATTATAGTACGCATTTTCAAAACCAACACCAGATACCAATAGAGACCTCAGAATAGAATTTCGGGTTCCACCTCTATACATTACCCCAATACGAAAGTATCAAATTTCAAAATTTTATCTTTATCCCTTCACCCAATACCAAATCTAGTACCATTTAGTATTTCCGTACAATTATAGTATACATTTCCACGTCTATATCTAAATCCCAGATTCCAACAGACTCCTCGATAACACATATCGAGATTCCAGCTCTATAGCCCAATACCTCGTTTAGTACCACTTAGTACTTTTCGATAAATTATAGTACACATTTCCGAAAACACCTTCATATGTCCAGGCTACATACGAACAGTTACCCTAATACCTTATTTCCGATTTTATTTTTTAATCACTACAGGATGAGATGAAAAAACTGCAACCAACTTCGGACTGCTGTCAATTCTAAGCCACTCGTCCGACAGCTGTAAAATTATTATTATTCCAGAGACAGCTCATTTTATTGTTTACAAGCGTACAAAAGCATTTTGTTGAGAATTTCCCAGAAAAAAAGTTATTCGTGATGGAATTCAAGCCTGATAGTGTGAATTCTTTATATTTCGCGGGAAACCCGAAAGTGGCTATCGTTAGAGCAGTCCAGCATTTAAATTTGAATATATCTTTTGTTTCTCGTACCATCGCTCGTTACTGTGACACTGGTAGCGTAGCCCGACGTCAAGGAAGTGGACGGAGAAAAACAGCAACATCAGCAGAAATGGTTCGAAAAGTAAAGAAGCGAACTCCGCGTCGCAGTGGCCGAAAATTGCCTCGTGAGCTGAACATAACGCAATATTCCATTCGGCTAATATTGAAAAATTAGCTCGGCATAAAGCCTTTGAAATTCCAAAAAGTGCAACAACTTACAGCGCAACAGAAAGAAAATAGACTCAAAAGAGCTAAAGAGTTGCTTCTTTTGGCCGAAAGTGATGAACTGCCGAATTTGGTTGGTTTAGTCTCCAATGAGAAAACATCCGTTGTCCAGCAGTTTGTAAATAAACAAAATGATTGTGTTTACTTGCCAACGAGGTCAGCTGAAAATGTGCACCTTCAGTTGGCCACCAGACCAAACACTCAAGCGCCGGCCATGGTGATGAACAGCCGAAAGTCGCTCTCCGCTCGTATTAATCGGCCGTGGCATTAGAATAAATGCCGAATATTATCGCGAAAATATTCTGGAGGGTGTACTAAAGCCTTAGGCACGCAAATATTTTGGGCGCAGACATTGGACATTCCAACAGCACTCATCACCATCGCTCTCAGCTCGCGCAACCCAAGAATGGTTACAAAATGAGGTTCCTCACTTCATTTCCAGCGCACAATGGCCACCAAAATCTCTGGATACCAATCCGTTGGATTATTGTGTTGGGAGTATTTTGGAAAACAAGGTGGCACTAAAAAATACCAAAGTGGTTTTTCAGCCAAATATAAAGAAATCCCACTATCACGCTTGAATTCCATCACGAATAACTTTCTGGCAAAATGCTCACCATAATGCTTTTGTAGGCTTGTAAACAATATAATGAGCTGATACTGGAATAATTTTAACAGCTGTGGGACGAGTGGCTTAGAAATGACAGCAGTTTGAAGTTGGTTGCAAATTTTTTTATCTCACCCTGTACTTGAGGAGAAGCTCTGCTTGATATACAGTTGGTGTTACTGAAAAGACTTGCATTCTTTTCTAAATGTTTTACCTCAAGGTGTGGATACATAAGTAGCTTAAAGTCTTTGCATGGTATATTTTTTTGACTCATCATAAGGGGATGCCAGAGCCGCACTGGAATCCCGCCATCGTTTCCCCTTATAATTTGACATTAATCAGCCTAGTCATGACGCCAAGCTGCTTATGTTCCCCTTCCTTTAGTTATTTAATTTTCAATATTCAATTGATGGGCTTGATGAGCTTATCAATAAAGTGTATGGATTTAAATACTATTTTTTAAACGCATGTCCAACACTGCCAATAACAAAATTGTATTGTCTAATTACTTGATGACAATTTAATCAGCTTCGCCATATAGCGATACAAATACGGGTGTGAAAAAATCTTACCAAATATAACGCCTCTAAAAATTGCCATTGGCCGATTACAGACAGCATTTTTGTAATAGCAGCTAATAAAAGAAGACTTATTGGAGCAACATTGTTTGATCTCCGAATGAATGACGAATGCCCCAATGTCATTGCATGGTGTCGCATTACATTGTTTATTTGTTTGGCGAATTTTTCAAGCTAGTCATTGAACTTTTTTGGAGAATTGAATAAAAAACACACATTGTTATTAACAACTACTATTGGTCCCCCTCTCCTAAAAAAACACATTCAGTGACGAAGTCATTGAGAAAAATATTCGAAACAAACCGAAAAAAAAAAACAATCAATCGAACCACTTGTCAACGACTTAACATTTTTGGTAGCTCTCCAAACAAAACACATGTCTCGTTAGGCTTTTCATCTTCGGAGTAACATTAAATTGTAAGTGGCCATCCATTTGAACGCTCACTCGATCAGAGAGAAACATACAACAATAGCACGTACCAGTATCAAACGAAAATAATCCGCATTTTCACAACCTAGACCTACTTTTTATAATATTTCTAGATCAATACAATGAAGGCTCGATGATGAGTTGATGATTTATTAAAGTACTTACAATAGCTTCAGATATCAATGGTTGTGCTACGAATAGAAACAATAGAAAAGAGGGTTAAGTTAGGCCAGCCCGAACTTTTAATACCCTCCACCATGAGCTATGGGAAACCTTTAAAATAAAAGTATCGAGATTCAATATTCAAACGAATGCTCAAGCAAATATCAGTGAAATCAGTTGGATAATGAAGTATAAGTCTTCCAAATACCGTAAAGTAGGCGGCACCGTGATATAGAGTACCATGAACGTGAAACTACTGAGATAATGTTATTGTTCCGTTTGACAAAATTTCATATTTTTCACAGTTATCTTAATACAGAAATGCACATTGCCAGCTCCTTTCCTACTCTACGTACCAACTTTTATATCTACACTGTGTTCAGGGTATTATGTCTTAGTGCATTTGTTTGTAACATAGAGAAGGAAGCGAAGATAGACCCAGTAGTCCCTCTTGATAATCGGCATAAAATCACATTCTGAGTTGATTTTTGCATGTCCGTCCGTCCGTCTGTCCATGTATTTTTATACCCTCCACCTTGGAGGGTCCACCTTCCCGACGTCAGGGAAGTGGACGGAAGAAAACAGCAGAAATGGTTCGAAAAGTAAAGAAGTGACTTGATCGAAACCCGGGTCCCAGTGGCCGAAAAATGTCTTGTGAGCTGAACATATCGCAAGATTCCATTCGGCAAATATTGAAAAATCAGCTGGGGGTTAAGCTATTGAAGTTCAAACAAGTAAAAAACTGTAAGTTCGAGTTCGAAGCCCGAACTTTTAATACCCTCCACCATTTGGTACAAATTTGACAATTTCAAAAAAAAAAAGTTAAATCCGTTAAAATCTTAAAATACCGAATGTCTATACGACGACGTGGACCTGCATAGGCAACTTTCGTCATAAGTTATTACAATATTTTAATGCGAAACTTGAAGAAAAATCTGTTTATAATGTAGTTAAAATCATCAAAACACCGAATAAAGAGGGTACCGTTATATGGGGGCTATACGAAGACGTGGACCTGCACTGACAATTTTCTGGCATGGGCTGAAGTATCCATTACGAAGTTCACATGCGAAATTTGAAACAATCCCGGTAAATAATGTCGCTAAAATCATCAAAATACCGAATATCGGGGGGTACGGGCTATACGAAGACGTGGACCTACATAGCCCATTTTCTGTTTTATGCTGCAGTATCTATTACGAACTTCAAATACCAAATTTGGAACGATTCCGTTAAATAATGTCGCTAAAAACATCAAAATACCGAATATCGGGGGGTATCGTTATATAGGGGCTATACGAAGACGTGGACCTAACACAGATTATTTTCTGTCTTAGGCTGTAGTATCCATTACGAACTTCAAATGCCAAATTTGAAACAATTCCGGTGAATAATGTCGCTAAAATCATCAAAATACCGAATATCGGGAGGTACCGTTATATGGGGGCTATATGATAACTTAGACCTACATGGCCCATTTACGAACTTAACCTGCCTACTGGCAAAATATACATGTGTGCAAAATTTTAGCCTTCTATCTCAATTCGTTCGAAAGATAGCGTGATTACAACAGACAGACGGACAGACGGACATGGCTAAATCGTCTTAGAATTTTACGCTGATCAAGAATATATATACTTTGTTGGTTCTGACATGAGTATTTCGAGGAGTTACAAACGGAATGACAAAATTAATATACCCTCCATAGTATGGTGGAGGTTATAAAAAGTGCCAGAACTTACACCGCAACAGAAAGAAAATAGACTCAAAACAGCTAAAGAGTTGATTCTAGCCCTCTTTGGACCAAATCAGTTTCTAGGGATGTCGGTCCATCCGTCTGTCTGACTGGCTGTTGCGCACTATAACTCGCGAAGGAAGTATCCGATTTGATCCAAATTTGGTACATCATAATATTATGATCAAACTTAGATTGAGTTCGGAGATGGGCAGTTTCGGTTCACTCCTTCTGGTACATCACCCCTCAAGGTCTGGTGTGAAGATGGAATACACCTGTCCACTCCTTCTGGTACCTTCCTCACAAAGGGTCAAAATTTTGAATAACCATGAAGCTCGTATAACGCGAATGAGCATCTGATTTTTTCAAATTCCATACATCCCAATACTTCCTTTTAAGCAAGATCTGGTGTGAAGATGGTGGATATTGGACCACTCCTTCTGGTACCTCTCCCACAAGGGGTCAAAATTTTAAATAATTTTAACATTTAAAAATTTTGAACTAAGAGTCCGATTATCTTCAAATTTTGCAGGACGGATTGAAATGACCACTGCTTCTAGTGCCTCCCCCACAAAGTGTCAAAATATGGAATAACCATTAACCACATTTAACGCAAAATGTGCATGCGATTACTTTCAAACTCGCCGCATCCCAATACTTCTATCAACACAAGATGTGTTGTGAAGATGGACAATATCGGACTACTCCTTGTGGTACCTCCCTTTTCGAAACATTATCAAATATCTCATTTAAAGTGAAGCAAGTAGACGATATAAAATCCAAATCTGATACGTTTTAATATTTTTTTTTAATATTTTTATCATACTTATGTCAGATACGAAATGGAAAATATTGGATCACTCCTTCGTAACCTCTCCTATGAAGGGTCAACAGTTTAAATAATCATAACGCCAGTCAAAATATATTTAAATAACCGAACATTGAATGAGGGTATGCAGCTGTCGACAATACCGACTGATTCCATTTAACTTGTTATACCTTCAGCACCAAATGGTTAATAAAAACCCCAATTGACTGGATTTTGGCACATAGGAAAAAATTGGAAGAAATGTTGGTCAAAATCGGTTAAGATATAGGTATACGTCCAATATATATGTTTCATTCGATTTGGTATTTAAGTTCCTAACATCCGCAAAATGCTCTACACAACAACGATATTTAGTGCCAGCAATCAGATACAGTAAAGAAATAGCTCTGCTAAATTTTACAGAGATCGGTTCAGATTTGGATATAGCTCCCATATACATAACTTTATACGATTCAACGTATATTGTGCCTAAAAAATTGTAGTAACAGCTCAAATACGATGAATTTTGATGAATATCCCTACATGCAAAGATCTCAACAACTATAGAGTTCCCGAACTAACTCAACACAAATTATTGAATTCAATGTGTTTATTGCAAACAAATTAATATATCAATGTTTTCTGTCTCAAAACAGCATTTGGCTCTAATAACAAAACATCATAACATGTTCGAGACATTTCATAAAGTCCCTGACAAACAGAGGAACATCATAACATATTCAATGTCCCTTTTTTCTTTTGACATAATTTGTTAACTTCATAGCAACAACATTAGACAAAAACTTTTGCAATTTATTATTTCAAGTATATTTTTTAAAAATATCAACAATTTTTTGTTTGTTTTATTACTGTTTTGCCCAAATATTTGCACGACCAACGGAATTTTTTATTGTTTTGTCCACAAAAGTTCAGGAAATGTCAAGGTGACAACAGGGCTCATTGATTGTTAAACATTATGATTTCCGCTTTAGAAAATAATGAAGATTAGAAAAATGATGCAATAGTTAAATACCACGAATGTCAAATTAATGCTTCACAATCATTTGAATCGTGATTGAAAGTTATGAGACGATTAGTTTAAAGCAAATATTGAAATAAAAAATGGGTTCTGAATTGGACAACAAATTTATGATATAGTTGCACTAGTTCAAAATTGGAATTTTTCGGGTGTATTAAAATATTTCAATTTTCCATTTCCATTTGCACCGTTAAAGAACAAATGGAAAATTGAAATTTCCATATGTTTGTGTTAGATTATGGCAAATGTTTTGCGTGTAGCATGTATGGAGAATAAGATCACACAATTGGGATGCCGAACAGTTAGGACCTGCATTTCTCTTCACCGCTAGAATTCTCGAAAGTATTGTGTGTGTGTGTGTCGATTCCGAGAACTACAAGAAGGACGAGTTTTTCACTAGAACATGTATGACCTCCGAAAGGCTCTGAGTAAAAATGTCTAGACCAGCTTAGAAGGAAGTGGAAATGTGTGGAGCAAGTAAGTTCTGAGCCTAGAATTAACAAGTAAAGCCGTATCCAGCAGTTTTAGTTACAGGGTGATATAAAAAGTCAAACGCCCTAATTTTTACATTTTATTAATTTTATTGAATGAAAGCAAATAAGTAAAAAAGCTATAAGTTCGGCCGGGCCGAACTATGAATACCCTCCACCATTTGGAAATTGGTAATTTTCAAAAATAAAAATAAATAAATAAAATCTGTTTATAATGTAGCTAAAATAATCAAAATACCGAATATAGGGAGGTTCCATGGGAGTTATAAAACGTGGACCTGCACAGACAATTTTCTGTCATAGACTGTAGTATCCATAACGAACTTCAAATACCAAATTTGAAAAAAAAATTCTTGTGAATAATGTCGCTAAAATCATCAAAGTACCGAATATCGGGAGGTACCGTTATATGGGGGCTATACGAAGATGTGGACCTGGATAGACAATTTTCTGTCATAGGATGTAGTATCCATACGAACTTCAAATGCGAAATTTGAAACGATTCCGGTAAATAATGTCGCTAAAATCATCAAAATAAAGAATATCGGGAGGTACCGTTATATGGGGGCTATACGAAGTGGACCTGGACAGACAATTTTCTGTCATAGGATGTAGTATCCATACGAACTTCAAATGCGAAATTTGAAACGATTCCGGTAAATAATGTCGCTATAATCAACAAAGTACCGAATATCGGGAGGTACCGTTATATGGGGGCTATACGAAGTGGACCTATCTATACGAACTTCAAATACCAAATTTGAAACAATTCTTGTAAATAATGTAGCTAAAATCGTCAAAATACCGAATATCGGGAGGTACCGTTATATGGGGCTATACCAAAACGTGGATCTACATGGCCCAATACCAAAAGTCCTGCAGACATAACATACATTTGTCTAAAATTTTATCAATCTACTTCAATTCGTTCGGAATCTAGAGTGATTTCCACAGACGGACAGACGGACGAACATCGACATAGAATTTTATACTGATCAAGAATATATATACTTTGTGGGGTCTAAAATGTATATTTCGAGGGGTTACAAACGGAATGACAAATTTAATATACCCTCCATACTATGGTGGAGGGTATAAAAATGTCGGAAATAGCATCAAATTTTAGAATAAATTTAGATTTTTTTGAATTGTACACCTTTGCCACGAATTATGGCCTCCAAACGGCCAATGAAACCGTCACACGCTGCCCGAATGTTGCTCTGCGGTATTTCTATTCTGATGCCACGGTCGATTAATACGTGTGGAGAGCGACCATCGGCTGTTATGGCGGCCCACACCATGACCGGCGCTTGAGCTCTGGTGGCCAACCGAAGGTGCACATTTTCAGCTGACCTCTTTGGTAAGTAAACACGATCATTCTGTTTGTTTACAAATTACTGGACTACGAATGTTTTCTCATCGGAGAAACCCAAATTCGACAGTTCACCACTTTCGGTCAAGCGAAGTTCTTTTGAGTCTATTTTCTTTCTGTTGCGGTGTAAGTTCTTGCACTTTTTGGAATTTCAATGGCTTTACCCCGAGCTCATTTTTCAATGTTTGCCGAATGGAATATTGCGATATGTTCAGCTCACGAGCCATTTTTCAAGTCGCTTCTTTATCATTTCTGTTGATGTTGCTGCTTTTTTTTGTTCGTCCACTTCCTTGACGTCGGTCTACGCTACCAGTATCACGGTAACGAGCGATGGTATGAAACACAAAAGTTTTATTCAAATTTAAATGATGGAGTGCTCTAACGATAGCCACTTGTGGTTTTCCAGCCAAATATAAAGAAACCACACTATCACGCTTGAATTCCATCACGAATAACTTTTATTCTGGAAAATTCAGCTGTCGGATTAGTGGCTTAGAAATGACATCAATCTGCAGTTGGCAGCAGTTTTTCATCTCACCCTGTATATGGGAGTTATAGCTATATCAGAACCGATTTTCACCAAAATTTGAAGCACTGACTGAATTCCATCGAAGTGCCAAAATTCAGTCCATTTGGGCTGATATTACCCATTTGGTGCACAATAAACCTGAATTCGGATAAAGGTACATATGGGAGCTATATGCAGATCTGGACCAATCTTGATAAAATTTGGCATATTTATTTTTGAGTTCCATAAGTTATATGGTACCAAATATCATTCTTGTAAAGTGCATATTACGTATGTAATTACTTCTAAACTGAATTCGGTCGGATGTGCCAAAATTCAGGTTATTTAGACTGATATTGGTCATTTGGTGTACAATTAACCCGAAATCGGTTGAAGATATATATGAGAGCAATATCTAAATTTGGACCGATTCTTAACAATTTCAATAGGGTTCGTCCTTGGATCAAACAAATAATTTTTTCAAAATTTCAATGAATGCGACCTGTACTTTGTTTACAAAAATACATGGACAGACGGACGGACGGACGGACGAACATGCATAAATCGAATCAGAATGTGGTTTTATGCAGATCATCAAAAGAAACTATTGTTCTGTCTCGCTTCCTTCTCCATGTTACAAACAAATGCCCAAAGACATAACACACTGACCATAGTGTGTTGTAGGGTATAATAAGATGTCACATTTAATTGTTGCTTTGATTCAATAGATGGCGTTGGCAGTACAAAAATATGTTATGTCACCATATCGTAACATAGCATTATGCTTATGATTGCTATGCAATTTTGACATGTCGTCGGTCATCCATTAACTGATCGAAACATTAATAAATCATATGCATTTTGTCCAATCTTTATATATATATATGTCTTTCTACTATTCGAGCAGATGGTGTTGAATTTGTTCTCTTTGGGATTAGATTTGAATGACCAATTTCCTTGACATTTTTTTCTTTAAATTCCCAATTTTTTTCAATTATTATGCAGTATAAGATACCCCTCCGCAGGGCATTTCAACTTGTATAATGACTTTGTCAACATTCCAGTACCTTTGTTTTTGGTTTTTGTATTATTCAATTTAAGTTTGAATTGTCGACAGTCTAACCTCGCCAGCCACTCTCTTTACAACATTGAACTCCTCTTTGTTGTAGTTGTTGTTGTTTTTTCGTAATATATTCTTTAATTTTTGTTATGGCCTGTCATTTTTGAAAGTGATATAATGATCGACTACCAATCATTTCATTACTTAAACTTAAAATTGTCTAAGATTATGGCAGCCGTAAAACAAATCAATGCAAGAAATAAAAATTTTACTATCGAAACTGGAGTCGACTGCAATGGAGATGGAGGGCAGCCGCTAAGGCATCAACATCATCAGTGTTTGCAATGTTTTCAAAATAAACTCAACTTAAACGATCACCATTGCCAAGCTGGGCCGGATGATGCTGAGGATCGTCATAAAAAAGTTGTGATTTTGTTCAAGTTTTGGATTTTTTACGCTCACTCCATGGAAGAGTTTTATGTTTGTTTTACAATTTGGAGGCATTACATTGATTATAGTATTCAGTTTGGAGTAGAATGAATGTTTGTTTGTTTACTTTTAACGACTTTTTTGTGTCGTCTGGTAATTTGGTTTTTATTTTTAGAGGGGGTGAAGAAGGAGGAGTGCCGTAGATTGTGTACCCACGTTCACCCAATTTAAATGAAATTGCACAAAAACAACTTCAAATTAAGTTTAGACTTTTTTTCTAAGATTATTTTCGACTAAAGAGACAGTAGTCGTTTAAGATTCAACGTAGAATTATGCATCCCGATCTACTGGTAAGGTATAAGGTATAGCGGATCACTCTATCTTGTTCGAGGTACCTCCCCCACAATTTCTCAAAATTTGAAATAATTATTACCCCTTATACTATGCCAGTCAAGTTAAGGATATTCTTCACTGTGAATATAAGGTACTAGCAATGGCCCACTACTTCGAAGGCAAAAAGTCCATCTTAAAATTTTAGATTCGCTCAAACAGTTCTTGTTGGGCCTTTTTAGTACTAAAGTTTAGTACTCAAAAGTCACAATTTGTTCAGTTTGACAAACAATTTTAATCAAAATTTTACACATCATACTCTATTTTCCGACTTTCAAGGTGTTATACAGGGTGAGATGAAAAAACTGCAACCAACTTCAGACTGCTGTCATTTCTAAGCCACTCGTTCGACAGCTGTTAAAATAATTCCAGTGACAGTTCATGATATTGTTTACAAGTGTACAAAAGCATTTTGGTGAGAATTTTCCAGAAAAAAAAGTTATTCGTGATGGAATTCAGGCGTGATAGTGTGATTTCTTTATATTTGGCTGGAAAACCACAAGTGGCTATCGTTAAAGCACTCTCAGCTTTTAAATGTGAATAAATCTTTTGTGTCTCGTACCATCGCTCGTTACCGTGATATTGGTAGCTTAGTCCGACGTCAAGGAAGTGAATGCAAAAAAACAGCAACATCAGCAGCAAATGGTTCGAAAAGTAAAGAAGCGACTTGATCGAAACTCGCTTCGCAGTGGCCGAAAAATGACTTGTGAGCTAAACGTATCGCAATATTCCATTCGGCAAATATTGAAAATTGAGCTCTGGGTAAAGCCATTGAAATTCCAAAAAGTGCAAGAACTTACACCGCAACAGAAAGAAAATAGACACAAAAGAGCTAAAGAGTTGCTTCGCTTGGCCGAAAGTGGTGAACTGCCGAATTTGGTTGGTTTGGTCTCCAATGAGAAAACATTCGTTATCCAGCAGTTTGTAAACAAACAAAATTATCGTGTTTACTTGCCAGGAGAGGTCAGCTGAAAATGTACACCTCCGGTTGACCACCAGAACTCAAGCGTCGGCCATTGCGATGGTGTGGGCCGTTATGGTGGCTGATGTCGCTCTCCGCTCGTATTAATCGACCGTGGCATCACAATAAATGTCGAATATAATCGCAAAAATATTCTGAAGGGTGTATTGAAGCCTTGAGCACGCAAACATTTTGGCCGCAGACCTTGGACATTCCAACAGGATTCACTCAGAATGGTTACAAAATGAGGTTCCTCGCTTCATTTCCAGCGCACAATGACCACCAAAATCTCCGGATACCAATCCGTTGGACTATTGTATTTGGAGTATTTTGGAATGCAAGGTTGGCACTAAAAAATACCAAAGTGTCGATTACCCCAAGCAAGCGCTTCGCCGGGAATGAGCCAAAATATCGCAGGGCAATATTCGGGCAGCGTGTGGCGGTTTCATTGGCCATTTGAAGGCCATAATTCGTGCCAATTCGACCAATTCGAACAAATCTAAACTTTTTTCTAAAATTTGATGCTATTTCCGACATTTTTTGCTTCCATTCAATAAAATTTAAAAAAAAAATTAAAAAATTATGGGGTTTGACTTTGTTGCAGTTTTTTTTTATCTCACCCTGTATTTGAATAATTTTAACTCTCATACACAGACCTCTTCAAAGTTTGCTCATTGCAATATTTGACTTGTTTATTCTTATTATTTCGTTAATAACAACAAAATTAAAACATTCACGAAGAAATACGAACCATTCACGAAGGCCTGTTACTATAAAGAAAATTCTGTAAATTTTATCGCAAAATTTATAAAAATTACCAATAATTAAATAGCTCATTCATTTGTGCAAAAAAATCGAAAATCTTTACAAAAACAATTTGACTTATTGGGCTCTAAAGGCGAGGATACATAAGCAGCTTGGCATCGTCGCATGATATATTAAGTGACATATTATTAAGGAATATCAAAGTCGCACTTGAATTCTGCCATTGTTGTCCCCTATACTTTTGACATCTATATTCCATACAACGATGCTGCTTAGGTACTCCCTCCGTTGCTGTAGTCAAAGAAAAAACCCCAATTCAATAAAGTCATCGACTCGTTTGCTCATACGAATTATCGGTACTCCACTGTTATTAACAATCGTTTTTGATTTATGAATTCTCACTTCAATTAATTATTTATCCAATAAAACTTTTTTTAATACACTATAACTACGCCATGTCAAAAACAAAAAAAAATAATTAATACGGAATTAAGCATGCAAGGTCTTTCAAATTGTAGACGATTGATTGAAGTGTTCATAAATAAAATTCAAAAAAGAAAAAAACTGAAATAAATCGCCCTTGAGCTCTATTAACTGAAAGTAGTTTTGAGCAATATAGAGCAGCGGATTTAGCAAAGACTATATTTAGAATTGAGTTGAAGCTAAACCAGTGGACAATCGATGCTGCCCACTGTATCGGGAGCATCTTCTCTACTGGCTTATATTTTTGTAATCCAAAAAAAAAAAAAAAAAACAGATCTACTCTTAATCTTTTATAGCATGTACATTTGGGCTTGTATTGTACATATGTACATAAATGTATGTGCAAAGCTGTGAGTGTTTTTACCGCAAAAAAAAGAAGAGGAGGTAAATGAAAATAAGAGTGAACCGACCGAGACATGTCTGCTTTAATAAGACCAGACAACATCTGTTTTAACGGTTTCATATGTTAGTGGATAAAGTGGGACTTTTTATCTCTCTACCATTAGGGCGAGCAAGAAAAAGGGGTGGAGTATTAAGTTTAGGTAATTTTTAAAAAATATAAATTGTGTAGAAACATATTACATATTATCAGTCGGTTTTGCCGACAGATGTATTCCCTCGGTCCATATTTGATTATTTAAATATATTTTAAATTCTGTTATGATTATTCAAATTGTTGACCCTCTATGGAGTAGGAATGGGCCAATATTGTCCATTTCGTATCTGACCTAAATAAATTTGATATAAATATTGCGACGTGCCAGGTTTGAACTATATTGGTTATTTCCTTAACTTTATATGAAATGTGTGATAATTTTTAGAAAATGTGCCTTAGGTACCAGTTATAGTCGACCGAAGTATTCCATTCCTATGCTTCATCTAACACACATAAAAACATTGGTATGAGCCAAATTACAAGAAAATCGAATAGCTCGCTTGTTTCGCAAGCTATGACAAATAAAAGAAAAACAGAAGGAATGGTCCGATCTCTACCATCGTTATAAAAGATCTTCTGTTGATAGAAATATTGAGATGTACCAAGTCTGAATGGAATCGGATGTTAATTTCATGTTTTGTGAGCTTCGTGGGTATTTAAAATGTTGACCCTTTGTGGAGGGATGTGAATTCGCGTTTGTGGGGTAGGTAGCAGAAGGAGTGGACCGATATATCTCATCTTCACAGCATATCTTGTATTAGTAGAAATAATGAGATGTGTAAAATATGAAGAGAATCGTATGCTTATTTCGGATTTTATGATCGTTCTGGTTATTAATAACTTTGACGCTATATGGGGGAGGTTCCAGAAAGAATGTTCCGAGAATGGTTAATGAGATTTGTCAAGTCTGAATGGAATCGGATGTTAATTTTTCGTTATATGAGCTCCATTTTTGACCCTTTGTAGGGGAGGTACCAGAAGGAATGAACCAATATATTCCATCTTCACACCAGACCTCGGGTTAATAAAAGTATTGTGATTTGTGTAATTTGAAGACAATCAGAATCTTACATCACATTTTATAAGAGTTATAATTATTCAAAATTTTGACCCTTTGTGTAGGAGGTATTTGATGGACTGGACCGAAATTGTCCATTTTCGCACCTGACCTAACACTGATGTAAATATAAGGATTTACAAAGTTGAAGCAAAATCGGATTATCCTTTCTCTTTCCGCGCAGTAAAATATTTTTCTGAAAATTTCGAAATTTAGGGGGGGGTACCAGAAGGAGTGAACCGATATATTCCGTCTTACTACCAGATCTTGGGTTAATAAAAATAGTAGGATGTGTGAAATTTGAAGGCAATCGGACTCTTATGTCATATTTTTTTAAGAGTTATAATTATTCAAAATTTTAACCCTTTTCGGGCAGAGGCACTTGATTGAGTTGACCAATACTATCCATTTTGGCACGAGTCCTAGAACTGACGCAAACATTAGGATTTGCAAAATTAGATTATTGCTTCCCTTTCTGTGCTGAAAATTTTTTTTTTTTGCAAATTTCGACCATTTGTGGGGAGGTACCAGAAAGAGTGGACCGACATTGTCCATCTCAACATCAGACCTTGGGTTAATATAAATATTGGGATGTGTGAAATTCGAAGACAGTCAGACTCTTACATCACATTTTATGAGAGTTGTAATTATTTAAAATTTTGACCATTTGTGGGGGAGGTACTTGATGGTGTGAACCGATATTGTCCATTTTCACACCTGACCTAGCACTGACGCAAGTATTAAGAATTGCAAAGTTGGAGCAAAATTGGATTATCATTTCTTTTTCTGTGCCAAAAATAAATTCTTTGAAAATTTCGACCTTTTGTGGGGGCTGTACCAGAAGGAGTGGGCCGATATTGCCCATCTCCGAACTCGATCTAAGTTTGACAAAAATATTACGATGTATCAAGTTGTGATCAAATCGGACACTCCCTTCGAGAGTTATCGTGCGCACCAGCCAGCCAGACAGACGGACGGACGGACATCGCTAGATCGACTCCAAATGTTCTGAAACGGATTTGGTCCAAAGAGACCTAGGGTCTAAACGCGTTATTTCGGCTAGACACGTTTTGACCGTATCAAATGATATATACCCTCTGTAGCCATGTGGCTGAGGGTGTAATAAGTGAGTTGTTTCGAGAATATTCAACTTCGAATTCTCTCCCGCGCTTTGCATTAAATCGAAAAAAGGAAACAATATGTTTTCTATACTACCCCCATTTTTTTACTAACCACGAAAAGACAACAGAAAAATTGTGTAAAAAATTTTGACTTTGGTGCTAAAGCTACCCGCCGAGCATACTCACCACACTTCAGCGTCATTATCATCATTAGCAACGTAAAGATCTACAAAAACGTCAACATGAGCAGCGTTGGCGTAGCCGTAATGCTGTTGATGCTTTTTGGGGGTTGCTGGCTGAGTGGTGATGAAGAACAGCTCAACGACAACGTTAGCGAAGACTCCACTCCACAGCTCATCAGTATCGCAGGCATTGTTTTACTAAACGGACTTCTGTCGTACGGAACACATCGTTCACTTCTTGGTAGCGCATAACTCAAACAAATATCCAGTGCGAGGCAAAGTGGTACTCTATATTAAAATTGATCAGAGTTGTAACCAAACAAAAAATAGATATAAAAAATTAAAAAAAAATATCGGAAATTCGTAAAAAAAAAAGATTGCAAACCATAATTTGTTAAACGAAAAAACGTGACCGTTCTTTTTCATTTTGTGTTTTGTCGATCTGTAAGAATATTTTGCAATATTAATTGTGTCCCCCGTTAAAGCTTTAAAGATTTGAAAATTTAAACTACAAAACTCCATAGACGTCGGATGAAGACGACACCAAAATCAATCGACAGACATCACGAGCTAATATTTGGATAGCAAAACAAACAAACAAAAAATCGTCGATTGTTGCAAATCGCTGAACAAATAGCATTGTTATCGGGGTTACATTTTAAATGATTGCAGATTTGAATTGAAATTTGAATTTATGTTCTTCGTCTCTTTTTGTGCTGACACACATCGTCGTGTGTCATCGATTGGTTGCATCTTGACACATTGTGTTTATTTTTTGCATGTGCTGTGGCGAAAACTTTTCATGAGACAATATCTATATCTATAAAAGAGGAAAATGTTTGTACGTTTGTTTGTTTGTTTGTTTGTTTGTTTGTAATTTATGGACTCGAAAACTGCTGAATAGATTTTTCTGAAAATTTCCATATATACTGCAACATCGCCTGAAAGTAACATAGGCTATATACATTTTTGAATTTCCACTTGGAACTGGAGATATAGCATCAGAATCGGAGGTACCTCCCAAAAATTTAGATTTTATATGCACATATCTATTGATCGGTTAAAGATACAGTCTCCAAATTTGGAATGTGTAACGGAATTTGGAACAAAAATAAGTTTGGTAAATTATATTGTAATCGGTTCAGATTTGGATATAGCTCCCATATATATTTTCGACCAATTTCGTTCATTTGATGCCTCAAACACAATATGAATGTTCCATTCCAATGAAATTTGGAATATGTGACGGGATTTGATCCGAAAATAAATTTGTCAAATTATATTGAAATCGGTTCAGATTTGGATATAGCTCCCATATATATTTTCGGCCGATTTCAAGCATTTGATGCACCAAACACGCTATGTATCCCCAATTTCAATGAAATTTGAAACGTGTGATAGATTTTATCTAAAAAAAATTATTTCCCAAATTATATTGAAATCGGTTCAGATTTGGATATAGCTCTCATATACATTTTCGGCCGATTTCATGTATTTGGTGGACCAAACAAGATATGTATGTCCAAATTTAATGAAATTTAAAATAAGTAACGGAATCGGGAGCAAAAATGAATTTTTCAAATTATATTGAAATCGGTTCAGATTTGGATATAGCTCCCATATATATTTTCGACCGATTTCATGTATTTGATGCACCAAACACGCTATGTATCTCTAATTTCAATGAAATTTGAAATGTGTAGCGGAAATTAAAACAAATATACATTTGTCAAATTATATTAAAATCGGTTCAGATTTAGATATAGCTCTCATATATATTTTCGACCGATTTATGCACCATACACGATATGTATGTTCGATTCCAAAGAAATTTGGAATATGTAACGGGATTTTGATTAGAAAATAAATTAGTCGAATTATATTAAAATCGGTTCAGATTTGGATATAGCTCCCATATATATTATCCGCCGATTTCACATATTTGATGCACAAAACACGATACGTATTTCCGATTCTAACGAAATTCGGCATGAGTGGCTAAATTTGGTACAAAAATAAATTTGACAAATTATATTCAAATACGCTCAGATGTGATTATAGCTCCATATATATACTCAGCCGATTTCACATATTTGATGCACCCAAAGCGAGAGAGACAAAATCTGGCACCAGCAAAAATTGCCAAATTATATTGAAATCAGTTGAGGTTTGGATATAGCTAACATATATATTTCGGCCGATTTCATACATATTATGCACCAAACACGATATATATGACCGATTCCAATGAAATTCAGAATGTGTGGCGGAATTTTGTTATAATAATAAATGTGATAAATTAATTGGAAATTAGTTAAGATTTGGATATAGCTCCCATATATATATTCTCGGCCGATTTCACATATTTGACGCACCAATTTCAATTAAATATGAAAGGTGTGGCGGAGTTTGGTGTAAAAGTATTTTTTTTTAATTATATTTAAATCGGATCAGATTGGGATATGATTTTAATAAGAACCATTGACCCACAACGCCTTAGGCTAACACTAAAAAACAACACAACAATTTATTTGAAATACGCTTATTACGGCGAAGTATGTTGCTATCTCGAATTCACTACTTGCAATAGAAATGCCACTCTACTTAAAAAAATTGCAGTTTCCTGCACGCTTGGTATTTGCTATGAAATAAATAAATCCAAAGGACAAACCCTTCGTGTATGTATGTCATGTTACTGCTTTTCTAATGGTTTTGGTTATTTACGCCTTAAATTAGTGCAATATTTTTTTTTTAATTTTTAAATTTGTTTTTCTTTATCCAACATATATTCGTAAATAAAATTTTGAATGCATATAAAATCAAAAGGGGTAGCGAAGCGCACCGGGTTCAGCTAGTAAACTAGTAAAAAAGCAGCTAAGTTCGACTGGGCCGAACTTTCAATACCCTCCACCATTTAGAAGGAATTTAGAAATTTAAAAAAAAAAATCCGAAAAATAACGTTAAAATGATGATCTTAATACGGGGACTACACGAAGGGACCTGCCTAGACGTGGACCTGCATTAGCAATTTTTGTCATAAGCTGTAGTACCCATTAAGATCTTCAAATACGAAATTTGAAACAATTCCGATGAATTTTAGGAATAGGTTGTATTACCCATAACAATCTTCGAATACGAAATTTGAAACAATTCAGGAGAATAATGTCTCTAAAATCATCAAAATACCGAATATCGGGAGGTACCGTTATATGGGAGCTATACGAAGACCGGCATAAGTATTTTTTTTTTTTCATAGACCGTGGTTCCCATTAAGATCTTCAAATACGAAATTTGAAAGAATTCCAATGAATAATGTCGCTAAAATCGTCAAAATACCGAATAACGGGAGGTACCGTTATATAGGAGCTATACGAAAACTTAGACCTGCATATGAAATTTTTAGGCATCGACTATAGTACCCATTACAAACTTCAAATACGACATTTGAAATAATTCGGGTGAAGAATGTCGCTAAAATCATCAAAATACCGAATATCGAGAGGTACCGTTATATGGGGCCTATACGAAAACGTGGATCTGCATACGAACTTTTTAGTCATAGGTTGTAGTATCATTACGAGCTCCGAATACGAAATTGGAAACAATGCGAATAAATGATGTCTCTAAAATCATCAAAATAGCGAATATCGGGTGAGATGAAAAATCTGCAACCAACTTCCGTAATATTCCATTCGGCAAATATTAAAAAATTAGCACGGGATAAAGCCATTGTAATATCAAAAAGGGGAAGAACTTACGCCGCAACAGAAAGAAAATAGAATAAATGTTAAATATTATCGCGAAAATATTCTGGAGGATGTACTAAAGCCTTGGACACGCAAACATTTTGGCCACAGACCTTGGACATTCCAACAGGTCTCAGCACCATCGCACGCGCCACCCAAGAATGGTTACATGGTTCCTCACTTCATTTCCAGCGCACAATGGCCACCAAAATCTCCGGATACCAATCCGTTGGACTATTGTGTCTGGAATATTTTGGAAAGCAAGGTTGGCCTTAAAAAATACCAAAGTGTCGATCACCTCAAGCATGCGCTTCGCCGGGAATGTGCCAAAATACCGCAGAGCAACATTCGGGCAGCGTATAACGGTTTCATTGGCCGTTTGAAGGCCATAATTCATGCCAAAGTTGAACTAAGTCCAAAGCTATTTCCGACATTTTTTGCTTCCATTCCATAAAATTTAAAAACAAAATGAAAGAAGAAAAAAGCTGTAAGTCCGGCCGTGCCGAACTTTGAATACCCTCCACCGTTTGGTACAAATTTGGCAATTTTCATAGACGAGTTTTGTCACAAGTTATTACAATATTTAAATGCGAAACTGAAAAAAATCTGTTTATAATGTAGCTAAAATCATAAAAATACCGAATATAGGGAGGTACCATGGGGATTATAAAACGTGGACCTGTACAGACAATTTTCTGTCATAGGCTGTAGTATCCATTACGAACTTCAAATGCGAAATTTGAAACAATTCCGGTAAATAATGTCGCTAAAATCATCAAAATACCCAATATCGGGAGGTACCGTTATATGAGGGCTATACGAAGACGTGGGCCTATATGGCCCATTTTCAATACCAAAAATTCTGCAGACATAATACACATTTGATTTGAATTTTAACAGCCTACTTCATTTCGTTCGGAAGCTAGAGTGATTTCCACAGACGGACAGTCTGACGGACATTGATAAATCGACATAGAATTTTATGCTGATCAAGAATATATATACTTTGTGGGGTCTAAATGGTATATTTCGAGGTGTTACAAACGGAATGACAACCTTAATATACCCTCCATACTATGGTGGAGGGTATAAAAATTATCTCGTTTGACTTTGTTGCCGTTTTTTTATCTCCCCCTGTATAGGGGCTATACGAAAACGTAGACCGAGATGACCCATTTACGAACTGAAACTGCTTACTTGGAACTTACACATGCGTTTTCTTCTATCCCTGATTATTTTGTAGTGTCTGTCATGAATATTTCGAGGAGTTACAAACGGAATAACAAAGCTAATATAGCCTTCATAAAATGGTGGAGGGTATAAAAAGAAAAAAAAAACAAATAAGGAAAAAAATATAAAGAAAAGCATAAGAGATTTATTGTAAACAAAGGTGATTTCCATCCATCTATTCACTCGCTCAAGATATTTGCATGAATTGGTCATACCCAAACTAAGCCGAGGATTACTAAAACGCCATGATTATACGCTAATTGTCGGGAATTAACAAAAATATAAACACACACAGAGACATATTAAGTGGATTATTATTGATCTTGTAATGAAATAAAAAGTGGGACTCAATAGCACCTGCCACCTTCGAACTAACTACCAAGTGATCCAGCAATATTTATCGAAAGACATACACGCGCACACACACATGGACAATTACAAGAAGATCACCTCCAGCAGCAGCAGTATTTTATCATTTTTCTATCTGCGTTTTTAGCATCTCCAACACCTTGTCATTGTTATTGGAATTGGAATTATTGCCATTGTTAATTAGTAGTGAATTCGGTTTCAATCTTTTTCACATTGAACAAATGTCAAATCAAAAATTAAAGTGCAATTGAAAACACAAACAAAAACAACACAAAACATAAATAAATTAATAATTTTGTATTTTATTTCAATCATTTATTCGTTAAGCGAATACCGCCGCATCCACAACAAGAAACTATTTCGAAAATGTTGTCTTATCTTTTTAAATTGTTGGCGATCATCACTTTATTGGCAGCAGCAGCAACATCGACACATGGCGCCGCTGTGGAACACAATCCCAAAGTAAGTGAATTTTTATTTGTTAATTAATTTGGAAATTGTTTTACAAATTTAGGTATTTATCTTTTTGTTTTGTTTTGACACCTCACAGTAAATGTTTATATTTGTTTTTGTTTAAAAATTGGTGGATTTTATTATACCCTACACCACATAGTGGTAAGGGTATTATGTCTTCGTGCATTTGTTTGTAACACGGAGAAGGAAGCGGGATAGACCCATAGTTACTTTTGAGGATCTCCATAGAATCACTTTCTGAGTTGATTTATGCATGTCAGTCCGTCTGTCCGTCTGTCCGTCCGTCCTTCCGTCCATGTATATTTGTGAACAAAATGCAGGTCGCATTTATTATCCGATTTGGATGAAATTTTCCAAACAACATTTGTTTGGCCCAAGGACGAACCCTATTGAAATTGGAGATAATCGGTAAAAATTTAGATATAGCTCCCATATATATCTTCGTCAGATTTGCCACCACCAAACGTGTAATATCAGCCCGAATAGTATGGAATTTTGCACATACAAGCAGATTAGGACTGAAAATAAGTATGCCAAATTTGATCAAAATCGGTTCAGATATAGGTATAGCTCCAATATATTTTGTTCATCCGATCTGTTGTATTTGTTACCCACAGCCGTAATATGCACTCCGTAACAACGATATTCAGGGAACAATATATCAAATACAGCTCAGAAATATCTTTGCCAAATTTTATCGAGATCGGTTCAGATTTGGATATAGCTCCCACATATATCTTTATCTGATTTCAAATTACTTTTGCACCAAATGGGCAATACAAGTCCGAATTTAAAAGATACAAATTCTTCGGCATATTTAGTCCTTTGAACTATAAATAAAAACTTTAAATTGTTATGTGGAACTCTACTAAATTAGCAAAGTGGTGTAGGGTATCATAAAGTCGGTCCCGCCCGACTTTAGGACTTTCTTTACTGGTTAAAATTAAAGGCGACATGCGATAGTTTCACGTTAAATAGAATAATTAAAAGTTTACCATGGAAGTTTAGATGTTATAATGTTCGTGTCTTAAGTCTTTCGTTTTAAAGGTGAATGCGCTCGTTTCTTAAGTCTTTTCATTGGGCAGCAAGTTTTTTTCTACAGTTTTTTGCATGGAAAGTATAATATGACCCGAGGGCTGCAGTAATGTCATCATATTTTTGTACATCGACCGAATATAGAAATAAAATGGCATTGTCGAAATCTTCCGCTTAAAATGGAGGCGTGAGATAAAATCAGCTGTTTAACTAGCAAATAACCCATTTTCCTGGTACTCTTTGAGTGCTTCAAAACTATGTTGTGATTGGGCCAAAAAGTTTGTAACACCTCGAAATATTGAGCCAACCTAGACCCACCATGATCTAACTATGTGCCCATCCAATTTGCATGTCTGTTTCGCATCGCAAAATTCTTAGGGGAGGAAATGGTGACAAAACAGATTTTTTCTTAATTATGTCATTATAGCAGAATTTTACGTGGAATTGAAGCACCGAAATCTATAATTTTGCACTGTTATCGGATAATATTTAGATGGTGATATGGACCAAGGTATGGTCCATATCACGAAATATAAAAACACCACACTATGTAAAGGGAATTATATATTTACTAGCAAATGCCCGCTTCTTCGTCCTTCAAATCTTAGATTCGTTTCAACAGTTCATGTTAGGCGTTCTTAGCACTCAAAATGCACCTAAGTCTTTATGGACCAAATCCGTTTCAGGACATTTGGAGTCGACGCCTGTCTGTCTGGTGCGCACGAAAACTCTCGAAGGGAGTATCCGATTTGGTCCAAACTTGGTATATCGAAGTTAGAGTTAGGTCAAAATTTTCAAAGAAAATAATTTGCCTCATAAAAAAAGAAAGGCTCAACCGATTTTGTTCGAACCTGGCGAATTCCCATATTTTTATCAGTGATACATCTGGTGCGAAAATGGACAATATCAACTGATTCCATCAAGTACCTCCCCCACAAAGGGTCAAAATTTGTAATATTATTATAACTCTTTTAAAATGTGAAATAAGAGTCCGATTCTCTTAAAAGTTCATCCCAAAATTTTTAAACACAAAATCTGGTGTAAAAATGGTCTGTACCTCCCCCACGACAGATCAAAATTTTGAATAAGTATTTCTGTCATAAATGCGAAATAAGCATCCTATTCTCATCAAATTTCACATATTTCAATATTTATACCAACACACATCGGTCCACTATAGCTCGCTCAGCTCCATCCCTCCACCTAACACCAAATGTAGTACTATTTAGTACTTTTCCATCAATTACAGTACGTATTTGCAAAACATAAATTACATCTCTACACTAGACTACACTATCTAATATCAAATTACGGGATTCCAGTCCTATCCCTTCACCCAATACCAAATTTAGTACAATTTGGTACTTTTTGTACAAATATAGGACACATTTCCAAAACCACCTACATATCTTAACCACATACACCAACAGTTACATCTGCATCATATTTCAAAATTCCATCTCTATACATTACATCTCTTTTCGTACATTTCCGAAACAACCTCCACATGCCCAGGCAAACCATGAACAGAGGCCCTAATACCAAATTTCTGTATCCGTTCACGCAATACCAAAATAAGTACCTTTCGTACCCTTGCTGAACGCATTTCCAAACCCACGTCCACGTTTTCCTATATTCTAGTTTTACATAGTTGAACTTGTTCGAATATTGAATTCGGATGGTTTTACTATTAAAGGCGTTATTTGCCTTATGTAGAAATGAATTAAAAGTTCAGCAGGGCCGAACTTAAGTCATATTAAATTATTTTCAAATTAGAAATAAAATAATTCGAATAGAACAGTGTCGGGTTTTTTCGGGATACCGTAGTATTTTGTTGTTGCAAAATGGTCAGGCTTTATCCCTTTATTGTTGTTTTTATAACAACAACGTTTGTTTATTAGTGGAGAACGATGGTAATGTTTACCAGGGGGTAAGGCAGGGAATACCTAGGTTTCGGAAATAGCCGCCAATCCTCATCAGTTCCCTTGTTGTTTGCCTGGGATATTCTCCCCAAAGAATTAAATAAAACTAAAATTCTTTTGGAAAGTCTTCTAAATCTTAAAATAACTTCTGGGGAGAATATCCCAGACAAAAACAAGGGAACTGATGAGGATTGGTGGCTCTTTCCGAAACCTAGGTATTCCCTGCCTTACCCCCTGGTAAACATTGCCATCGTTCTCCACTAATAAGCAAACGTTGTTTTTATAAAAACAACAATAAAGGGGTAAAGCCTGACCATTTTGCAACAACAAAATAATTCGAATTTAAAAAAAAATAGTGAATTACAATTGAAATGTTTCAAAATACGAATTAATTTGTGAATTATACATGAAATTAATCAGAGCTTAAATATTGTACCTTGAAAAATATTTCCCATAACATTAAACGAAATTTGTTGCGATAGTCGAATAGGAATGCTGTTTTGCCAAAACTTTTTCACTTAGCATTCCAGGGATTTGCTCTAATGTTTGTATTTGTAATTTTTGTGTTGGGAATTCCTCAAAAGTGGAAAATAGCACTTCGATTTGATCGTAGAAGTCCGACTTCAATGGATGCTTCCTCAAAATGGATTTTACTTATATCCACTGGTCTTAATAAATCCAATAAACAATATTCACATTTTCACCAATACAATACACCAAATTTTTGAAATATTTGTTATTACAAACAACAATTTACCTCGAGTATTTCGTTGTCATGTAATGCAATATGTATCAATGTATGTACTTTAAGTTTTGAACCAATTGTGGCTTTTTTATTCAATATATTTTATTTTGCAAGACATTTGTTTGGTTAATGGTAGAAAAAGACACCAAAGATGTGTGGTCTTAGAACCACATCAAAAACATTCTTGACAAGTGTCGTAAAGTATGGGTTTCACAAAAAAAAAAGAAAAAAAAAACTAGAAGAATTGGCAAATGAACGGATGTTGATTTCCAAGGCAAAGGTGAAGAAATTCAGATAGAATAAAACATTAAATTCGGCCGGGCCAAACTTTTAATACCCTTCACCATTGGGTAAAAAAAAAATATATAAAAGTATCTGAATTCAGTAATTGAATACTAAAAAGATTTCCTATATGGACAAACCAATCTTTAGACAAGTCCGTGGAAAAATGTGGCAAAAATCATCAAAATACCGATTATTGGAGGTACTTTTATATGGGGGCTACGCGTAAACATGGACCTAGACATACAATGTTCCGTCACCGGACCTGGAACCTATTATGACCTATATATACCAATTTTTAGACAATTCCGTGAAAAATGTAGCGAATATCGGGAAGTACCGTCATATGGGGGCTATACGAAAACATGGACCTAGAATGGGATTTCTTTATATATGGCTGAAAAACCAGAAGTGGCTATCGCTAGAGCACTCCAGCATTTAAATGTGAATAAATCTTCTGTTTCACGTACCATCGCTCGTTACCGTGATACTGATACTGGTAGCGTAGCCCGACGTCAAGGAAGTGGACGAAAGAAAACAGCAAAAAAAACAGTAAAGAAGCGACTTGATTGAAACCCGTGTCGCAGAGGCCGAAAAATGGCTCGTGAGCTGAACATATCGCAATATTCCATTCGGCAAATATTGAAAAATGAGCTCGGGGTAAAGCCATTGAAATTCCAAAAAGTGCAAGAACTTACACCGCAGCAGAAAGAAAATATACTCAAAAGAGCTAAAGAGTTTCTTCGCTTGGCTGAAAGTGGTGAACTGCCGAATTTGGTTTTCTCCGTCTCCGATGAGAAAACATTCGTTGTCCAGCAGTTTGTAAACAAACAAAATGATCGTGTTTACTTGCCAAAGAGGTCAGCTGAAAATGTGCATCTTCGGTTGGCCACCAGAACTCAAGCGCCGGCCATGGTGATGGTGTGGGCCGCCATAACAGCCGATGGTCGCTCTCCGCTCGTATCGTAATCGACCGTTGCATCAGAATAAATGCCGAATATTATCGCGAAAATATTCTGGAGGGTGTATTAAAGTCTTGGGCACGCAAACATTTTGGCCGCAGATCTTGGACATTCCAACAGGACTCAGCAGCATCGCACTCAGGACGCGCCATCCAAGAATGGTTACAAAGTGAAGTTCCTCGCTTTATTTCCAGCACACAATGGCCACCAAAATCTCCGGATACCAATCCCTTGGACTATTGTGTCTGGACTATTTAGGAAAATTTATTTTTGTTCCAAATTCCGTTACGCATTCCAAATTTTGAAACTTTATATGTAATCGATCAATAGATATGTGCATATAAAATCTAAATTTTTCGGAGGTACCTCCGATTCTGATGCTATATCTCCAGTTCCAAGTGGAATTTCAAAAATTTATATAGCCTATGTTACTTTCAGGCGATGTTTTAGTACACTTGGAAATTTTCAGGAAAGTCTGTGGAGCGGTTTTCGAGTCCATAAATTACAAACAAACAAACATACAAACATTTTCCTCTTTTTATAGATATAGAAGTATTATATTATTATTATTATAAAATTATATAATTATAAAAATTGTTTTACAAACCGACTCATGTAATTCTGCATTAGCAGAATGTCCATTTCCGACCGATAAAGTGTTAATTGCTAATGAGAACATGGTATGAAATCTAGCAAGACAATAATTCTTTTGTAAAATTTTGAGTAAATCTAATCAAAATTATAATTTTTATTTGAAAAAAATAATTCTTTGGTGATATAATAAAGTTGCTTATTGTCCAAATATTGATTAAAATATTTAAATTATTGTCAGTAACTTCAAACTCTCAGTACTTCAAGTGTCAAAATTACTCTCTCAACTAAAGAGAAGGCTGCCTCACTTATCATCATGTATATTTTATGAACTTCCCTACATAAACTTGTAGGACTTTAGAGGCCCTCGTTTTGGTATATATGATATAAATGTACATTCCGTTTTTTGACTGAATTTCTTAAAGCCAAAGATCTAAAAAATTATAAACTTTTTAATTTGGCATTACATTTCTCCCTTTGTTGTATTACATTTCTTACAGAAACGACAAATCTATCGTGAGCAGGTTTTACCACATGCCGGTGGCAGGATACCCGATACAGCGTTCGAGACAGATCGGTTATTTCTGAATCAGTTACAAAAGGATGGCATTGCAGTACCGGATGGCATTCTACCAGAACAGCGTAATCCTCAAGTAAACAAAATTAACAAGTTTATATCAATATGAATATAACATTTAAATTTCCCTTTCCAGGTCTATCCCTTCTTCAATCGTCCCTCGCGCAATGTATTTCGCATTGCCTTGAGCTCGGACGGCCGGTATATACCGCAGGAGGGACGTTATCATTATCAAGAATTACCATCGATTGAGACCACCTATTTGTATCCACAAATACATGGACAAAAGACGACATTGTCACACGACGGTGTAACTCTGCCCGTCTACAGTCCGTTTCGCATTCACAATCCACTACTGAATCAAGTGAAATTCCAACCCAAGGATAAATGTGAGTGTTTTCAGGTTTTGTTGTTTTGAGAAAATTACGAATAGTTTGTATTGAAATTTTCGTTTGCAGCCCAATTTCAAAATGTCTCACCGTTCGGTGGCAACAAGCCCCTGGCTAAGGCCAAATCCTATCAAAATGTGAACATTTTGAATTCACCATTAACGCCGTTGGCTGGAGCAAAGGTATCGCTGGTACAACAACAGGGTGTCAGCGGTGGAGGACCTAAAAATTATTTACCCGATTATACGTTGACCAGTCAGAGTCATGTAAGCTAGACAGCGTACGAACTTGAATGTAATTAAACATAGATATATGAAAAAATTCTTCCAAAATTATTCTGTCGGCTGAGGGTTCTACATTTGTTATACCCTCCACCAAAAAAGGTATGGAGGGTATATTAAGTTCGTCATTCCGTTTGTAACTCATCGAAATAATCATTTTAGACCCAACAAAGTATATATACTTGATCAGCGTAAAATTCTAAGACGATTTAGCCCTGTCCGTCCGTCTGTCCGTCTGTTGTAATCACGCTACAGTCTAAACGAATTAAGATAGGAAGCTAAAATTATGCACAGATCTCTCTTTTGTCTGCAGGGAGGTCAAGTTCGAAGATGGGCTATATCGGTCCACGATATCGTATAGCCCCCATATAACGGTACCCCCCGATATTCAGTATTTTGATGATTTTACCCACATTTTTCAACGGAATTGTCTGAAAATCCACACAAGGAGTTCTTTTTGGGTACTTTATACCTCGGCAGAGAATTGTTCATATAGGTCCACGATATCGTATAGCCCCCATGTAACGGTACCCCCCGATATTCGGTATTTTGAAGATTTTACCCACATTTTTGAACGGAATTGTCTGAAAATCCACACAAGGAGTTCCTTGTGGGTACTTTATACCTCGGCAGAGAATTATCTATATAGGTCCACAATATCGTATAGCCCCCATATAACGGTACCCCCCGATATTCGGTATTTTGATGATTTTACGCACATTTTTCAACGGAATTGTCTGAAAATCCACACAAGGAGTTCCTTGTGGGTACTTTATACCTCGGCAGAGAATTATCTATATAGGTCCACAATATCGTATAGCCCCCATATAACAGTACCCCCCGATATTCGGTATTTTGATGATTTTCCCACATTTTTCAACGGAATTGTCTGAAAATCCACACAAGGAGTTTCTTGTGGGTACTTTATACCTCGGCAGAGAATTATCTATATAGGTCCACAATATCGTATAGCCCCCATATAACAGTACCCCCCCAATATTCGGTATTTTGATGATTTTACCCACATTTTTCAACGGAATTGTCTGAAAATCCACACAAGGAGTTTCTTGTGGGTACTTTATACCTCGGCAGAGAATTATCTATATAGGTCCACAATATCGTATAGCCCCTATATAACGGTACCCCCGATATTTGGTATTTTGATGATTTTACCCACATTTTTCAACGGAATTGTCTGAAAATCCACAAAAGGAGTCCCTTGTGGGCATTTTACCTCCTCAAAATGAAGTGTCTATATAGGTCCACGATATCGTATATCCCCCATATAACTGTAACCTCCGATATTCGGTATTTTGATGATGTTAGCCACGCTTTTCAATGGAATTGTCTTAAAATCAACACAAGTAGTTCCTTGTGAGTACTTCACCCCCTGAGAGAGAATTGTCTATACAGGTCCACGATATCGAATATCCCCCATATAACGGTACCTCCCGATATTCGGTATTTTATGATTTGACCCACATTTTTCATCGGAATTGTCTGAAAATCCACACAAGGAGTTCCTTGTGGGTACTTTATACCTCGGCAGAGAATAATCCATATAGATCCACGAAATTGTATAGTCCTCATATAACGGTACCCCCGATATTCGGTATTTTGATGTTTTTAGCCATATTTTTCAACGGTATGGTCACAAGGGGTTCTTTGTACACAAGGGGTTCTTTGTGAGCACTTTACCCACCGACAGAGAATTCTCTATATAGGTTAACGATAACGTATAGCTCCCATATAACGGTACCCCCGCGGTATTCGGTATTTTGATGATTTTAGCCACATTTTCCAATCGTATTGTCTGAAAATCCACACACGGAGTTCCTTGTGAGTACTTTACACGCAGACATAGATTTGTCTTTATAGGTCCACAATATCGTATATCCCCCCATATATCGGCACCTTCGTATATTAGATATTTTAAAGATTTTAAAAGAATTTTTATTGGATTTTATTTTTTTGAAAATTTTCTAATTCGTTCCAAATGGTGGAGGGTATTCAAAGTTCGGCCCGCTCGAACTTACTGCTTTTTTACTTGTTGTTGTCTCGTTTTGTTATAAATTTACCTCATCTGACTCTTATTAGCTATAAAACTGGTACTTTATAAACCTAAACTGAAAAGGCTTCATGTTCTATCTGTCAACACGTTTTAACTCTCCTGCTATTAACCATAATGTTAGTTTTTATTAACATCTTTCCCAACTAGATCACTGTTGGTGTCTAGGAACTAAATTTGTCTAAATGGTACTAAATTTAGTATTTGGTGAAGGAGTATAGCTGGAATTTGGAATTTAATTTTGAGGTCACTGTTGGTTTCTAGATTTTCACATGTAGACGTTAAAATAGTTTTAGACTTCCAAATGAAAGAACTTAAGAACAGAGACCTTAACAACTCTGAAATTTCCCTTATTACCAAATTTTGTATCTCATAGTACAATTATAGCACGTATATGCAAAACTAGCTCTTTTTCTCAATCACAGACACTGACAGTAACATCCATATCAAATTTCAGGATTCCAGCTCTATCCCTTCACACAATAACAAATTTAGTACTTTTCGTACAATTATAGTACACATTTCGAAAACAGCCTCCATATCCCAATTCCACATACCAACAGAGACCTCAATAGCAAATTTGAGGATTCCACCTCTGTCCCTTAACTCAATACTAAATTTAGTACCGTTTAGTACTTTTCGTACGAATATAGTACGCATTTCCAAATCTCAAACACAGATATCATCATTAATCTAAATATCAATTTTCAGAATTTTACCTCTATCCCTTCACCCAGTACCAAATTTAGTACCACATAGTACTTTTCGAACAATTATAGTACACATTTTCGAAACCACCTCCATATGTTCAGGCTACCCATAAACAGCGAATCTAATACCAAATATAGGATTTCAAGAACTATCTTTTCACCCAATATCAAATTATACCAAATAAAGAACTATTTAGTACTTTTCGTGCACTTGTAGTACACATTTAAAAACACCACTCTTTATCAAACGGGGATCCCAACATTTTTTTTCAAAATCCCAAATTTAGTACCATTTAGTACACTTAGTACACATTTCTAAAAACCACCTTCATGTATCAAACACACTTTCCAACCTTGATTATCATATCAAGTTTCATAATACCAAATGGTATCATTTTAGAAGTTTAGTACCATTTTAGAACTTTTCGTAACCTTAATGTTCGAATTTCCAAAAACCTATCATCAGTCATCTATCATTCCAAGTTTCAGCTTCTAGCTCAGTCCAATACAAAGTATTAATTTTTTAGTACATTTTAGTACTTTCCGTATCGTTTTTGTGTGAATATCAATATCACACGCCTACGCACCAAGACTAACGCTCGTGCAAAATTCTCAAGATTCTAACTTCAGCTGTTTCGTATTTCATTTTATATATATATATAGAATATATAATATACTTTATATAGCATAGTGATATATCTAAGTTTACAAATGGTTGGAAGCTCCTTAAAGCACCACTAACTGTTAATACGAACTAATTTCCCCCTTTACATTCCTCTTACACCTTTCTCCGTCAAACGGATATGTGCCACTCTTCATACTTTAAAATTTGCCTTTTGATGTTTCGTAACCGTTTGCGCCTAAAATTATGCACTGCCCAAAATTTACCACTAACAACATTTAAATATAGATGGCGTCCTAAATGTCAGATGTAAAAGAATAAATAATTAATTTACCAATACTTTTTTAATTCTTCTTGCAGCTATTCAATGATTTTGATGAATTATTTAATCAATTCGATGTAAATGACGGTAATGCCAAGAAATCTCAATCATATTCCAGGATCAACACCAATGGACAACAGCGACAGCATCATCATGTCTTAACGTATTAGATAGAATATTATTAGTTTTGTATATTTTTTATTATTTTATAATTTAGTTTCTAAGCAAACAATTTCTATACCTTTTGTATATCAATATTGAAAATTTGAAAATAAATTTACATAGAGAAGTATTTTTTTTAAATACATTTTAAGTGTATTATTTACATTTCTCATTTAGTTGGGACTTATTTTTTTATATTATGTTACTATTTACCGGCCAAAGCACGCAGTGTTTATAATGCAATATAAAATTGTAGTATAGATGGCGTTTTAAACATATATACATATCTATACAAGAGGAAAATGTTTGTACGTTTGATTGTTTGTTAATTATAGACTCAAAAACTGCTAAACAGATATCCCTGAAAAGTTTTAAATATACTGCAGCATCGCCTGAAAGTATTATAGGCTATATACAATTTTTGCAATCCCACTTGGAACTGGAGATGTAACATCAGAATCGGAGGTACCTCCAAAAAATTTAGATTTTGTCGGTTCTAGATACAGTCTTCAAATTTGGATTGTTTAACGACCCTCCGAACAATAATAAACTTGCCAAATTATATTGAAATCGGCTCAGATTTGGATATACCTCCCATATATGTTTTCGTCCGATTTCATGCGCCAAACACGCTATATATGTCCGATTCAAATAAAATTCGAAATGAATACCGGAATTTGGTACAAAAATGAATTTGTCATATTATGTTGAAATCGGTTCAGATTTAGATATAGCTCCTATATACATTTTCTGCTGATTTCATGTATTTGATGCACCAAACTCGTTATGTATCGCTAATGAAATTTGGAATTTGTGACGGAATTTGGTCTACAAATAAACTATAAATTATATTATAACCGATTCAGATGCGTATATTTACTTATTAAGGAACATAGACCCACCACGCCTTTGGTATGGTGCTAGGTTAGCAGTAAAACAAGTTTAAATTAAATATATATATATTTTGATTTCTGTTATGATTATTCAAATTTTTGACCCTCTATGGAGTGGGTATATGAGATATGTGATAATTTTTAGAGCCTTTTGTTTTTCAAAATCTTGAACCCTATGTGGGGGAGGTACCAGAGAAAATGGTCTGATCTCTACCACCTTTATAACAGATCTTGTGTTGATAGAAATATTAAGATGTGCCAAGTCTGAATGGAATCGGATGTTAAGTTCGCGATTTATGAGTTTCATAAATATTCAAAATTTTTACCCTTTGTGGGGGAGGTACCAGAAGGAATGATCCGTTCTCTACCATCTTTATAACAGATCTTGTGTTGATGGAAATATTGAGATGTGCCAAGTCTGAATGGAATCGAATATTAATTTCGCGTTTTATGAGCTTCAAAATTTTGACCTTTGTGGGGGAGATACCAGAAGGAGTGGGCCGATATATTCCATCTTCACACCAGGCTTTGAGTTAATGAAAATATTATAATGTGCGTAATTTGAAGACAATCCGACTCTTACATCACATTTTGTAAGAGTTCTAATTATTCAAAATTTTGACGCTTTGTGGGGAGGTTCTGACCTAGCATTGATGCAAATACTAAGATTTGCAAATTTGAAGTAAAATTAGATTATTCTTTCTCTTTCTGTACAGTAAAATATATATACATTTTTTTTTTTTTTTTTTTTTTGAAAATTTCGACCAAAAGAAGTGGACCGATATTTTCCATCTCCGAACTCGATCTAAGTTTGATAACAATATTCCTATATACCAAAATTGGCCATTCAAGAATTATCGTACGCATCAGCCAATCAGACAGACAAACACACAGACATCGCTAGATCGACTCCAAATGTCCTGAAATGGATTTGGTCCAAAGAGACCTAGTGTCTAAAACCGTTATTGCGATGAGGCATGTTTTGGCCGTATTAAATGATATATACCCTCTGTAGCCATATTCACTATTTTATTGGAACACTTCTACGCGATTTTCTTAGATTTTATCCTTTGCTGGCAAGTGTCAGTCTTTAACATGTAGATTGTACCTATTTGTTATATATCCGAAGTCTTGGCTATCAGTATCACTGTAATGATTAAAAGCCGGGATTAAAAATATTCGCAGATTAATTCGTTTTTTCATAAATGTTATGGTCAATCAGGTTATGGTCCAGTTGGCTTCTGTTCACCCTAAACTCTAGCCCCACGCCAAATTACGAGACGATTGGTCTACACTTGTGTTCTCTAGAGCAACTAGAGCCAAATCAGGAAATTTTTCTGTTTTTGGTAAATTTTCACCACTAAAAATATTTTGGGATCATGTCCAACAACAATATGCTTCCATTCTGACCCAGGATCACAAGAAACTTATCAAACTATTTCCCCATCCAATACATTAGAATAAATGTCTATAGTTTGAGTTTCATATTGCATTTGATTTGTATATTCCGGTGTAGGTTATTCGATTGTCGTTGTTGCCAACTAAACATTTTTGTTTTCCCCTTTTCTTAAACATCTCAATTTGTTATTAAACTGAAGATTCCAAATGCCTATCAATAAAAATTTTGATAGGAAGCTAGCCGACATGTCTGTGTTGAATGATAATCACGTAATTCAGTAAATGGATTACATTCGTCATGCTTGTAGAGTAGCACACAGAAAACAAACAACAGACTAATGGCATAGATGCAATAAAACTAAACAACAAAAAAAAAAAAACAAATGCAAAAAGACAAGCAAACAAAAAACTCAAAAACCCTCAAAAATAAAAATACAAACCAATGAAAGTAAAAGTCCAACAATAGCCAAGCCGCACAGCAACTGCCCAAATGTACAAAAACAACATGTATGTTACTGCCAGATTTAGTTGTATGCCCACAACAGAAAATCATAATGTTAATGGGGGAGTGGTAAATGTGACGTATGACTTAGGGTACACAACATAATTTGTACATTAAAAAGCTTTTTCATATCTGTTTTATACCCTCAAGCTTTTCATCCAAGGCAGGACAATTTCGATAATTTCTTATATTCAAGAGTACCCTTTTGATAATATTAACGTATATATATATATATATATATATATATATATATATATATATATATATATATATATATATATATATATATATATGTATGTATGTATATATGTATCATGTGATAGGACAAAAATGTTTGGTCTACAAATAAATTATTATTATTAACGTATATATATATATATATATATATATATATATATATATATATATATATATATATATATATATATATATATATATATATATATATATATATATATATATATATATATATATATATATATATATATATATATATATATATATATATATATATGTATGTATATGTATCATGTGATAGGACAAAAATGTTTGGTCTACAAATAAATTCGTCAAATTGTATTGAAACCGGTTCAGATTCGGATATTATTTTATTACGGAACACAGTCCCAGTACACAGTAAACCAGTAAGAAAAAGTCGGGCGGGTCCGATATGGGGTATGTATTATGTGATAGGACAAAAATGTTTATATTATATTGAAATCTGTAGAGGTTTGGAATTTGTGATAGAATTTGGTCTACAAATAAATTCGTCAAATTGTATTGAATCCGGTTCAGATTCGGATATTATTTTATTACGGAACACAGTCCCAGTACACAGTAAACCAGTAAGAAAAAGTCTAAAGTCGGGCATATTTAGTAGAGCTCCCGAATTTATTTGAATTAGATCATACCACCTATCAACATTTGGCTATAGAGCAGTTACAATTTGGTTCCAGAGGGAACTTATATTTGGAAGATATTTTTATCTTTTATACCAAACTAGCTGAACCCGGTGCGCCTCGCTACCCCTGTTGATTTTATATGCATTCAAAATTTTATTTACGAACATATGTTGGATAAAGAAAAACAAATTTAAAAATTAAAAAAAATATATTGCACTAATTTAATGCGTTAATAAACAAAATCATTACAAAAGCAGTAACATGACATGCATACACGAAGGATTTGTCCTTTGGATTTATTTATTTCATAGCAAATACCAAGCGTGCAGGAAACTGCAATTTTTTTTAAGTAGAGTGGCATTTCTATTGCAATTAGTGAATTCGAGATAGCAACATACTTCGCCGTAATAAGCGTATTTCAAATAAATTGTTGTGTTCTTTTTTAGTGTTAGCCTAAGGCGTTGTGGGTCAATGGTTCTTATTAAAATCATATCCCAATCTGATCCGATTTAAATATAATTTTAAAAAAATTACTTTTACACCAAACTCCGCCACACCTTTCATATTTCATTGAAATTGGTGCGTCAAATATGTGAAATCGGCCGAGAATATATATATGGGAGCTATATCCAAATCTTAACTAATTTCCAATTAATTTGTCACATTTATTATTGTAACCAAATTCCGCCACACTTTCTGAATTTCATTGGAATCGGTCATATATATCGTGTTTGGTGCATAATATGTATGAAATCGGCCGAAATATATATGTTAGCTATATCCAAACCTCAACTGATTTCAATATAATTTGGCAATTTTTTCTGGTGCCAGATTTTGTCTCTCTCGCTTTGGGTGCATAAAATATGTGAAATCGGCTGAGTATATAAATGGGAGCTATAATCACATCTGAGCGTATTTGAATATAATTTGTCAAATTTATTTTTGTACCAATTTTAGCCACTCATGCCGAATTTCGTTGGAATCGGAAATACGTATCGTGTTTTGTGCATCAAATATGTGAAATCGGCGGAAAATATATATGGGAGCTATATCCAAATCTGAACCGATTTTAATATAATTTGACTAATTTATGTTCTAATCAAAATCCCGTTACATATTCCAAATTTCTTTGGAATCGAACATACATATCGTATATGGTGCATAAAATACATGAAATCGGTCGAAAATATATATGAGAGCTATATCCAAATCTGAAACGATTTTAATATAATTTGACAAATGTATATTTGTTTTAATTTCCGCTACACATTCCAAATTTCATTGAAATTAGAGATACATAGCGTGTTTGGTGCATCAAATACATGAAATCGGTCGAAAATATATATGGGAGCTATATCCATCCATATCCATATATTTAATTTGAGAAATTCATTTTGGCTCCCAATTCCGTTACTTATTTTAAATTTCATTACAATTGGAAATACATGTCGTGTTTGGTCCACCAAATACATGAAATCGGCCGAAAATGTATATGGGAGCTATATCCAAATCTGAACCGATTTCAATATAATTTGGGAAATCAATTTTTTAGATAAAATCTACCACACGTTTCAAATTTCATTGAAATTGGGGATACATAGCGTGTTTGGTGCATCAAATGCTTGAAATCGGCCGAAAATATATATGGGAGCTTTATCCAAATCTGAACAGATTTCAATATAATTTGACAAATTAATTTTCGGGTTAAATCCCGTCACACATTCCAAATTTCATTGGAATCGAACATTCATATTGTGTTTGAGGCATCAAATGAACGAAATCGGTCGAAAATATATATGGGAGCTATATCTAAATCTGAACCGATTACAATATAATTTGGCAAACTTATTTTTGTTCCAAATTCCGTTACGTATTCCAAATTTGGAGACTGTATCTTCAACCAATCAATAGATATGTGCATATAAAATCTAAATTTTTGGGAGGTACCTCCGATTCTGATGCTATATCTCCAGTTCCAAGTGGAAATTCAAAAATGTATATAGCCTATGTTACTTTCAGGCGATGTTGCAGTATATATGGAAATTTTCAGGAAAATCTATTCAGCGGTTTTCGAGTCCATAAATTACAAACAAACAAACAAACAAACATACAAACATTTTCCTCTTTTATAGATATAGAAGATATCATTGCTATAGAGTGTATGATATCACTCCGAGATGGATTATATTAAAAAATATATATCGGAGCCAAGTTCCACCAGCTTACGTCGCGAAATTCACCTCATTTGGGCTGATTATATGCACAATAAACCTGAATTCGGATTAAGAATATATATGTGAGAGCTATATGCAAATCTTATCCGATATCGATAAAACTTGGCAAAGGTATTTCCGAGCTCTATAAGATATATGATACCAAATATCATTGTTATCGAATGCATATTACGAATGTGAGGGACTTAAAGACCAAATCGGATGAAATATATACGGGAACTAAAGCTATATCTGGCTAAAGCTATATCAATGTACTTGCTTCTAGACTGAATTCGATAGAATGTGCCAAAATTCAGGTCATTTGGACTGATATTGGTCATTTGGAGCACAATTCTGCACCGATCCCGATACAATTGGTCCAAGTACGAACCATATTGAAATTAATGAGAATCGGTTCAAATTTAGATATAGCTCCCATATATATCTTCAAACGATTTCGAGTGAAATGTGCACTAAATGGCCAATATCAGTCCAAATGCCTGAAATTTGGCGCTTTCTACGGAATTTAGCACAGAAGCAATTACATAAAATTTGGTGAAAAACGGTTCAGATATAGCTATAGCTCCCATATGTATGCTTCATCCGATTTCGTGTTTACGTCCTCACATGCGTAATAGCACTCCACAACAATAATTTTTGGTACCATTTTTAACAAAAACATTTTAAACAAAAATAAGTGTTTAAAATGTTGTCAAAATCGGTTCAGATTTGGATATAGATCCCACATATGTCTTTATCCGATTTCACGTTTTGTGCACCAAATGGCTAATATCAGCCCAAATGGACCGAATTCTGGCATATCCGATGGGATTCAGCCTAAAAGCAAGTGCTTCAAGTTTTGATGAAAATCGCTTAAGATATAGCTATAGCCCCCATGTATATGTTTCACCAATTTGGTGTTAAAGTCCCGCACTATTACGCATGCACTCCATAAGAATGATATTTGATACCGGGCATCAGATACTGTGAAATTTTATCAAGATCGGTTCAGATTTTAATATAGCTTCGATACACATCTTCATCCGATTTTACCTGTCCCCAAAAGTTTAACATTTTTCATATGAAGATATGTTTCTCCACTTCTTCTCATACCTTTACCACAAAGTATAAACACTTTTAATAGTTATAGATCTTTTAATTTCAGTGACATACACAGAAATGCATTTCGAAATCATTTCAAAGATGGGCCTAAATAGTAAAAAAAAAAATATTACAATGGAAAATGTACAAAAAAAAATAGTAAAATAACCATATTGGATGGGACCGGGCTTTTTCTCAATGCATCCGAAAATTTCAGGTAGGGCTATCTCCTTGTTTTAATGGAAATCTGCCTTACAGACGTTATATCTGTACGACATTTAGTTTATCTGGCTCTGTTATAAGACCTCCTTGCTGTTTCCCAAAGAAGAGCAAGTCCCTTATACCACCAAACCGGCTGGGATTTCCTGCCAGGGTAGGACCTGCAAAATAAACAAAGACGTAAATATATGCAGATAGGACAATACAGAGTCAAGACATTCATGATATTGTAATAACAACGTTGGGCGCCATTTTGTCAGTTTTGGTGCGTTGGCGTTTGATAAGGCAGGGTTTTTGGAAAGACGTATTAAAAGGGTACCAAAGTTCTAAAATATACCAAAAATGGAATACTTTCAGTTGCACGAACGGAATGGGCTAGAAAATTTGGAATGAACTACCAAATTTAGAATGAGTCACTGGTGCAGTACAGGATGGATGAACCAAAGGGTTTTTGTAAATTCGAACTTTAAGATTACGGAAAATTGTAAAATGGTACTAAAATTCTAAACTGGTACCATTTGGAATTATGTGAACAGATAGAGGGTATTATAAATTTACGAAAAGCACTGAATGTTACAATATTTGGTATAGGGTGAAATTATAGAAATACAATTTTGAAATTTGACATTTAGATTACTGATGGTATCTATGTTTGAGAGAGGTAGTGATATATGAGACCTATACGAAGACCGGGACATGCAGAGACAATTTTCTGTCTTAGGCTGTAGTATCCATTACGAACTTCAAATACCAAATTTTTTAACAATTCCGGTGAATAATGTCGCTAAAATCTTCAAATCACCGAATATTGAGAGGTACCGTATAAAAAATTAACTTTCAGGAGGTAAAATATTCACAGAGAACTCGTCGTGTAGAATTTCAGACAATGCCTTTGAAAAATGTGAATAAAATCATCAGGATATCGAATGTCGGGAGGTACAGTTATATGGGGGATATACGACGTCGTGGACCTATATAGATAATTTTCTTCTAAGGAGTAAAGTACCCACAAAGAACTGCTTGTGTAGAATTTCAGCCAACTCCATCGAAAAATGTGCCTAAAATCATCAAAATTCCGAATATCGGGAGGTACGGTTATATGGGGGCCATTCCATATTGTGGACCAATATAACCCATCGAACTTCGAACTTGACCTGCCTGCAAACAAAAGACTGATCTGTGTAAAATTTTAGCGTTCTATCTTAATTTGTTTTGACTCTAGCATGATTACAACAGACGGACGGTCGGACGGACAGATGGACGAATGAATTTTAAGCTGATTAAGAATATATATACTTTGTTGGTTCTAAAATTATTATATCGATGAGTTACAAACGTTAATCATCCGCTACCTTCTAGCGGGTAGATTCAAAACTATATTTCTTGTATAAACGCCAGGTAAGAATACCGAATCGCAATGATAATCTATAAAGTTTACCTATCCATTTCACCAGTTTCCAAACACTGTGCAGCCGCGCAAAAAAGCATAATGAAGCTTGAAAAAGCATACACAAGAACCTCGGGAAGTATTCAACTAATGCTGCACAGTTTATTTTACCATTAGCAGCAGCAGCTCATGTACCAAGTACATACCATGCCGACCAACATTAAGTGTAACAAGCGCCAACAACAATTTACAAACATTTAAAGCTTTTGCATTGTTTTTTTTTTTTTTTTTTTTTTTTTTTTTTGAAAAAAAAAGTAAAAAAAAATAAACTCAACATTGATTGCATTGAAAGACTTTGGCGGATAGTTCGTTGGTGGTTTGTGGCCAATCAGTTGAAGTTTTCAAGTCTAACGGAAAAGAAGTTAAACAAAAGTGGACGCAAGGAGGAAAGCCATATATTGAACCCCCTAAATTTCCAAATTAGAAAAAAGGTGGGTTGAAATTTTCTTTAAAAAAAAATTAAAAAAAATTACATGTTGTAATCATCATCTTTGAAAGGTCTCTCGTCGTTTCAAGATGCAGTCTCAACGTTTTCTTGCCACAATTTGTCTGTGTTTAGTCTCGGCCTATGCTGTCTATGCCATTCAAGTTCAGGTAAGTGGATTTGCTTCTTTCGTTTCAAGTTTTTTTCTTTTAGCCACAGAAAAGAGTAAAATTTGACATTTAATTAAAATCAAAAAATACTTTTTTTGGCAATCACTTCCTTATCACAAAATTGCAAATTATTATGTAGGTATTTATTTTTTTTTTTTTTGGGTTTTGCAATAATTTTGAAACCCATAATTTTGCGAATATCCATTTTCATTTCATATTCACAACAATCTCTTTTGACCTATAAAATTGTTCCTAGCCTAAGTTCGATTCGTTACAATTTAGTTTCGTGTTGTGTGGTGGCTACTCGTTTTGCTTCAGTGTTTTTTTTTTTGAATTTACTTTTAAACAATCCATTTAATTATCTCATTCATTCACAATCACTGGGTTTGCATTAATGTGTCGTTTCGGCCAGTTTCTTTTTTGTTTTGATTTTCTCAAGACAATTTGATAACTTCTTTTTGTTTTTGGCTCAAACTAACCATGTTTTGAAACCGGTCCACTTGTTACAGTTTCAATATTTGAAGGTGCGTAATTATCGGGTGGTGTGTGAGTGAATGTGTTCGTCAGTTGTTTTATGTATCGGACTTTCCATGTTTGTTAAAAGAATTACAAGTCTTTTAATGCCTATGCCTTAAATGGGAATTTGATTAGTTTTCCGTTAGGCATTGATTGTTGTCAATTGTCAATTCGATTATTGTCAAGTGTATACCAACATATATAGGTTTATTTTATTTTATTTTATGGGAAATTGTGAAAATCTCCTCTAAGAGCACATTGCATAGAACAAGTAAATAGGGCCATGGGTTCTCTTCTAATTATTTACGATAAGAAATTATAAAACATGGCCGAATATCGGGGGTACCGTTATATGGGGGCTATACGAAGATGTGGGCCTGCTCAGACAATTTCCTGGCATAGGCTGTAGTATCCGTTACGAACTTCAAATACAAAGTTTGAAATAATTCTGGTAAATAATGCCGCTAAAATCATCAAAATACCGAATATCGGGGGTACCGTTATTTTCTGGCATAGGCTGTAGTATCCGTTACGAACTTCAAATAGCAAATTTAAAATAATTCCGGTAAATTATGTCACTAAAATCATCAAAATACCGAATATAGGGAGCTACCATTATATGGGGGCTATACCAAAACGTGGACCTGCACAGACAAATTTCTATTACCGGCTGTAGTGCCTATTAGGAACTTCAAATACGAAATTTCAAACAATTTCGTTGAATATTGTACCTAAAATCGTCTAAATACCGAATATAGGGAGGTACTGATATATGAGACCTATACGAAGACCTGGACCTGCATAGACAATTTTCTGCCATAGACTGTAGTTCCCATTACGAACTCTAAATACGAAATTTGAAACAACTCCGGTGAATAATGTCGCTAAAATCATCAAAATACCGAATATTGGGAGGTACCCTTATATGGAGGCCATACGATGTTGTGGGCCTGCATACGCAATTTTTTATCTGCAGTACCCATTACGAACTCTAAATACGAAATTTGAAACAACTTCGGTGAATAATGTCCCTAAAATCGTTAAAATAGCGAATATAGGGGGGGGGGGTACTTTTGTATCTGGGCTATGCGATATCGTAGACCTATATAGACATCTCTCTTCCGGGGCGTAAAGTGCTTGAAAAGAACTTCTATTATGGATTTTTAGAAAATTCCATTGAAAATGTAGCTAAAATCATCAAACTACGAATGTAGGGAGGTAACGTTATATACCATATGTGGACCTATATAGACAATACTCTTCCAGGGGCTAAGGTTCTCAGAAGAAACTCTTTATGTTTATTTTCAGATAATTTCATTGAAAAATACCAAATATGGGGAGGTACCGTTATTGAAGGACATACGATATCGTGGACCTATATAGACAATACTCTTATAGAGGGTAAAGTACTCAGAAGGAGTAGTACGGGGGGTACCATTTTATGGGGGCTATACGATATCGAGGACCGATATAGCCCATCTTCGAACTTGACCTGCCTGCAGACAAAAGACGGATCTGTGTAACATCTTAGCTTCCAATTTTTGTTCGTTTTGACTCTAGCGTGATTAAAACAGACGGAAGGACAACAGGGCTAAATAGTCTTAGAATTTTACGCTGATCAAGAATACATATACTTTGTTATGTCTAAAATTATTTCGATGAGTTACAAACGGAATGACGATCTTAATATACCCCACATACGCTGCAAATGAAGCGAGGAACTTTATTTTGTAACCATTCTTGGGTGGCGCTGCTGTGTCCTGTTGGAATGTCCAAGGTCTGCGGCCAAAATGTTTGCGTGCCCAAGGCTTTAATACACCCTCCAAAATATTTTCGCGATAATATTCGGCATTTATTCTGATGCCACGGTCGATTAATACGAGTGGAGAGCGACCATCGGCTGTTATGGCGGCCCACACCATCACCATAACCAGCGCTTGAGTTCTGGTGGCTAACCGATGGTGCACATTTTCAGTTGACTTCTTTGGCAAGTAAACGCGATTATTTTGTTTGTTTACAAACTGCTGGACAACGAATGTTTTCTCATCGGAAAAAGCCCAAATTCAGCAGTTCACCACTTTCGGCCAAGCGAAGCAACTCTTTATCTGTTTTGAGTCTATTTTCTTTCTGTTGCGGTCTGAAGGTGGGAATACATAAAGCGCTTATTTGGCTGGATTAAATCATCGGCTGGCTTCTTCGGAAATGAAAAAAGGAGCCTAGAGCCAAAATCGAACTAAGCCAACCTAAAACTCCTTTGTTCATCTACGTAGAAGCCAGCCGATGACTTAAGTCAGCCAAATATGCGCTTTATGTATTTCCAGCCTTAAGTTCTTGCACTTTTTGGAATTTCGATGGCTTTACCCCGAGCTCATTTTTCAATATTTGTCGAATGGAATATTGCGACATGTTCAGCTGACGAGACATTTTTCGGCCACTGCGACGAGGGTGTCGATCAAGTCGCTTCTTTACTTTTCGAACCATTTCTGCTGATGTTCCTGTCCTTCCGTCCACTTCCTTGACGTCGGGCTACGCTGCGAGTATCACGGTAACGAGCGATGATACGAGTCACAAAAGATTTTTTCACATTTAAATGCTGGAGTGCTCTAACGATAGCCACTTGTGGTTTTCCAGCCAAATATAAAGAAATCACACTATCACGCTTGAATTCCATCACGAATAACTTTTTTTCTGGAAAATTCTCATCAAAATTCTTTTGAACACTTATAAACAATATAGTGAGGTGTCACTGGAATAATTTTAATGAGTGGCTTAGAAATGACAGTAATCTAAAGTTGGTTACAGTTTATTCAACCCACCCTGTATACGGCGTAGACGGATATAGTTGATTTACAGTACCAATCATTCAAGCCATAATCGACGAAAAAGTATGCCACAAGCGTTATGCCATTACACAAAATATGGTATTCAATAAAACCTTAAATACTTGTTACATCAGATAAGAAAAACTCAATCGACCGTATCACAAACAATAGCTACAATTTCCAAATGAAAATAACTTGTGGAAAACCGCAACCGCGCTTGTAATTGAATTGTTGGCAAACAAACAGCAGTCAGGAGGCCAAATACAAAAGTAGATTGATTCCGCCCAAATAACCACAAATCATCAGTGTAACAAAATGTATTACACCTCTTTGTTGTTTTTTTTTTTTCTGCAGACCTATGGACATCTTTTCCACCCGCCAGCCGCCGAAACACCCCATCATAAGGAGGAAAAACAAGATTTAAATAAAATACCCGGTGTGCCAGGTGTCGACTATCCGGTATATCATGAAGTGCCACACACCTCTTTCTCTTGTGCCCATGTCCCCGCCGTGCCTGGTATGTATGCCAATGTGGAGACCGGCTGCCAAGCCTATCACGTCTGTCACGATGGCCGTGAAGGAGATCAGGGAGCATCGTTCTTATGTACAAATGGTACTATTTTCAATCAAAAAGAATTCGCCTGTGACTGGTGGTACAATGTCAAGTGCGAGGAGGCTGTCAACTACTATCAGTGAGTCTGCCAACTCTTCAATAATGAGCCTACATTAATTTTGTTATATTCCAGATTGAATGCTGATCCAGAACACAATCCTTATACGCCCAAGAAGAAAATCATTGAAGAGGAACATTTGGCCCCCGTCCATCCCCAACATGGTCATGGTTTTCTTATTCACGCCTAAATCTCTCGTTTTTATGAAGATTTCAAATCTTCTTCTCGTCGTCTTTACATTGTTGTTTTTTCGGTTCATCACATCATTGTTGAAATCAATTCATTTGTCCATTAAAATTATTTTGTTGTAAATAGTTTTCAAAAAAAATTGATTCATATTTTAATCGGAATGGTGTTTAATTGTTTTTTTTTTAGTATTGGTATTGGTCTTAATACTCCCAACATTTCCAAGGTATTACAAACTACGACTGGTTAACTATTGTTATTCATATTCAACGGAATTCTTCGAGTAGGATAATTCTGAAAGTTTGCAAATATGGGGGCCATACCAAAACGTGGACCTGCACAGAAAATTATCTGTTATAGGCTGTAGTACACATAACGAACTTCAAATACCACATTTGAAATAAATCCGGTGAATAAAGACGCTAAAATCATCAAAATTTCGAAGATATTTTCTGTAATAGGCTGTAGTATCCATTGCGAACTTCAAATACCAAATTTGAAACATTTCCGGTGAACAATGTCGCTTATATTACCAAAATACCGAAAATAGGGAGGTACCATTATATGGGGTCTTTACCTAAACGTGGACCTATATAGTCAATTTTCAATACCAAAAGTCCTTTAGACCAAACACACATTTGATTAAAATTTTATCAACTTATTTCAATTCGTTCGGATGGACGGACATCATTAAATTAACAAAGAATTTTATGCTGGTCAAGAATATATATATACTTTGTGGTGTCTAAAATGTGTATTTCGAGGTGTTGCAAACGAAATGACATACTTAATATACCCTCCATACTACGGTGGAAGGTATAAAAATGGATAAAAAAAAACTTAAGTAAAGATGAAAATTAGATAACTTTTTAATTTAGGTGTCAAATCCAGCTTAGAATTGTGAATCCGTGGAACACTACTGCCTATGCCTATATCAATTGGAGTTACAGGAATAAAGGTGAGAATACGCTTTTTTGACTGGCTTAAGTCATCGACTGGCTTCTTCGGAAAAGAACAAATCAGCGTAGGGCCGAAATCGAACTAAGTCAACCTATAACACCATTGTTCAAAGACCTAAAATGGTAAAGACTAGACAAAATGCATTCAAAGACCTAGAATGGTAAAGACTAGACAAAATGCATTTTGAGCAAATGGTTTGTGTCTACAATACATAGAGTAACAGCATATGGCAGAGATATGTTAATATAAAAACCACAATTACAAAAACGAATAACAAATAAAAATTTGAAAAATTCGAAGTTTTGGTTTCAAAATTCTATTCTATAGACCTTTCCAAAAATTTGCATATTGCCTTAGCGGTTTAAATCAGTTAACATTGGTAACTATGTTGTTATGATATCGTAACAACAGAGGCATTTTCACAGGGTTGCCATATTTTATTTTTGTCTTGTCATATCTTTACACTTCTATGTCTTTGATGCATTTTGAGCAAATGGTTTGTGTCTACAATACACAGAGTAACAGCATATGACAGAGACATGTTAATATAAAAACCACAATCACAAAAACGAATAACAAATAAAAATTTGAAAAATTCGAAATTTTGGTTTCAAAATTCTATTCCATAGACCTTTCCAAAAATTTGCATATTGCCTTAGCGGTTTAAATTAGTTAACATTGGTAGCTATGTTGCTATAATATCGTAACAACAGAGGCATTTTCACATGGTTGCCATATTTTATTTTTGTCTTGTCCTATCTTTACACTTTGTTTCTCTATGGAGAAGCCAGCCAATGACTTAAGCTGCAAGTACATAAGAAGCTTGAAGTCATGGCTAGGCATATTTTGTGACATTTCACAAAGGGAGTACAAAGTCGCAATAAAATCCTGCCGTCGTTGTCCATTATAACTTGACATTAATATGCCTAGCCTTGACTTCAAGCTTTTTATGTACTTGCACCCATGGTACAATGATATCAAGGTAGGGCTGTGATACCATTTGATTTTAATTTTTTTATTTTCTTTGCTTAATGTGTCATCTTTATTTGTTTATGTATGTGTTTTCTTTTCAATAACAAAAAAATTATTCAGAAAATATTCAAATTCGGATGTTTTCAAAATGTTTATTTCAACGTATGCATCGACAAAATCTAGAGTTTTTGTAGCGAAATAATCCTTTAGAGATATATAGTACATGATTTTGAAAAAAAGTGTTGACCATTCATTCAGTTATCGCGGTTTTCAATTATTTATTCAAAATAAATGCAACAAGTTGTTTGATTTTTTATTGTTTTGATACTAATTTTGACATTACAAGCCAAACAGGTAGACCTCTATACTTGCAATTTTTTCAAAGTTGACCTTCCTTTTCTTCATTGTACCATGCTTGCACCCTTAAGCCAGTAAAAATATCGTTTTACCTATTCTCACCTTAATAGGTATTTGTTGTAGGCTGTATCTTTGTGCATAGAAACGGTTTAAGTTTTTTTATGTATTCAAATTTCTATGAGAACATAGTATTAATACAATTGCGCGGCAAAACAAAAGTCGGCTTATACATCCCTACTAACCAAAACAACAAAAAACATATGGCCCTTTCATAGGTAAACAAAAACATATGTTTTTTTCTTTTGCGACACAGGAACATCTCCGCCTTTACCATGTCCACCAAAACCATTGAAAGCAAATTGCTGTTAAATGAATTAAAGGAAAAGTGGCAACAATTACAATCCGTTCCGAACATCTTTGCCTATCGTCTAAATGTAACCGAAAGTAAAATTCTTCCAGGCAACTATGGTTTTTATTCAGAGGTATGTGGATATAGACGTACCATAAACAAAATAAGTAAAAACCTAAATTGGATTTCAGTTCAATCCCGACCGCACTGCCCTACGTAGAGCACCACAAACAATTCTATCACTGGATCCTGCATTCGATGAGGAGAAATTTAATTTTAAGAAAATTAAGCCTGAGGAGTGTTTAATGAATGTGGAATATGAGGGCAGTAAGATATCCATGATTATTAACAACAGTCCCCTGACACGTTATCACACGCTTATTTGTCCTGATGTTCACTTGGGTTTACCACAACGTATTTGTGAAAAAGCTTTGAGATTTTGTGTAGATTTTCTAATGAACCTAATTGAGAATGGCGAAAGTAATTTCCGCATTGGTTACAACAGTCCCGGAGCTTTAGCATCTGTAAATCATTTACATTTGCATTTAATGTTTATTGAACAAGAATTGTATATTGATCGGGCGGTAAGTTATAGTGCGAGTTTTCTTAATGATTCTGACTTTGATACTACCTTTCGGTTTTTTTTTCAGGAACTACAATTTCTCAGCCAATCAGAGGTTTTGCGTATATCTCCAAACATGCCTACCGACGCCGTATGTTTCCAATTTAAGGCGGAAGATACAGAGGCTATAATACTTAAAAAAGTACTAAAATTAAATGCATTCCTGCAATGGCTGTGTACAAACAATATGCCCCATAATTTATTTTTAACACCGGAAAGGATTCCAAGCAAAGAAAATATATTAAAAGTATTTGTTTTTGTAAGGCAAGAATATTGTATTGTAAAAAATCTCAACACTTACAATATAGGATTTTGTGAACTGGCTGGATATGTTCCAGTGGGAGGTAAGTATAAATAATGAATCTTCTATGTAAAATTATTTTTAAAATGTTTGTTTTATATATTTTTAGCAAAACAACTATATGATCAATTGCAAGAGGAGGATATTATACAAACTATTAATACAGAAACTGGAAATGTGTTTTGTCAAATTTACAATTATTTTTTAAATGTCATCTAGTTATTTTATCATATGTGTTTTCATTATTTGTATAAGTACAAATAGCTTTAAAATTATACGCGTTGATTTTTGTCAGTTTTGTTTCTATGATTTACTCTCGACAAATCCTTTACCTAGACCAGCTTTACTAATAACTTTAGTATTGGCAGTTATACGATATTCAACAACTTTGTCTCCACCTTGATATTTTATTAGTTGTATCAAATTATCTAAACTATCCGCGGCAATGGATTCATGTATTTTCTTAAAGAATTGCATTAAGTGATGTAAATTATGGCTGTAAATGAAAATAGAAGACAGTCATTATTACGAGATATAAAAAATGTCAAAATACTTACATCATTAACAGTATTGGTCCCAAAAGTTCCGAAGTTTTATATAAATGGTGAATATAGGCTCGGTTGTGTTTCTGACATGCCAAACACAAGCAATCCTTTAGCAAGGGTGTAAAGTCTTCTCTAAGGCTGTAATTTTTAAAATAGGTTTAAAATGTTTTGAGTGACCAATTTAATAAATAATGATTTCGTGCAATAAATTAAAAAAATACAAGTAAAAAAGCTGTAAGTTCAGCCGGGCCGAACTTTGAATAGCCTCCAGCATTTGAAACGAATTTGGCATAAAATCCGTTAAAAATTCTGTTAAAATCTTAAAAATACCAAATGTAGCCGTCATATTTGGGGTTATTCGATGACATGGACCTGCATAGGTAACATTTGTCATAAGCCATAACAATATTCAAATGCGAAACTTGAAAAAAATCTGTTTATAATGTAGCTAAAATCATCAAAATAACGAATATAGGGGGCCTATACGAAGACGTGGACCTGTACAGACAATCTCTTGTCATAGGCTGTGGTATTCATGACGAACTTCAAATGCCAAATTTGAAACAATTCCGATGAATATTTTCGTTTAAATCATTAAAACGCCGAATATCGGGAGGTACCGTTATATGGGGGCTACACCAAACATAATATACATTTGAGTAAAATTTTATCATTCTGATTCAATTCGTTCGGAAGCAAGAGTGATTTCCACAGACGGACAGACATCGCTAAATTGATATAGAATCTTATGCTAATCAAGAATATATATACTTTATGGGGTCTAAAATGTATATTTCGAGGTGTTACAAACGGAATGACAAACTTAATATACCCTCCATACTATGGTGGAGGGTATAAAAATTATATATATTCTCTCCCTAACGGCTTTATGGAATAATACTTTATGAGGGGCCATGTAGCCAGGAATGTAATTCGAAACTATTTCAGGGGATTCTTCATGCAAAATATTCAGAACATATAGAAAAGTTAATCAATGACCAGTAATGTTTCCTAATAGTTCCCTTTAAGATAAATCTCCACACCAGAACAACTTAAATTCGACACGTAAAGGATCGTCTACTAGGTGCCAGCCAATTGCACTATTATCGAGTATTTTTCCCAAAAACTTGGGTATATATACAAGATGTTTCATTATTGTCAGAGGTCAATTATTCGCCAGAGGATCATAGATTTTACAAACCACTCATTCAGGGATATCTTCATCAATTTCAGATCATAATGATATAGCAAATACGATTGATATGCTCAGTCGTAGGTATCATGAAGACCTAAGGATTCTAATAGACGAGCATATGTAAAAACAGTTATAAGACCACTCGATGCTACGTACGAGCCAAATAGATAAAAGGGTCATTTGGAAGAGGCGAAATTCTGACGGTACATCAGCACAACAAAATGTTGTCAATACGTATCCTACAATTTATATGGCCTTATAGGCTGGTTCCCCCACGCAGGAACGCCAGGACACATCTTAATGATGTAAATCCAGGTCCAGAGGTAAGCCTCTAGAAGGCAGGTCTTTGCAGGAGTAACACTGCTGAAGTCACTAATGCACTAAAACCATTTATCTGAGCTTGTACCGCACACAATCCATACCGAAAAATCTTCGCTAACAATCCAACTCGTATTAGTTTAATATTCCAAACCTAGGATAGTCCAATTGCGGCTGCCGACAGTACTTTGGAAGAATGTTTTCAATTACAGAGACTGTATATATTATCCGACACTAAACATAGATGCATGTTGTGATGAAATGTAAGCTTTCCTCCACGACCGAACATTGTAAAAAACATCGATCGGTTATAATTAAAAGAATGAAAAATTAAAAAAAAAATGTAATCCAAAAACTATTAATTCTACTTACCAGTCATCAGTGATGTCAATAAATGGTGTATCATTAACATTGAATTCCTTTTCTTCCCAACTAAATGACAATGCTTTGAAATTCACAGCAGCACAATAGGCATAGGATGAGTCGAACATATCTACGCCCATTTTTATTAATTCCAATACCAAGAGAGGTGTATATGCACCCGGTAACATAATGGGTTTACTATCAGCCAGTAATTCCTTAAGGCAGTGAGCCATTATGGGTAACAACTGTTCCGAGGTAACTTCCGATGCTGACAAACCATAATTATGGAAACCCTCAAATATATAGCCACCACATAAGTCGCCACCATTGGCCCTAGCATCTTTTATAGATTGCGAACGATTAAAGGTGTTATAGCCTCCAGCAATGGGAACAAAAAGACATGATTTCTTTAATATCTCCGACTTTGAGTGTTGTTCATAACAAAATCTCATAAAAATTTCAGTTCGATCCACTGACTTCTGTATTCTCTTTTTGGCGCTATCGAAATTTGTATCGGCATCATTGAGACCTTGATATATGTCTGGCTTAAATGTTTCCACAAGTTCAATATATTTTTCCGGACTAATTGTCTCTTTGCCGCGACGCGTAAACAAGGGCACAATATCTTTGTCATTCGAGCCATTGGGCATTGTTTCACAGGGATCACGTATTGTCAGGACGGTGGGATAATCTTTGAAACCAACAAATCCACTAAGGCCGCCCTTGAATAGTGTCAATGCCTCCTTCATATGATCCATGGTGGCCAACGACATTTGCAGGACATGGCAATCTTTGGAAACATGATCGAATACTTCACGTGAGAGATAAGGTATGCTGCCACCCTAGAATGTTAATGTTCATACAGATTATTGGCGAACGTTTGGTTAAAAAATGACTCACTTTTGTTGTTTGTAATAATAGCGGGGTCTTGAACTGTTTCCCCGTATCTTGTTGGACCAAATATCCCAAACGTCCTGAATTTTTACTCAAATTTTCAATAACAAACTTCATTTTGCCGGCTTTGGTCTAATTCTTTTTACAAAAATACATGTGTTAATAAATATGGAACGAAAATGAAAGACGTCCCCAACGAAACGAATGTGAAGGCCAAAAAGGAATACTTGACAAAAAAAATAAACAGAAAGCAAAATCCCGTGGCACTCTGTTGTTTACGAATGAGACATGAGGAAAACTGAACACATTCACTAAAAGAGCACGGAACTCAACACCGCCGAGTTTTTTATAAATAATCGATTATTCCTTAACGTAACGTATGAAAAGTATGACATATCAGCTGTTTACAAATGTTGTGACATCCCAAATAGTAGAAGAATACAGGTAGTCGCATCGTCACAGCTGCTGGGACAATGAACTGTCAAACATATAAAAATCTGCTTATTTTTGACAAAACGTTTAAAAAATGTTGACATTTCAATATTTCCAAGCGTTGATGCATCTGCCTATATTCTTCTACCAAGGAATTACATGTGTTAATAACAATAAAACGACAGGGATAGGTAAGTCGACTTCCGATTAATCGACTTTTAGAGTGCTCAAAGTTCTGAAACTCGAACTCGACTATGGACTTGGGTGAAAACCGAGTACTAGACTATTCATAGTCGATTGTTCGACTTATGCCATGTTCTCCTTGCATCATTTTTTTACAACACTGTCGCGTTTTTTATAAATAACCAATTATTCCTTAACGCGACGTATGGAAATTATGACAAATCAGCTGTTTACGAATTTTTAGACATTCCAAATGAAAGGCGTTCCGTTGCAGCTGGGGGCAAGCTCGGCAATAACGCTACGTTTATACCATGGCAAAATTATACTAGGTAATCTCATGCTAACATCTGATATACAATTTAATAATATATATTTCATTGACAACACTCAAATTTCAAATAAAAATTTTCTCCTTCGAAATCTACACACAGCTTGTCCCCTCTAGAAAAATATCATTTTATGGTTTACGGTTTGAAATCCCAGACTTTTATATACTATAACAAGTAAAAAACCATTAAGATCTGCCGGACCAAAATCATCAAAACACCGAATATCGCAAGGTACCGTTATATGGGGGCTATACAAAAACGTGGACCTACGCACACAATGTTTCGCCACCGGAGCTAGAATCCTTTATGAACTACAAATACCAATTTTTAGAAAAATCCGTGTAAAAATGTGGCGAAAATCATTAATTCCGAATATCGGGGGATACCGTTATGATATACCATCCTTTTCAAGGTAGAGGGTATAAAAATATATTGTAACGAAGAACAATAGATCGCGAGAACAATGAGGATCGTAAAATAGTCAAAAAATATAATTTTCTTTTACCGTTAAAGCGATCTCATACGATTTTTAGCAGTAGTATTTATGTCAATAGACACATTCGTATATACAAAAACGAATAATTAAAAGGAAAATACTTAAAATGCTTTTTTGACTGGCTTAAGTCATCGGCTGGCTTCTTCGGAAAAGGACAAAGGAGCGTAAGGCCAAAATCGAACTAAGTCAACCTAAAATTCCTTTATTCCTTTACGAAGAAGTCAGCCGATGACTTAATCCAGTCAAAAAGTGTTTTACGTATTTCCACCTTTAGTGCGATTTTGGTAGGGCCTTTGTTTATTTCCGAAGAAGTCAGCCGACGACTTAAGCCAGTTAAAAAAACTTTTATGTATTCTTACCTTTATGGTTGCGCTTGATTTATCAAATACTTTTGACACAGTCAATCACCCCATAATGTTTGAGGCGTCCGCATCCATCATTGATGGCATTTGCGACCGGTTGAACTTAAGTCATCGGCTGGCTTCTTCGGAAATGAACAAAGGAGCATAGGGCCAAAATCGAACTAAGTCAACCTAAAACTCCTTTGTTCATCTACGAAGAAGCCAGCCGATGACTTAAGCCAACCAAATATGCTCTTTAAGCTGGAAATACATAAAGCGCTTATCTGGCTGGCTTCTTCGGAAATGAACAAAGGAGCCCAGGGCCAAAATCGAATTAAGTCAACTTAAAACTCCTTTGTTCATCTACGAAGAAGCCAGCCGATGACTTAAGTCAGCCAAATATGCTCTTTATGTATTTCCAGCCTTAGTTGGTCTAATCGCCACTTTCACTGCGAGCAATATGAAAATACCCGTCACAAAATCGACGACCACACTTTTCACCACATGGACAGCGGAGATGAGGCTATCACTGGATGTGCAGGTCGATGGTGTTTTAATTCCGACCCCAATTACCCCAAGGTCTTTTTTAAGTCATCCGCGCAGGCAAGTAAGAAAAGGCCTTCATGATCTAGATCAGAAAGATCTCTAGATCATTAAGGTCTAACAGAGAGCCTCTAGATCGCCAGGCCTATCAAGCAGCACTGAATGGTAATCACTCTGAGGCAGTCTCACAAAAAGTCAAGTAAATATTTCTCTTAACTAGAAATCTGACATGAATATGTAATTTATCGAAATTTGTTTTATATTTCGCATAAAATTCGATATATGTGTCAAATTTTGAAGAATGAAAATTGAGTACTTAGGTCCGCTATATCCGTTACCTGGCGCATATATCCAAAAATTTGCACATATCTCATATAAGTAAGTATAGGAAGTAGTCGATATAGTCCAAATCTGGCACGTAATATTTTTATCTGTCTTAGGTCCGATACGAATTGGTCAATATTGTCCATCTTCTTCGGAACCTCCTCCATAAAGGGTCAACAGTTTGCATAATCATATGCTGACAAATCTCTATTGTGACCAACGCCTCTACATATTTGTCACATAAACTATTTTTCCGGTAATGCATTTTACCATTACGTTTTCGTTTGTTATTTTACGAAAAAAGCCACCTTAAAAATGTATCTTTCATGAATTTCCCCATTAACATTTTTCAATCACCTCATTCACTCAACGAATTATCGTGAATGGCAATCTCTATTATCAACTCTCTTCACAAAAAAACTCTCTCCCAATTGTGCCGGTAAATTCCCCTCTTTAGTTCGCTCTCACTCTCTATTAATTTCCGTGTACTTAAGTCGGGTGCCGCAAAATAATATTATTCCAACAACTACTTTATTTGACACACCTTTTCCCTTAAGTCGCTCACAGCGAACTGGCTACCGTTAATCGCAAAACGCAATCCCACAACAGCTTGCTACGAAGAAACACACCGAAAAACGAAACTAATTTCAAGCTCCCCAAAACAGCAAGCAAAAGAGAGCACGACCGCGCTGCCAGTAATGACGACCACGCCAGTTAATGTGTATCGCAATTTCTTCTTTTATATGATGTTTATCTTTGCAGTTTTTGTTTTGACTTTTTATTCAGGGTAATATCAAAAAAAAAAATGGAGAAGCATGATTAAATAAACTGTGTGTGTGCGGCAATGATGCGAAAACAAAACAACTACTGAAATTGCAGTATGTCAGAAAAGGCTGGAGAAAAAACTCGCAACGAAATAAGCAAAGGTACAATGACAGAGAAAAATCATTTCCAAAAAGGAAAATCAACAATTCACAAACTGCCTATACAGCCGCTGACACACACACTACACTAACACAACTACATACTTCCACTTTATTTGAGGCGGCTGTCAACGGCGGCGACGAGAACGGCAACTACATCCACAGCAACAACAATTCAAGTGCCAAAAAACACAATTTCTTTTTATGCTTTTGCTCTTTTCTTTTCTGCTGTTTTTTTTCGATTTTGTTTTGCGTTTGATGTTTGTTGCTGCTGTTCCTGCTTCTGCCTAATAATAAAAATAATTGAAACCAGTGCAAATCGAGACGTTAAACAGGCGGTATTGGTCGCTGGTTTGGTCGTGTCGTGTTATGTTTTTTGTTTTACTTTGCCGTTTAAATCGTTTTGAAATTGTATATGAAAAGAAAAAAAAAGACAACAAAATATATATCTAAAGAAAAAGAGAAATTCCAAGAAATATAAATTGAAAATTATTTAATTAAACAAAAAGTACGTGACCCGCATATTAAAAAAAAAGTTGAAAAGAAAACAACAAAACTACATTTCCTTTTGCCATGCATGATGGAGTGGAGTGTGAATAAAAAAATAAATGAATTGTATGTTGAAAATTGGATTTCTTTTTCCCCCATTCCACGAATAAAAATTAACAATTGATTTTTCTCCATGCACAACTATAAGTGAAAATGAACTGCATACATACATATGTACAAACGACGAATACTTGTATAGCTACAATATAATAATTACATATTTATACATTTAATTTCTGTGTTCCGCTTTTCTCCTTCATTTACGTGGTTGCTTTCCATCGTCAACGTAATGAGACGACACAACGACGATGAACAATTGTGTGCTGTGCCGTTTTTATTTTGCCCAGCCATGTGTTTTTGTTGCTATTTTTGTGCCACAATGTTGTCTCTTATTAGTGGCAAATTGTTGTTGTGACAAACTATCCAAGAAATTGAGCTAATAAGACCCCCACAACCAGTCTCTCTTTCTCTCGCTCAAATGTATTTTCGTGTTCTCTTTAAATTCCATTGTATTGGGTATGGTCTATTTTAACTCTCTTGTTGTGAATTACAACATTTCCCAGAATGGGGCTAGTAAATGCAATAGAATGGCAATACTCCGTTGTCATAATTTCCCCAAAAATGGTTTTCTATAGATTGTGAGATTTTTTTTTTTCAAACACGTTGCATCGAAACGTAATAACTAAGGAGTGATTCGCGAGAACCAAAGTTTAAGACAAATATATCTTGAATTTGCTATTAAAAACAGTATTTTATTAGTTGGATGGAGCCAATTATCAATGTGCAAATTAAAATTTAGTTTGTATTTTAGTAAGTAAAGTGACACATTTGGAATACCGTTAACCGGTTCATTAGGGTTTTGATCGCAAAGTAAGAAATAGTAATTTTTACAAGACGTTTTCCAATGACTCTCCTAAAAGTTTATTGAAAGTTTTGTGGGTTAGGGTACCCATATAATTAGCCCGAAATAGGGTTCAAATTCCGGGTTAGACCCGCTCTAATAAAACAATATGGGTGTAGAATTTAGGAAAGGTCAAGAATAATTTAAGCCCTTTTTGGAGTTTTTGGCAGCTTTTATAAGAAATCTCGGTGCAAAAAATTCATAAAAACAATCCATAATAAATAACCACCATATGTTGGATAGGTTTGAATTAGCTTTCAAACGATACTTATATTCGCTATATCGGTTTAGTAGATCCGGGCCTTGAACCCGTACGTTCGGGTCAAATATCAAGAAGAAAATGCTTTCCTAGAACCAGTGTACAAACACCTGTATTAAAAATATTAAACATTTGCAAAGATTTTCTAAATCTTAGGTATATATATATACTATAACAATTCATTTTTAAACCCTCAGCCATATGGCTAGATTCAGGAAAATTGAAGTCGATCTAGCGTTCTCCGTCCATCCGGCAGGTGCGCACGATTACTCTCGAGTATCAGATTTGGTCCAAACTCGGTACATTGTAATATTATTATCAAAATTAGATCGAGTTCGGAGATGGGCAATATCTGTCCACTCCTTCTGGTATGTCCCCCATAAAAGGTCAAAATTTTCAAAAAAAAAAAAAAAAACATTTTACTGCACAGAAGAGATAGGATAATCGATTTTGCTCCAACTTTGCAAATTCTTATATTTACATCACTGTTAGGTCAGGTGCGAAAATGGATAATATCGATTCACTCCTTCAAGTACCTCCCCCACAAAGGATCAAAGCTTTGAATAACAAAAAACGATAGTAAAATCTGAAATAAGCATCTGGTTGTCTTGATACTTCACACATCCTATAATTTTCACTAACACATGATCTGCTGTGAAGATGGAAAATATATCGGTCCACTCCTTCTGGTACTTCCCCCCAAAGGTTCAAAATTTGGAATATCCATGAAGCTCATAAAACGCGAAATTATTATCCGATCCCATTCAGACTTGGAACGTCTCAATATTTCCATCAAAACAAGGTCGTTTATAAAGATGGTAGAGATCGGTCAATTCCTCCCCCAAAAAGGGTTAAAGGTTTGAATAACCAAAACGACTATAAAATCCGAAATAACCTTCCGGTTCTCTTCACATTTCACTCATATCATTATTTCTACTACAAGATATGCTGTGCAGATGGTAGAGATCAGACCATTTCTTCTGGTACCTCCCCCACATAGGGTTAACGATTTTGAAAAACAAAACTCTCAAAAAAAGCATAATAAGCTTCCAAATCTCTTCAAATTTTACACATACAAACATTTTTAATAAACACAATATCTATTGTGAAAACGATATATATCTGCGAACCCCTTCTGGTACCTCACCCACAAAGGGTCACAAATTTTAATATTTATGTCTGTCATAAATTGCGAAACAAATGAGCGATTCTTTAGAACTTGCTATATATAAATATTTCTCTTAACCAGAAACCTGATTGGATATAAATCTTCGATATTCTTGTTTTTTACGAGTTTTATAAAAAAAACCTGGTACAAAAAATTCATAATTTAGTTTTAACTTCGGAACCGTTTTAAATAAGCTTATCATCTGACCAATTGTTGGATAGGATTGGATTAGCTTTCAAATGATACCTATATTGTCTATATCGGTGGATCCGGGTCTTGGACCCGTATTTTCGGGTTAAATATCTTGGTATCCGTACCGCAAGAAACTAATACTTTCCCCGAATCAGTGTAGAAATACCTACATCTAGAAAAAAATTAAAAAACTTCCAGAGTTTTTACTAAACTAGAGTTGTTCGTTGCTCGTTGCTCGTTGGGATAGAAGCTTTGTGAGAAGTTTGTGCAGTTAAATCTGGATCCATTGGCTCTGATAAAAATTTTCTTAAAATTGTTATTGAACCTATCTCAAATTATCCCTAATCTTGGAGAGTGGCAAAAGTTATTCTCATCACTTGGCTCAAAACTTCTTTTCTTCTTTTTCTAGCATAGAGTGGGTGAGTAACAAGACCCTTACGTTGGGCGCCACTAAATATTTAATTATTTGACGTGCCTTTGCTGTCCAATTTATATTTTGTAGTTTTTCATTAAATATGGGTGTACGACTGTTAAGAAATCTGTTATTATGTTTGAGTTTAGCTTCAAAGTATCAATTTGCTGCAGCTAGCACAAGTATGAAGCATAGCACAAAATTTGCTCATTCTCACTCGGGAGCGAAACTTGCTTGCGTACAGGATTGCATAAAGAGTGGGAGATTTTTATGGACTCTACTCTTCACTCTTTTGTTTTGTGTGGTCACTCCTGTTTGAAAAATTAGAGTAGTGGCAGACAGAATAGCTCAAAAAAGAGCTAGAGTTTGCTCTAAGAGTGAACATGAGTAGAAAATACTCATTTGATGTTGATGTGTACTGTAGAAAAGTGCGAAGAGGGTGGTGTGTTCGTGTACAGAAAAAATACACATACGTAGAAATACAACAATGGTATGACAAAAAGTAAAAGAATGCCTGGCAAGAGTAGGATCTGCTCGATCTTCAACGAATTTTGCTCCCGCTCAAAAACGAGGAAAATATGCTCACTCCTATTCGAGCAACATCGAAAAATTATATTTGCCAGAATTTTATTCTGACCCCAGGAGCGCTCCCGCTGGAATTTGAACAAAGAGTGAAACTTACTCGAATTCGAGCGGGAGCGCTCCTGGGGTCAGAATAAAAATCGAACAAACTCAAGTTTGCGATATTGCTCGAATCGGAGTGAGAGATTCAAATCTGTTTACATCCAAACAAGTAAAAAAGTATCGGTCGGTTTCGCCGACAGATGTATACCCTCAGTCAATGTTCGATTATTTAAAAATATTTTGACTTCTGTTATGATTATTCAAATGTTTAATCCCTTATGCAGTAGGTTCCGAAGGAACTTTTTATGAGCTTCATGTATATTCAAAAATTTCTGCCTTTGTGGGGCAGGTACCACAAGGAGTGGACCGATATATCCCATCTTCGCAACGGATCTTTTGTTAGTGGAAATAATGGGGTGTGTGAAATATAAAGAGAACCTGATGTTTATTTCAGATTTTATAAATGTTTTGCTTATTTAAAACGTTGACCCTTTGTGGGGGAGGTACTTGATGAGGTATTTGGACCTGATCTTATTGCTTCTCTTTCTGTGTAAATTTTTTTTTTTGAAAATGTCGACCTTGTGTGGGGTGGTTCCAGAAGGAGTGGACGGATATATTCCATCTTAACACCAGACCTTGGGTTAATATAAATATTGGGATGTGTGAAATTTCGAGACAATCGGACTCTTACATCACACTTTATGAGAGTTGTAATTATTCAAAATTTTGAACATTTGTGGGGGAGGTACTTGATGGATTTTCACACCTGACCTAGCACTGACGCAAATATTAACATTTGCAAAGTTGGAGCAAAATCGGTTTATCCTCTCTCTTTCAGTGCAAAAAAATATATTATTTTATTTGCGTCATAGAGTAAAAATATCCCTTATTTTTTTTTTTTTTCAATTTTGACACTATACTATTTTTTGATCTTCAGGCCTAAACTAATAAAAATTGTCATCCATACAAAGAATTGACAGACAGAATTAAATCGATTCAGCTTCCGAAGGGAGTTAATAGGTAGGTCTAATCCCCATTTAATGGTGTAGGGTATAAGATTTCCGATGTCGACACGTGTGCTTCGTATATATACGAAGTGAATATTCACAAATAAACATATTAAAGAAATTTTAAAGTCTTATTCATAGACAGTCCTAAACACGTATGAGTATAAATTTTACAGTCTTTTTTGTTTGTTTCCTAATTAAGTTTATAATTAAAATTAATTGAATTGAATTACATTCATTTTATTGGGGTTTACGTCGTGCAGTGTGAAGATACTGTGGCATGTTTTAATTTGTTAGGATGCCAAAATTTTAATAGAAATTTTCTGTAATTTCGGAATAATGTCTTTCTTCTTTGCAGCTTTGTAGAAAGAGATGGCAAATTAGCTTTGCAGGGGAAAGCCACAAATCAAATAATAAATATGCCAACACTTGAATATAATTTAATAATTTTGTTAACAGCAACAACATTCATTGGTTTTATGTTAGTTGTTGTTGTTGTATTGGATTAACACATAAAAATAAAACCCAAAATTCATGGGTGGGGATAGTGTAATTGATTAGTTGTTTTGTATTTTTTGTGTTTGCCTCAATATAACCAACACTCTCTTGTGCTCTTTAATTTATCTCTCTCTCTCTCTCTTTTGCTATGGGTGTTGGGAGAAATATCTCTTGTTTCGTGGGGGCCTTCAACAACTCAATCGTTGTGTGGGGCCGGGTTTCGTTGTTAGTGTGTTTCACATTCGTTAATTCATTCATTCATTGACATGAAGCAACAACAACAACAAAGGGCAAAAACAGAGCTGTTACTTTGCGGTGGGCCTCAATTTCAATTGTTCACAGTGCCTGGCTTCGTACCATATTTGCCATTGATTTAAATTTTAAAGCATTTTTTGTCGTTTTGCTTTAGCAAGAATTCTTCGTTTTTTTCATTGATTGAATACATAATTGAAGAATTGAATATTTGTAGGGATGTTATAGTTCTTGATTTCAGTCTTTTTTCTTTTTTTTTGCCTTGGGTTGCCACACCAAGAATATTTTAAAATTATATTATACCCAGCACACGTACCATGGCCAACAACAACAACTGCAACATAAACTCAAGGAAACTAATTTATAATTGTAGAATATGGGTGGTGTGAGTTGCTTGGCTATGTGTTGGTTATTTCCTGTGGTGGTATTGGCATTTGTACCCATCCAAATGTGTGGATGTATGTATGTACAAGAGTGTGTGCACAAAGAAAATGAAATTCATCCTTTTCCACATGTAACTTATGCACATTGTTGTTCGTTTGGGGTTGCCAACGAGCGAGTATATTGACATTTAAAAGTGGCACAAGGACATTTGACGCAAGAAATTAAGTTGTCTGTCACCTTGAGTGTAATATTTTGTTTTGTGTTTTAATGTGATATTTTAAAGTCAATCGGATGGTTTATTGCAAGAATTGAATTCAGATTTTATTTTCGAAAATTGTATTAACGCATGGTAAAATTTTTTTTAGCTAATCTCATGTTAACATATGATACACAATTTCTTCATTTCATTGACAACATCCAAATTTCAAAATTAACCAGTAAACAATATTTAGTATAGCTCCCGTAAAAAAATAATTTATTTGAAGTAGATCATACCACCCATCAACATTTGGCTTTAGAGCAATTATAGTTTGGTTTTATAAGGAATTAATATATGGGAGACATATCCAATTCTAAATCGATTTTCATTAAAACCCAAATCGGATGAAACATATATATATGGGAGCTATAGCTATATCTGAACCGATTTTCACCAAATTTTATGTACTTGCTTCTAGACAGTGCCAAAATTCAGGTCTGGACTGATATTGGTCATTTGCTGTGCAATTAACTCGAAATCGGTTGAAGATATATTGGGAGCTACATCTAAATTTGAACAGATTATCACCTTACCACTATGTGATGCAGGGTATAAAAATGAAAATTTCCTACTTCGAAAAGTAAGCACAATTTTGGCTTTATCCTCTTAAAGCTGGGAATACATAAAGCGCTTATTTGGCTGGCTTAAGTCATCGGCTGGCTTCTTCGGAAATGAACAAGCCAGCCAGGGTCAAAATCGAACTAAGTCAACCTAAAACTACTTTGTTCCTCTACGAAGAAGCCAGCCGATGACTTAAGCCAGTCAAATAAGCGCTTTATGTATTTCCAGCCTTATTCTACCATGGGTGTATACACAAATCAGAGATGGGATTACAGAAAATACACAGATCGATGCACTTATTTAAAATGACTTTACTTTCTTAATTTTACCTAAATGCTGATGATTCATACATACTGGGAAACCAGTCTAGGCCTTAAACAAGTGAAAAAGCTATAAAAAGCTGTTTGACTAACCTCCACCATTTGGAACGAATTTGGCAATTCTCAAAAACAATAAAATCCATTAAAAATGCTGGTAAAATCTTAAAAATACCGAATGTAGATGTTATATTAGGGTCCATACACCGACATAGACCTGCATAGGTAAAATTTGTCAAAGGCCATTACAATATTCAAATGCGAAACTTAAAAATTTGTAATAATTTAGCTAATATCATCAAAATACCGAATATCGGGAGGTATCGTTATATGGGGGCTATACGAAGACTTGGACCTGCACAGACAATTTTCTGTCTTAGGCTGTAGCATCCATTACGAACTACAAGTACCAAATTTGAAACAATTCCGATGAATATTGTCGCTATACGAAGACGTGAACCTGCACAGATAATTTTCTGTCTTAGGCTGTAGTTTCCATTACAAACTCCAAATACCAAATTTGACACAATTCCGGTGAATAATGTCGCTAAAATAATCAAAATAACGAATATCGGGAGGTATTGGGGGCTATACCAAAACCTGGACCTCCATGGCCCATTTTCAATATCAAAAGTCCTGCAGACATAACATACATTTCAGTAAAATTTTATCAATCTACTTCAATTTGTTCGGAAGCTAGAGTGATTTCCACAGACGCACGGACATCTCTAAATCGACATAGAATTTTATGCTGATCAAGAATATATATACTTTGTGGAGTCTAAAATGTATATTTCGAGGTGTTACAAACGGAATGACAAACTTAATATACCCTTCATGCTATGGTGGAGGGTATAAAAAGGCGACGACTGTAAGAAACCCCTGCTCGCCTGGAAAGGTGGTATCGACGGAAGTTGTTACAAAGAAGCCTCCAAAAAAGTGTCTGATGTGCCAGAGCCGGAGGTGCTACTCTCCAAAGTAAAGTGAAGACATGGCTAAGATTAAATCTTCGACACCGTAGACCACTAAAAAGGCTACGAGGAAGTAGGGGAAATCGAAGCTTGCTGAACCCTTGAAATTGACTCTACCGAGCCTATCAGATGGTTTGTCTATTTACCCCATTATAACGGAGAAGGTGGCGAAACACAACAGGTGGACAGAACAAAGTCAACAGGTGAACAGAACAATCTGCTGGGTTGACAATCTCACTGAAGGAGGTAACGTCAAAGGCGACAAGTCCTGCCCCCAGCGTGAAGACGATGTGGTCAACTGAGGGGCAGCAACCCAAGGCGAAGAAAAGAGCGACGACGAACATTGTGACGGTGCAACAGTTCGTCTGCAAAGAAGGATAGTGGGAAGACAAAAGTCACTCCTGTCGGTAATGTTTCTCAGAAACCTTGCTATCCAAAACCTAAGCAAGGTAATAAAGCTGCTCAACGGATGATACCAGACGTCCTTTGTGTAGTGGTCATTGATCCGGTGTATCGGTTGAGGTCGCACAGCGAAATGTACGGATTGGCCGAGCTTCACTCTATAGGGGAGTCAGGGGTATTACCTGCGAAAATAAAGAATCGGTAGATTTCCTAATTTCCGCAGTTAATGGCCTTGAAACCGTTTGGGAAATCAGCAAAGTCGGAATATCGGATGAGGTCGCTCAGCGACATGCGCGGATTCGCCGAGCTTCGCTCTATAGGGGAGCCAGGATCATTGCCGGCAGCAAGGTCGCTGCCGTGCTTGTCTCGGAGATCCCATGCGTGATTTTGACTTCAGTGTGGATTCCAACTCCTACAATGGAGTTGAAGGATCCTAAAGCTTGTACAGAAGCGGAATTCAGGCATTAGCAATGGAAATTGGTGTATGCTAAATTCCTTTACAAAGAACAGCGAAATGGTTCTTAAGAAAGCTACAGACGAGAGAGGCCGGAGAGGCCTTCCTTAGAAGCCGAGTGGGACAGCTAAACTTTTGGGTTGTGAAGGATTCACTTTTGCTTCCCACAAAGCAAGCAGTAGTGGATAAGGAGTCTGGTCTACGTCTGGTGAAGATTAATCTGCATCACTGCAAGGCCGCGGCGGCCACACTCCAGTTAACCCTCTGGGTGTTTAATATCGATATCGCATTGGTCCAGGAGCCCTATCTATTTAACAATAGGGTCTCGAGGCTAAATGGCAAGAATTATACGTTTTTTGCCTCCACAAATGGCCAATCCTGCTCGCGAGCAAATTTCACCTTTTCGAAAGATATCCAAGCGGAGGAGGCTCATATAATTTTTTTTTGACCAGTAGCATGACGACCTCTGTAATATCTGACTATAACAGTATTTTTGCATTAGCCAACTTTTTTTTAATTCATACTTTACTATATTGACTCTTGAATACAAAAATTATGCCAAGAGCTAGAGAGACACCTGGTAACACTGATACAATAAGGACCTCATTTAACTGACACGCTTACACAATAATTATGATGTGTGTGTGTGTGTGTAAATTCGAGAAGCGGAATACAACAAGAAGAAAATAGAACAAATTCTCAACCATCATTACTTCTATGGAACGCCGCTCACAATCAATTGAGGCACATGCGAACAGCTTATTTAAAAGCCTTGAATAGAAGATAAATTGTGTTCTAAACTCACAGCTGTATTTAGATTATAAATACTTTTTTTTGAGGGACTTAGAATTGTGAAATACCCCTTAAAAAGGAATGGGGTAAATACGGATTTGAGTACGGTCAAATCTAGCTCTTTACATCCTCCACAGTGGAGGCTAAAAGTATACGAAATAGAACGAAAATTGTTAAGGAAGTCCAAAAAATATCTATAATTTGGTGTTGCAGATACATTGTAGTCACAAAACGGAGCTGAAAATCCGACCAAAATAAACAGAAAGAATTGTCGCCTCCCAAGCTTTGCATCCGTTTCGCTCTGCTGCTCTGCTCTGACAATCATAATGTACGAGTTCGATCTGAAAAAGCCAGCCAAACCTGATATTCGTTGAGGCGCCCAGGTATCAACGAAACTCCGAATACAGTGGGTATCCAAACCTGTAACCCTGATGGGCACGTGACAGCATAAAACCCCAGCGTTAGAGGTAACTTTTACGTGTGGACCAGAATAAAGGGGAGAAGCCTCGTCTGTGTAAGGATAATTGGCACTCTGGTATTTTAGTCAAGACTCCCCTCTCAGCTACCATTTTTTAATTCGCAGTTGCCAAATAATATCCCACTATCTGCAACATGTGGACACGTACGATAGCTATCAGCAGTGACGGTCGCCGGTTGGGTGACTTCCTCTTCCAACGTATATATTACCCAACTCTGTCGCCTTTGAGCTTGCAAAGATAAATGCCTGATTCGTCTGTATATATGGACAGGCCGATCAAAGGCACATTTGTTTTGTTTCATTCATTCATGGAATCCGTACCTCACTCAGGTTTATTCAATTTCATGGTTGCAAGCATGGTACAATGAAGAGAAGGTAGGTCAACTGCCCTACCTTGAATTCATTGTACCATGGTTGCAAGTACTTTTTTGTACAATTCATTCACTAAGGTCCAAGACAAAATATTTAGGGTGAGAATACATAAAACGTTTTTCTTTTGTTTTTAATTGACTTATGTCGTCGGCTGTCTTCTTCGTAGAGGAACAAAGGAGTTTTAGGTTGACTTAGTTTGATTTTGGTCCTACTCTCTTTTGTTCTTTTCTGAAGAAGCCAGCCGATGACTTGAGTCAATCAAAAACGTGTTTTACGTATTCTTACCTCAAAGGTGGAAGTACATAAATAGCTTTTTTGACTGACCCACCCATTAAGGGCTGCCGTTATTGTTCTTGTAAAATCATCAAAAATTGGTTTTTGGGAGGTAGTAATTATTATAACCTCAGCCATGTGGCTAGAAAAGGTATATATCATTTGGTACGACCAAAACGTGCCCCATCGAAACAACGGTTTTAGACACTAGGTCTCTTTGGACCAAATCCGTTTCAGAACATTTGGAGTCGATCTAGCGATGTCCGTCCGTTCGTTTATCTGGATGGCTGGTGCGCACGATAGCTCTCGAAGGGAGTTTCCGATTTGATCGATACCGTAATATCAATAATCAAACTTAGATCGTGGTCGGTGATGGGCAATATCAGTCCACTCCTGCTGGTAACTCCCACACAAAATGTCAACATTCTCAAGGAAAATAACTTTGTATATCCTAATGTTTGCATCAGTGCTAGGTCAGGTGCGAAAATGGACAATATCGGTCCCCTTCGTCAAGTACCTCACCCACAAATGGTCAACATTTTGAATAAATATAACTCTTATAAAATTTGATGTAAGCGTCCGATTGACTTCAAGTTACACACATCATAATATTTTCATTAACCCAAGGTCTGGTGTGAAGATGGAATATATCAGGTCACTCCTTCTGGTACCTCTCCCACAAAGGGTTAAAATTTTGAATATACATGGAGTTCATAAAACTCGAAATTACCCTCCGATTCCACTCAGACTTGGCACATCTCAATATTTCTATCAACACAAGATATGTTATAAAGACAGTAGAGATCGGACCATTACTTCTGGTACCTCCCCCACAAAGGGTCAAAGTTTTGAATAACCAAAACGATCATAAAATCCCAAATAAGAATCTGGTTCTCTTCAAATTACACACATCACAATATTTTTATTAACCCAAGGTCTGGTGCGAAATTGGGATATATCGATCCACTCCTTCCTGGTACCTCTCCCACAAAGGGTTAAAATTTTGAGTATTCATGAAGCTCGTAAAACGCGAAACTAACATCCGATTCCATTCAGACTTGGCACATCTCAATATTTCTATCAACACAAGATCTGTTCTAAAGATGGTAGAGATCGGACCATTCCTTCTGGTACCTCCCCCAAAAGGGGTCAACGTTTTGAATAACCAAAACGATCATAAAATACGAAAAAAGCATTCGGTTCTCTTCAAATTACACACATCCCAATCTTCCCACTAATACAAGATTTGCTGTGAAGATGGAATATATCGGCCCACTCCTTCTGGTACCTACCTACCTCACAAAGGTTCAAAATTTTGAGTATCCATGAAGCTCATAGAACGCGAAATTAATATCGGATTCCATTCGTTCTTGCTGTATCTCAATATTTACATCAGCACACTATATATTATAAAGATGGTGCAGATCAGACCATTTCTTCTGGTACCTGCCCCACATAGGGTTCAAGATTTTTGAAAACAAAAGGCTCAAAGAAAACGAGAGAAGCACCCAAATTCATGGATCTATCTCCTCAAATTTCCTACATACAAACATTTTTGCTGACACAAGATCTGTTGTGAAGATGATATATATCTGCCAACCCCTTCTAGTATCTTACCCATAAAAGGTCACAATTTCCAATACTTATATCTGTCATAACTTGCCAAAGAAGTTGGCAAATATTTTTCTTAACAAGAAATCTGATATGAATTTACCGAAATTTATGATTTCGCATAAAATTGGATAAACATGTTTGATTTTCTTCAAATTTTGCACATACCAATATTTTAATCTGTATTAGATAAAGAATGAAAATGAAATACTTCAGTCCGCTACATTTGTTACCTCACGCATATTTCTAAAAATTTTCACATATTTCTTATAAAATATAAGTAGTAGTCGATATAGTCCAAATCTGGCACGTTGCAATATTTATATCAGTCTTAGGTCAGATACAAATTGGTCAATATTGGCCAAACGATTCGGAACCTCCCCCTAAAAGGGTGAACAGTTTGAATAATCACAACTCAAGGCTGGGGGGTATAAATCTGTCGGCAAATCCGACTGATACAATTTTACTTGTTTTATAAAACTTTGGTATATTGCAGTAATGATAGATTTTCTAATTCCATTTTTATTTTCACACAAAATGCACCAAAGCCATGGCCACACAATACGCCAAACTAAAATTTCATTTGATTGAGACATTCGATTTGTAAATCCTCCATTGAATTAACCAAAACTCTTTCACACTTCTCTCTTAAATAGTTATCTCTTTAAAATTGCAATTCTCTCTCCGCCTCTTCTTTTTGGGAGGTCTCAAGCTAAAGGCAAACTAAAAACGCACAGTATTCGTTCTGTTTGCCGTTCTGCTTTCATTACAACTAATAAAGGAAATAGCGGTGAACGGGTTTTAGAAATGTATGCACAGCACAACATTGTGTATGGGTGTGTGTGTGTGCGGCTGTAATGCTAGACACCAAAACAAAAACACTGCCACCAGAAAAGCCAAAAGAAAAATTATTCATGTTTTTTAATGGGGGGAAATTGTCGTGTTTTTCATTTCCCCAACATTGTGTGTGCCCGTTAAACCGCTACAGCACGTTTTTCTTGGCTATGTGCTCAATTGATGACGATGTGTGCGTATGTGTCTGGTTTGTGATTTTCTACCTTTGCTGCTGTGTAGACATTGATGATGGCACACCGTGTGTTCCGTGTGTGTAGCTCCTGCTTTATTGTTATTTTCTTATTTGCATTTCTGTTTCTTCTTTTATTTTGCTTTGTCGCTTCGTTTTGCAAACTCATTGCCTTGTCTGTGTGCCAATTGTTATTGTTTTTATTTTGTAGTCCGTCTTAGAATCGTACGTTTGGTGTTGCTAGACTTCAGTTGTTGCCACAACACGGCAACATCATACATACATATATAGTTATATGATGTCTGTTCGTTCGATCGTCTCGTCTGGTCGCGTCGCGTCCTACTGTTACAAAGTATGTCTGGCTATTTATGTTAGCCACAAAATGAGCAAAATTCATAAACAGGAGGACGGTGGATCGACATTCATGCCTGCTGACATGTATCCAGACAGCCAAACAGACGGCGACGACTACTGACGACCACCACCAACCAGTCAAACAAATAAAACAACCAAACATTTTCATAAAATTATTTTTTAGTTGGTTTGTAAATTTGGCACATTAAAATAGAGTTGCCATCCCATTTAAGAATTAGAAGTACAACTGGGATTTTTATGGCAAAACAATAAAGGAAGCAACAAAATGTTCGTTGAAATTAATAGTATGTTTACATAAGTGTGAAAATACATAAGAGTATTACCTTCTGGCAATAGTCATCGGCTTGTTTTTTTTTTTTTTCGTAAAAGAGCAAAAGGGTTAGGTCGACTTAGTCAAATTTTGGCCCATAAAGTCCTTTGATCCCTTCAGTGATAGATTGGGCATCAGACTCCGAATCTGACAGCAATAGCACCAATAACAATATCAGTCTCTTAAGGACTTCAACAGGGTTCATATCCTTGCTATGCAGACGACGTTATAATGCAGGGGAGATAAAAAATCTGCAACAAAGTTAAATCCCATAATTTTTACATTTTTTTTTTAAATTTTATTGAATAAAAGCAAAAAATGTCGAATTATGACTTTCAAACGGCCAATGAAACCGTCACACACTGCCCACATGTTGCTCTGCGGTATTTTGGCCCATTCCCGGCGAAGCGCTTGCTTGAGGTGATCGACACTTTGGTATTTTTTAGTGCCAACCTTACTTTTCAAAATTCTCCAGACACAATAGTCCAAGGAATTGGTAACCAGGAGATTTTGGTGGCCATTGTGCGCTAGAAATCAAGCGAGGAACCTCATTTTGTAACCATGCTTGGGTGGCGCGTGCTGAATGCGATGGTGTTGAGTCCTGTTAGAATGTCCAAGGTCTGCGCCCAAAATGTTTGCGTGCTCAAGGCTTTAGTACACCCTCCAGAATATTTTCACGATAATATTCGGTATTTATTCCGATGCCACGGTCGATTAATACGAGCGCAGAGCGACCATCGGCTGTTATGGCGGTCCACACCATCACCATGGGCGGCGCTTGAGTTCTGGTGGACAAGCGAAGGTGCACATTTTCAGCTGACCTCTTTGGCAAGTAAACACGATCATTTTGTTTGTTTACAAACTGCTGGACAACGAATGTTTTCTCATCGGAGAAAACAAAATTCGGCAGATCACCAATTACGGCCAAGCGGAGCAACTCTTAAGCTCTTTTGAGTCTATTTTCTTTCTGTTGCGGTGTAAGTTCTTCATTTTTGGAATTTCAAGCCATTTTTCATTTCATATTTGCCGAATGGAATATTGCGATATGTTCAGGTCTATAGCCATTTTTCGGCCACTGGGACGCGTGTTTCTTTACTTTTCGAACCATTTCTGCTGATGTTGCTGTTTCGTCGGGCTATGATACCAGTATCACGGTAACGAGCGATGGTACGAGACACAAAAGATTTATTTACATTCAAATGCTAGAGGGCTCTAACGACAGCCACTTGTTGTTTTCAGCCAAATATAAAAAAATCACGCTTCAATTCCATCACGAATAACTTTTTTTCTGGAAAATTCTCTGAAAAATGCTTTTGTAAACAATATAATGAACTGTCACTGGAATAAAAATGTTAACAGTGTCTTAGAAATGACAGCAGTCTGAAGTTGGTTGCAGTTTTTTATCTCACCCTTTAAATCGAGATAATGACATTTACCACATATAAACGTACTAAACTCTTTTTTCGTTGAAAACATTGCAGTGGCAACACTGACAATTATTAATGAGAATAACTGATTCTCTCTTTACTCATTTCGTTGCACTCATCATTGTCATCACTCTCTTTTGATTTTGTGGCACTTTGTGTGTTTCGTTGTTCTTGTTGCTATATGAAGGCACATAAAGTAAATCTGGATAAAGAAGAAGAACATTTCCACAGAGGCCTCAGACAGACATACACACACAAGTAAAGATGTACAATTGATATATCGTTGCGTTGCTGCCACAATAATAAAGGAAAAGAGAACATAATGACAAACACACTGATGCCGGCAGAGTAGCAAATCCTCTATGAAAGTCAACTGCGCTGCTGGCGTTAAGATTTTTATTGTGCTCTTGGGTGTGTGTGTGTGTGTGTGCGCTACCGCTTGCTTGCTTTTACCTGCCTGCCTGTCGTCGACGGCGATGATGAGTTCGTTTTGTCGTTTCCTTTATATCACCACATACAACACAGCACAATTTCTGCACTTCAGTATAAAATGAAATACAACGGACGACGAGTTAGTGTGCGGTTAGTTGCGGCTTAGTAGTGAAGAAAGAAGAGTGTATTTTACGAGAAGCCAGCAAACAAACATTGAATAAACAGCCATCGGTCGTGGCAACACTAAATGTTTGACGTACGTATGCAAGTGTCTGTGTGTGTGTGTGAATGCTCTCCTTGCTGTTTTTTTTTTTTGCTTCAATGCAAAGATTTTTTCGTGTGTTTTCTTTCTTTTCAAAATTAGTTTTTTTTTTCTATGGCTGGGTTGTGTGTTTACAAATTGTTTGTAGTGTTGTTTAATAATTGTAATAACGAGAACCTTGTGTGTGCACAGGGTACAATTTGCTTTTTTTTGTTTATTGTAATTATTTGTGTTTTTTTTTCTACTTGAAATACCCATTTTGAAAATTAAATGAAATGAGGAAAATATGAAGAATAATATGCACAAAGAATAAATGAAATATGAATAAAAATGTCTGTAATACCTCTCTGAAGAAGCAAGAGAAAGACAACTACTACTTGTGATTTCTTTATGGTAATTTACTTAAATAAATAACACACACACACGAATTTCTAATATTTTTCTTTCTTTGGAATACCCAATGAAGAGGTTTCTCCAGTTTTTCGCAAGAAATAATAAAAGAAAGAAATAAATAATAAAATAAGACCAAAGCAAAGATATGACAATTATGAACAAGAAAAAAATGGAAATAAAAAATAAAATAACAACAACAACAGCACTGGGTATCCATCCAACCAACCAACCAACCATACAATACAATTGGATTTAAACGGTACATTATTTCGGCATTTTTCAGTCGTATTGCTGTTGTTGTTTTTGCCTTCAAATGGCAATGTGTTGAAACCATAAAGTGTTGTAAAAAAGAGAAGCAAGAGGAGCTACAATAGAAAACAATGAAATATAAAAAAATAAAGACAATTGCCCTACTCGGCGTTAAATAAAATTTCGAAATTCTTCCGCACTTTTTCTTTAATTATGAATTAATTATTTCCACAAGAGAGAATTAAAAAAAAAAACATTCAAATGTACAGTGCATAGCGGCTATAGCATTCGGACCTACACATTTTACTAATGTTTTTTTTTTATTATACCCTACACCACATAGTGGTAAGGGTATTATGTCTTTGTGCATTTGTTTGTAACATGGAGAAGGAAGACAGATAGACCCGTAGTTACTATTGAGGATTGTCATAGAATCACTTTCTGCGTCGATTTATGCATGTCAGTTCGTCCATCCGTAGGTCTGTCCATGTATTCTCGCGAATAAAATACAGGTCGCATTTATTGTTCGATTGAGATGAAGTTTTCCAAACAATATTTGTTCGGTCCAAGGACGAATCCAATTGAAATAGGTGATAATCGGATTAGATTAAGATTTAGCTCCCATATATCTTTAACCGATTTCGGGTTAATTGTGCACCAAATGGCCAATATAAGTCCAAATGATTTGAATTTTGGTACATACCACCGAATTCAGTCCAGAAGCAAGTACGTACAATAGGATGAAAATCGGTTCAGATATAGTTGTAGCTTCCATGCATATGTTTTATCCGATTTGGGGTTTTAAGTCCCTCACATGCGTAATATGAATTCGCCAACAATGATATTTGGTATCAGATTTTAGGTACAGCCCAGAAATACCTCTGCCAAATTTTATAAAGATCGGTTCAGATTTGGTTATTACTCCCAAATATATCTTTAACCGATTTCCGGTTAATTGTGTAGCAAATGGCCAATATCAGTCCAAATGACCTGAATTTTGGCACTTCCGACCGAATTCAGTACAGAAGCAAGTACATCATATTTGGTGAAAATCGGTTAAGATATAGCTATAGCTCCCATATACAGGGTGAGATAAATAAAACTGCAACCAACTTTAGACTGCTGTCATTTCTAAGCCCCTCGTCCGACAGCTGTTAAATTTTTTTCAGTGACAGTGCATTATATTGTTTACAAGCGTACATTTTGGTGAGAATTTTCCAGAAAAAAAGTTATTCGTGATGGAATTCAAGCGTGATAGTGTGATTTCTTTATATTTGGCTGGAAACTCACAAGTGGCTATCGTTAGAGCACTCCAGCACTTGAATGTGAATATATTTTTTGTGCTGTTACCGTGATACTGGTAGCGTAGCCCGACGTCAAGGAAGTGGACGGAAGAAAACAGCAACATTAGCAGAAATGGTTCGATAAGTGAATGAGCAACTGGATCTAAAGTTGCCGAAAAATGGCTCGTGAGCTGAACATAACGCAATATTCTATTTGGCAAATATTGAAAAATGAAATATTGAAAAATGAGTTCGGGGTAAAGCTATTGAAATTCGAAAAAGTGCAAGAACTTACACCGCAATAGAAAGAAAAAAGACTCAAAAGAGCCGAAAGTGAACTGCTGAATTTAGTTTTCTCCGATGAGAAAATATTCGTTTTTACTTGCCAAAGAGGTCAGCTGAAAATGTGCACCTTTGGTTGGCCACCAGAACTCAAGCCGCCATAACAGCCGATGGTCGCTCTCCACTCGTATTAATCGACCGTGGCATCAGAATTAATGCCGAATATTGTCGCGAAAATATTCTGGAGGGTGTATTAAAGCCTTGGGAACGCAAACATTTTGGCCGCTGACCTTGGACATTCCAACAGGACTCATCACCATCGCACTCAGCACGCACCACCAAAGAGAGGTTACAAAATGAGGTTCCTGGCTCCATTTCCAGCGGACAATGACCACTAAAATCTCCGAATGCCAATCCGGACTATTGTGTCCATCACCTCAAGCAAGCGCTTCGCCGGGTATGGGTCAAAATTCCGCAGAGCAACATTCGGGCAGCGTGTGACGGTTTCATTGGCCGTTTGAAGGCCATAATTCGTGACAGAGGTGGCCAATTCGAACAAATCTAAACTTATTCTAAAATTTCATGCTATTTCCGACACTTTTTTGGTTTCATTCAAAAACATTTAAAAAAAGATATGTAAAAATTATGGCGTTTGACTTTGTAGCAGATTTTTTTTTGTCTCACCCTGTGTGCAATGTTCTGCTTCTGGAGCAAAAACCGATTACGACCGACAAATTCTTTGTTAAATGTGGCTTCAATTATCTTAAAATACCAAATATACAAATGAACCGTTATAAGAGGTACCGCATTTCTTACTTGTCAAAACAGCCTGTTATAAACAAATTGAATATTTTCAAGAACCAGTGCGGCATTATAATTAAATGGCATTGCTATGTACTTTTGTTTTTGATGCACATATATGTATGTGCTAATTAAAATATTATTAATTATGGTATAACGTATGCAAAAACTTGAACGCACACACACACACATGTGAAATTTTCATATTCAACCATTTTCCTCTCAAAACGCACTACACAAATCGCAAAAATAGGCACACATATTAATAGACATCTTGAAAATAAATGCAACAACAATAACAACAAAAAAATGTTGCAATAATAGTAATGAAAAATAAACTCAAAATGCATTTGCTTGCATACAGAAAAGTCAAGAAATTTGTGATTTTCATTTAGCGATTGAAATTGGGAAATTCTATATTCTTCTGCATCGATTTAGTCGCCAGATGATCGAGATGAAACTACTGCAGCCTCCTGCTACTTATAAAAAAATATGATATTAAGAACTACAAAATTCGTTACAGTAAGGGGAGACTAGTCTAAAGAGAGCAACACCACCAACAAGGAACAGACAAGGCAATGCATTTATTATTTACAGAGTTGCCAGACTAATAAAATGCATAAGGGGAAGTTTTATAATACCATGTTCACATGAGACCTGATTCGCCCTTACAAGCTTATGAAAATCCTTTTCTACCAAATTTGGATATTTAGGTTTTCAAATAAAATACAGAGTGAGATAAAAAAAGACTGCTGTCATTTCTAAGCCACTCGTTCGACAGCTGTTAAAATTATTCCAATGACAGCTCATTATATGGTTTACAAGCGTACAAAAGCATTTTAATGAGAATTTTCCAGAAAAAAAGTTATTCGTGATGGAAGCGTGATAGTGTGATTTCTTTATATTTGGCTGCAAAACCACAAGTGGCTATCGTTAGAGCACTCCAGCATTTATATGTGAATAAGTCTTTTGTGTCTCGTACCATTGCTCGTTACCGTAAGGAAGTGGACGGAAGAAAACAGCAACATCAGCACAAATCGTTCGAAAAGCAAAAAAGCGACTTGATCGAAACCCGCGTAGCAGTGGCCGAAAAATGGCTCGTAAGCTGAACATATCGCAATTCGGCAAATATTGAAAAATGTGTTCGGGGTACAGCTATTGAAATTCCAAAAAGTGCAAGAACGTACACTGCTACAAAAAAGAAAAAAAGACTCAAAAAAGCCGAAGAGTTGCTTCGCTTGGCCGAAAGTGGTGAACTGCCGAATTTGGTTTTCTCTGATGAGAAAACATTCGTTGACCAGCAGTTTGTAAACAAACAAAATGAACGTGTTTACTTGCAAAAGAGGTCAGCTGAATTAAAGCACCACCCAAGAATGTTTACAAAATGAGGTTCCTCGCCACCAAAATCTCCGGATACCAATCCGCTGGACTATTGTGTTTGGAGTATTTTGGAAAGCAAGGTTGGCATTAAAAAATACCAACGTTTCGGTCAGCTCAAGCAAGCGCTTCGGCTGGAAATGACCAAAATACCGTAGAACAACATTCGGGCAGCGTGCGACGGTTTCATTGGCCGTTTGAAGGCCGATGGCATCTGACTTTGTTGCAGTTTTTTCATCTCACCCTGTATATATATTCATTGTCAGCACATAACTCTGTCGATTTAACAAGTCTGCTCACATTATTTGCCGTCACATTCGATATATACACTCCATATGAATGATATTTGGTACCAGATATCAGATACAGCCCAGAAATACCTCTGTCAAATTTTATCAAGATCGGAACTATTTGCTTCAAAATTTTGCAGATCAATTTGTATTGTGTCTAGGATGATAGGTATTAAAAGTGAGATATATCGGTCCACATTTTGGACCATAAAACGGTACATCCCGACATTCGGTATTTTGATGATTTTCGGCATATCATTCAACAGATTTCTTTAAAAATTTGTATTAGTAAATCTTAATGCGTTCTAGCTCCGGTGGAGAAATATTATATGTGTGGGTCCACGTTTTTGTATAGCCCCGTATAACGGAGGCTCCCATTATTCGGTGTTTAGATTATTTTTGCATATTTTCCACGGATTTGTCTAAAAGTTGGTATTTGAAGTTATATATATATATATATATATATATATATATATATATATATATATATATATATATATATATATATATATATATATATATATATATATATATATATATATATATATATATATATATATATATATATTATATATATATATATATATATATATATATATATATATATATATATATATATATATATATATATATTCGATATTTTGATGATTTTTGCCACATTTTTCCACGGATTTGTCAAAAAATTCGAAATTTATAGTTCGTAGTGGTTTCTACCTCCGTTGGTGGAACTTTTGTGTAGCCCCCATATAACGGTACCTCCCGATATTCGTGTTTTGATAATCCTAGTCAATTTTACCCACGAAATTGTTTCCGATTTGGTATTTAGGGTGATGACAATTCTTGAGGTATAAAATTGTCTATGGAGGTTCCCGTTTTGGTAAGGTCCCCATATAACGGCTTCGCCCACTTTATGGTTGTTTTTGAAAAGTTTAAAAGCATTAAAGTGAGAATACATAAAACGTTTTTACATGTCATGTCAGACCCGACAAAGTATATATATCCTTGATCAGCGTAAAATTCTAAGAAGATGTAGGCATGTCTGTCTGTCTGTTTGTCTATTGTAATCACGCTATCTTTCGAACGAATTGAGATAGAAGGCTAAAATTTTGCACACATGTATATTTTGCCAGTATGCAGATTGAGTTCGTAAATGAGCCATGTGGGTCCACGTTATCATATAGCCCCCATATAACGGTACCTCTCGATATTCGGTATTTTGATGCTTTTAGCGATATTATTTACCGGAATTGTTTTAAAATACATATTTGAAGTTCGTAATTGCTACTAAAGCCTATGACAGAAAATGGGTCATGTAGGTCCGCACTTTCGTATAATCCCCATATAACGGTACCTCCCTATATTCGCTATTTTAATGATTTTAGCTACATTATAAACAGTTTTTTCAAGTTTCGCATTTGAATATAGTATTAGCTTATGACAAAAGTTGCCTATGCAGATCCACATCGTCGTATAGACCCTAATATATGTTTTTAGGATATTAACAGAATATTTAACGGCTTTTGTTTTTTTTTTTTTTTGAAAATTGCCAAATTCGTACAAAATGGTGGAGGGTATTCAAAGTTTGGCCGGACCAAACTTACAGTTTGTTTTTTTTACTTTTTTCACTCTTCCTTTGTTCGCCTAATATTTTGGGTGCCTTGCCCAAGTGAATTAACGGTTAATTATATTTAATCTCAATCTGGCAACGTTTTATATACATTTCAGTACGACACTAGCACTACGTATATGTAATAAAATTTAATATGAGCAGCCAAAAAGCCAGCCGGGCTAGCAATGCCACAAATAAAAACGAATAATAAATTATAATTTTTTTTCTTCATTTTCAATTCAGCTATCGCAGTTTCCTTTTTGAACGCTAAAAGATTTTAAGATAAAAAGAAATAAAAGTTTTCGAAAAAGCATTTTTCATCTATAAAAAGTGATAAAAAGGAACGAAACAAATTTGGAACGAACGAAGATGCATTCGAAATCTATACATACATACATACGTACATATGAAGGAGGTTGGGCATTACTTCATGCCAATTAAATGACTTTAAGTTTTTCCTTTTTTTTTTTCTTTTAAAAGATTTAGAAGAAATTGTTTTTGTAGTTATTATTTTTATTTATTTTAATATTTAAGACAATGTTAAAAAAGGACCGGCTAAATAATTTTTTGAAGTTATATAATGAATGTCGCTTTCTTCACAAAATTCATTCCTGCAACCAAACTAGACCAACATCTACAATTACAAATTATGGTTAGCCAAATCGCTAAGTTTAGGAAAATACGAAGGCGCAGTGGTGTAGGTGGTGCAATATCCCAAATAAAATTTAGTAAAATACTTCTTGTTTTGTACCCTCCACCATACTAAGGGTATATTACTCCACCAAGGGTATATTAACTTTGTCATTCCGTTTGTAACTCCTCGAAATACTCATGTAAGACCCTACAAAGTATATATATTCTTGATCAGCGAAAAAGAAAATGTTCTGTGCAGGTCCATGTCTTCGTATAACCCCCATATAACTGTACCTCGCGACATTCGGTATTTTGATGATTTTAGCGACACTATTCACCGGAATTGTTTCAAATTTGATATTTGAGGTCCCTAAGGGATACTACGGCCTAAGATAGAAAGTTTTCTATGCAGATCCAGGTCTTTGTATATGCCCCATATATCAGTAGTAGTATTTAATATCATATATCAGTAGTTCAATGGAATCTTTCTCTTTCATGGTTCTTTTTCTCTCCATTGTTTTTTTTTTGCATTGTGTTGCAACATATAGACATGATACATTGAAACGCAGGTACTTACAAAATTAGCATTGCTTTTTATTATATCCTCGACTATGAAAAGGAGCATAAAAATCTAATTCGATTTAACGATGTCCGACTGTCTGTTGTCCGTCTGTCGGATGAAATCACGATACAGCTCACATTATTTGACGTAGAGCATCAACATTTGGCAGAATAATTTGTATTCTGTCTAGGATGGTTGGTATTGAAAACAAGATAAATTGTTTTGGTATAGCCGCCATATAACGGTACCTCCCGATATTCGGTATTTTAATGATTTTTGCCACATTTTTCCATAGATTTGTCTAGAAATTGGTATTTTTTTATGTCATAAAGGGTTCAAGCTCGTGCGGCGAAACATTTTATATATAGGTCCACCTATTGTATAGCCCCTATATAACGGTACTCCCCCGATATTCGGTATTTTGGCGATTTTTGCGATATTTTTTTCATGGATTTGTATAAAAATTGGTAATTGTAGGTCATAATGGGTTTTGGCTTCTATGGCGGAACATAGTCCACGTTTTGCTATAGCCCCCAAAAAACTGTACATCCCGATATTCGGTACTTTGATGATTTTTGCCACATTTTCCTAGGGATTTGGCTAAAAATTGGTATTTATAGGTTATAATGGGCTCCAGCTCCAGTGGAGGAAACTTAGTATATATAGGTCTACGTTTTGGTATAGCTCCCATATAATTGTACATCCCGGTATTCGGTAATTAGATGATTTTTGTCACATTTTTCCACGAATTTTTCTAAAAATTGTTATTTGTAGTTGGTAATGGGTTCTAGCACCGGTGGCGGAGCACAGCCCCCGCATAACGATACCTCCCGAAATTCGATATTTTAATGATTTTCGCCACATTTTCCATGGATTTGTCTAGAAATTGGCTTTTATGGCGGAACTTAGTATATATAGATCTATGTTTTCGTATAGCCCCCATATAACGGTACCTCCCGATATTCGCTATTTAAATGATTTTTGCCACAGTTTTCAATGGATTTGTCTAAAAATTTATGTTTGGAGTTCGTATTGGGTTTTAGCGCCGGTGGAGCACAGTCCCATATAACGGTACCTCCCTAAATTCGATATTTTGATGATTTTCGTCACATTTTTCCACGGATTTGTCCAAAAATTGGTATTTTGTAGGTCATAGTCGGTTCTATCTTCGGTGGCGAAACATTGAATGTATAGGTTCACGGTTTTGTATAGCCCCATATAACGATACCCATCGATATTCGGAATTTTGATGATTTTTGCCACATTTTCCCACGAATTTGTCTAAAAATTGTTCGTAATAGGTTCTATAGTCGACCTATACATACAATGTATATAGGTCTGCCGATATTCACGATTTTGATAGTTTTCACCACATTTTTCACCGATTCGTCTAAAAATAGGTATTTGGAGGTCATAATGGGTTCTCGTTTTGGTGGCGAAACTTTGTACGTTTAGGTCCGAGTTTTTGTAAAGCCCCCATGTAACGGTAACTTCCGATATTCGGAATTTTGATGATTTTTGCCACATTTTTCCACGGATTTGTATAAAAATTGGTATTTGTAGATCATAAAGGGCTCTAGCTCCGGCGGTAGATTTTTACATTACCGATACAAATGTTTTCTTTACCCGAAGGTAGAGGGTATTAAAAGTTCGGCGCGGTGTTAATACCCTCAGCCATGGCATTTAATGTTGTTTTTTTTTGTTTTATTTCAAACTTGCACATGACGCTCTACATATGTATGAATGTATCCCCCATTATTAATTTGACCTTTAAAAAAAAAATAAAAAATATATATATATTGACGCTGGCATTGATTTAAATTAAATTAAAACAGCAACAACAAAGAAATATGGCACTAAATTAAAAGTAATATATTTTTCCTTTTTTTACTTATATTTCCAGAAATTATAAACAAAATCAACGGCAACGGATATAAAATGCAGCAACAACAAAATTGAAGCCAGGCAAAAACAAAGAAAGAAAAGCAAATTTAATAAAGCCAAACAAACAACAACAACTAACTAGCAAAAAAAATACAAAAAGAAAAAGTGCAATTTTCTTCTTTACACTTTTTGTATTACAACAAGAAATATGAGAATAAATTATTACACAGGTGTGGAACGCGTATAAAGAGATGGAAAAAACAAAACAAGAAACTATATAAAAAATGCTAAAAGATAAGGAACTAAACACACAAAAACAAAACAAGAAGCTAAAAATCAAGTATTTTTCCAATGCATTATTTATTGTAAGAATAAATCCAAAATCGACAAGAAAATAAATAAGAATTAACAACAACAATTTATGTGCCATAATTGACAAAAAACTAAAATTAAACATTTAAGTATAACAAAATAAATAAAAATTACATATTATATATCTACATATTCCTAAAGAAAAAACAAAACATAAAAGCTTTAAAAAATTATTTATAAATAATATACCTACCAACATATATTTATTTTAATATTAAAGAAAATTAAATATAAAAACATAAAGGACAACCTTTAACTAACAACAAAAAACTTAACTACTTAACTGAGACAAAGGTGTCGAAATTATAACACCAGTTACGAGAACAAGTATCAAACCCCCTCTTTAAAATAACTAGAGAAAGAAAAGAGAACCCATCACAGCTTCTCTCACTTACAGCAAAACAGACAAAAAAAGAAAAACCAAAACCAACAAATTTGACAAAGTGTAAACATTGTATTCATAACAGTATTATTAACACATAACCCCCCAAACATCACTTTGCCAACGCCATCATCTGAACTCTCAGCATTAATGCCGCCGATGCCACCAACAATACCACCACCATCAACATTGAGCCATTTATTCTGTGTGTTTGTTGCTTCATACTCATCACCGCAAATCACTCTGACAACTGTAAACATCAACAAAAACAACAACTGCTACTCACCTAACAGCTGTTGAGCTGTTGTTTATCAACGACAAAAAGAGCGTCCCCCCAACCAAGAAGACTTGGACTTGGCAAAAAAAGCGAGAGTGTTTTTAACACCATCACCAACAATTGTTATTGCTGTTGACATCATCATCGCCATCATCCTCGTTCGTCATTCTTGCAGTGGAGATAATACAACAACAAGGGCTACTGACGACGACTACACCCAGTGAAACGACATTTCTTTACAACCTCGAATAGCAACACATTACATTGTTACAACGCCAGCCGAGAGAAAAGTCATAGACCCCCCACATGAACACAGAGAGTAAAGTGAGAAGAGAAAACAAAAAGAAAAAAACCATCCCCACACACACACACCATAGATTTGTGCGTGTGCATGTTTGAACCGTCTGGCTTGATTCGTTTAACACATAACAGCGTCGGTACTGTGTGTCGTGACTCCTTCGGCGGCAGCAACAACTACAACAACCACGACTACCCTTTAACACATGAAACAAACACACACAATCGAGTTGTGTACGGTTTTCGTGGTCTTTCCATTCGTTCGTTAGGTGTTCGTGTGCGTTAGGTCTTTTCCTGTTGTGTGACGTAGTCAGTCAATCCCCATTGTTTTGTCCCAAAGAGAGGAAGGGCCAAATCGTACTGTGTTCTTTTTTTTTTTTTTTTGATTTGGACTGTGGAGTGTGTTTTGTTAAGTTAGTTGTGATTTGAAATTCTTTAACATGTGGATTTGTGTGTGATTGTCTGTCCTTCCGGATCAGCATTGAAGACGGAACCTGAAAAAAAAAAAACATTTATATGCCTCCATCCCATACTGTGTATATGTCTATGTGTGTAATCTGTGTGAACATTTACCAAACGAGACATCAACACTCAGCTTGAAAGCAAAATAAGAAGAAAATCTGCCAACAAAAAAGCAGCATTTAAGAACTCACTAACCCACATACAAAAAAGAAACACAAAACAAGCTAAACAGAGAACAACAGAGAAACTGACTGCCACACTCAACCAAGCAGACTGGCAAACCAACAACAAACAGTAGCTACCACACTAGAGGAGGATATCATCAGGCACTTGCTTGCTTGTCAGTTTGGCTGTGTGTGAAATTGTGCAAAGAAGGAAGTTGAAATAAACAGAGGAGAGAAACAACAACACGACAATATCAAAACAAAGCTACACGCGGTTACAACATCATTGGTGTTTCCCAAACGTTTGTGGGCCAAAAGAGTAAAAAAAACTCGAACACACAAGTCAGACGGGCAGACAGACAGACTAAGGCAAAGCGACCTTGGTAAACACAAACAAGAGCCGCCGCCGTCACTACCATCGCATCACCACCACCAACCACCACCTGTAAGCCAACAGCTTGTGTGGGTCATCAAATAGCAACAACAAGAAGAAAAAGCTTGCGGATTTCGTTTTTTCTGTCTTTTTGTTTGTATTCGTATCTTTATCCCTCAAAATGTCCTGCATCTCTAGTAATTTCAGCTCATTCTTCCTGAATTCCCTCAATGATCCATCGGAATTTTCAAAATACCTAAGCAATGGCGAGTTGAGATTTTCCTCATTTGAGGATTTTCAAGTTTACAACAATAGTTCGCCACAACAATACCAGCAACAACAACAGCCCCAGCCACATTATCACATGAATGGCACAGATGTGGCTACCGATGATAATAATTCGAATTTGGAAAATACTCAGCCGCAACCTGGACAACATTATGCCGGAGGCAGCTATCAGCAACAACAGCAGCATCCGCAACAGGCCCATGCCAGTATGCATGCTCCCCATGGCGTGGGTAATTCATCTACACATCCCTTAATGCATCTACAACAACATCAACAAAGATGGACTCCCCATGCCCCAGCAAATGGGCCACATCATGGCGGGGCAGCTACTACCGGCTCGACTGGACATCAGCAACAGCAACAACACTTTGATGGTTCCTTTGAATTTATGAAGTATTTACGTCACTCCAACGAATACAATGAAACCAATGCCCATGACCCAAATCAGCGCTTGTCCTCCCATCATCATCATCAGCCACATAATGGCAATGCTTCCAGTGGTGCCGTTGGCGGTCCTGGACCAACAGCCATTGGCACCAAACCTGAACCATCCCTAAATGCCAACAATTCCAGTCTCATCGATTTGGATACGACACCCCATAAAGTTTCACGTTCCTCGCGCAAAACTCCCGCCAACAGCAGTAACTCGAACAGCAGCAATAGCAATTCGACAAGTAATCATCATCCACCCACACCCATGGCAGTCGATGTCTACGATCATGATTCCAAACATATGCTGTACGATATGCATCACATGAATTCGGCCCACAGTTCCAATTCCAATGAATCTTCCATGGAGTTATCCTCGCTGACGTATCCCAATTCCCATTTGAATGCTTCCAATTCGAATACTTCCTCCGAGGGTGGGGGCAACACTCAAGGTCACAGTGACTTTTCTATGCTGGGTGTTGGTGGTGCCGGCGCAGGCTCCTCCACAACATCATCATCATCGGGCAATCCCGATGCCGCAGCCGCCTCACCTGCGGCGCCCAAACCCTTGGCCACATTCACCATTGTTGAGAATTTCGAAGCGCATCCCTCGCACAAAGTGGAGGAGGGCATATTCCAGCACATGAACAAATTGCCAACCAAGAAGAAAGAGAATCTCAAACAGTTGGGTGTACGTTTTACCGGTCAAATGACACTCAACGATAAATCGATAATTGTGGAGAACTTTATTAAATTCTGTCAGGTAAGTGTGTGTGTGGTTATTTTTTCCATTATCATTATTATTATTAAATTCTTGTCCATGTACGTATTACCCATGACATTTTACGTTGTGGTACTGCAAACGGTTGTTCTGGTAGGATTGGAATTGCACACCAATATGCTATTTTTAGTCCTATCTCAGGGTGGCCCAAGAAAAAGTTCAGCAACTAGTCAATTTTCTCGAAAAGGCTTTGTACACCTAGTATTTTCTCGCTCAACTAGTCAAAACTAAGATTTAATTTCGTTAAATTTAAGTTTCGTTTAAGTTTAAATTTATATATTTCTGTTTTATGACCTTTTTGAAATCTCCATCAAAATGTTAGGTAATTCAAAGGCCATTTGATATTAGTTAAAATCATTTGTCCACTAGGTATCCGTGTCTAATATGAGAACAGAAGCCGCGAAATCTTGTACAGAAAAAATACACATACATAGGCCACATTAATTTTATCGCTAACTAAAGGCTACATATCGTGTTCGAGTCATATGTAAAGCGTAATTTTCACATTTATACTTTGCTCTCTTTATAGCATAGTTTTAGGCGCTAAACTATATTCTATACAAAACCAGATTCATTCCAACAGTTCGTGTTAGACCTTTTTAGTACTCAAAATGCATAATTTGTCTAGTTTGACACAAATACAAAACTTCATACATCGTACTAAGATTTCAAATTTTCGAGGTTTTGCTTTTTTGGAAAGAATAATAAAAGGTGAAACAAAAAAGTTTTCAAAATAGTAAAACCATTGCAAAATGGATCCAAATCTAATTTTTATGTCCAAAATTATTTCAACGTCTCCAAATGTAAACCCTTGAAATCAACAGTGACCTCAATATCAAATTTCAGAATTGTATGTAGTACACATTTCCAAAACCACTTCCTTCTCGCAACTCCACACACCAACAGTAACATCCATATCAAATTTCAGGATTTCAGCTCTATCCCTTCACCATTGGGTGAAATTGTGAAATTTTGTAGCATTTAGTTCTTTTCGTACAGTTAAAGTACGCATTTTCAAAACAATCTCCATATCTCAATCACTGATACCAACAAAGACCTCAATAACAAATATCGGAATTCCAGATCTTTCCATTCACCCAGTACCAAATTTAGTACTATTCATACAATTATAGTACACATTTCCAATATCCCACAGACCACCAACAGTGACATCTACATTAAATTTCATAATTTTAGCTCTATTAAGATCCAATACCAAATGTAGTACTATTTTGTACTTTTCGTACTATTGTAGTACACATTTGCAATACTTCACCGAATACCAAATTTAGTATTATTTCATCCATATTTAAATTCCTGATACCAACCGAGAACTCAATATCAAATTTCGGGATTTAAGATTTATTCCTTCACCCAATACTAAATATAGTACCATTTAGTACATTTCGTAGAAATATAAAACGCATTTCCAAGCGCATCTTCAAATCTTAGAGACCAACAGTTATCTGAAATTCGAATTTCAGAATTTTATCTCTATCCCAAAATAACCCAATATGAAATTTAGTACCATTTAGCACTATTCGTACAATTATAGTACACATTTCCGAAACCACCAAGTATGGTACTATCTAGTACTTTTCGTGCACTTGTAGTATCCATTTCTAAAACTACCCAGATACCAACTGAGACCTCAATATAAAATTTCGGGATTCCAGCTCTATTCCTTCACCGAATACCAAATTTAGTATATTTCATACAATTGTCGTACACATTTACAAACCATCTTCATATCTTAACTGCAGATACCAACAGATACCTAAATATCAAATTTGTGGATTCCAGCCCTATCGCTTCACCTACTACCAAATTTAGTTCCATTTAGTACTTTTCGTACAAATATAGGATGGATTTCCAAATGCACCTCCAAATCTCAACTTTATATACCAGCAGTTATCTAAATATCAAATTCGGGAATTTTATCTTTATCCCTTCACCCAATATCAAATTTAGTACCACTTAGTACTTTTCGTACAATAATAGTACACATTTCCGAAACCAGCTCCATAGGACCAGGCTACACACGATCAGCAACCCCAATACCATAATGCAGATTAAAAGCACTATTTGTTTACCCAACACCAAATTGTACCAAATATAGTAATATTTAGTACTTTTCGTGGTACTATCAGTACCCATTTTTAAAATCACTTTCAATGACAAACCTACCATCAACAGGAACCACAATACAAAATTAAAAATGTCAGCTTCATCCGTTTGCCCTAAACCAAAGTATTGCAAATTTAGTACAATTCGTACACTTAGTACAAATTTCCAAAACCACCTTAATATATCAAACTTGTTTTCCAACCATGATTCAAAACCAAATATCATGTTTTTGGCTCTATCCGTTCATATAATCTTAAATGGTACCATTTTAGAAGTTTATTACCTTTTTAGAACTTTAAAGTGGGAATTTTCCAAAAACTCTTACTGCACTCCATCAATGACTCTCATTCCAAAATGCATCCAAATTCTAGTTCATTCCGTTTGTCTAATACAAAGTGTGCTATTTTTCGTATATGTTAGTACTCTTCGTACCCTTTTAGTACGTATTTACAGAAAAGGCAGTCTTATCACATGCCTACGCACCTGATCCTCTCAATATTATATCTATGCCCGTCTTTCTCTTCTTATGTTGTAATTACGCTAGAGTCCAAACGACTTGCGATAGGAAGATTAGATTCAAAACAGAGATCAGAGATTTTGTTCTGCAGGCATGTCATGTTTGAGAACCAATGTCGTCTATATCGGTTCACGATATCGGGTAGCCCCCATATAACGGTTTATTCAATATTTTGTCAGAATTGTTTACCAATTGATATATGAAGTTCAGCTAGACGCTGAAATATTGCCTTTAAGATATTTGAGTTTATTTTGAGAAGAGAGGATTAAACTCTTTTATAGAGGGAGGAGGCCCTCTCCCCTAAATATTCAAAAATTGCTCAGGACAAATATTTACAAATTATATACCCTCCACCATTCGGAACGAATTTGGCAATTAAAAAAAAAATTAAATCTGTTAAAAAAAACTCTGTTAAAATCTTAAAAATACCGGATGTAGCCGTATGTATACGACGACGTGGACCTGCGAAGGCAACTTTTGTCATAAGCCATTACAATGCGAAACTTGAAAAAAAAAAAAAAACATTCGGTAACTAATGTCGCTAAAATCATCAAAATACCGAATATCAAGAGGTACCGTTATATGAGGGCTATACGAAGACGTGGACATGCACAGACAATTTTCTGTCTTAGGCTGAAGTATCCATGACCAACTATAAATACCAAATTTGAAATAATTTCGGTTAATAATGTCGCTAAGATCATCAAAATACTGAATATCGGGAGGTACCATTATATGGGGGCTATACCAAAACGTGGACCTGCACAGACAATTTTCTATCTTAGGCTGAAGTATCCATGACGAACTTCAAATACCAAATTTGAAACAATTCCGGTGAATAATGTCGCTAAAATCATCAAAATACCGAATATCAAGAGGTACCGTTATATGAGGGCTATACGAAGACGTAGACCTGCACAGACAATTTTCTGTCTTAGGCTGTACTATCCATTACGAACTTCAAATACAAAATTTGAAACAATTCCGGTGAATATTGTCGCTAAAATCATAAAAATACTGAATATCGGGAGATACCGTTATATGGGGCTATACCAAAACGTGGACCTACATGTCCCATTTTTAATAGCAAAAGTCCTGCAGACATAATATACATTTGAGTAAAATTTTATAAACCTACTTTATTTTTTTCGGAAACTAGATTTCCACAGACGGACGGACATCGCTAAATCGACATAGAATTTTATGCTGATCAAGAGGATGTCCATTAAGATAGATTCGAATCTATCTAGCAAATACTCAAACCACTCAGCAATTAACAGAGTACTGTTAAAATTAACAGAGTGCTGTTAAAGTTAACAGAGTTAAAAAAAATGTTTTTAGCCAAAAATATAATTTTAATTGAAAACAAATATATTTAAGTAAAAATTATAAAACTTTATTAACTTTGTTATTATTTTCACCAAAAAAATGCAACATTAAGTTATACGATAAAGGCCGAGAGAGTTATTTCTGTTGGCTAGGTTATATGCTCATTGATCCTATAAGGATAATTCTGCCGGGACAACATGGATACCGCTGAAAAGCTTATCGAGAGTACTCTCCATAGAAATAATAAAAAGATTCAAAAATATTCCCCGATGCCGCCGAATCCACCCATTTTTGAAATTATCCTGGGGTAAGGATAATTATTCCGGCCATTACTCGTACAAGGATAAATTCTGCCGGGACAACATGGGTATCGTTGGAAAGCTTATCGAGAGTACTCTCCATAGAAATAATAAAAAGTTTCAAAAATATTGCCCGATGCCGCCGAATCCACCCATTTCTGAAATTATCCTGGGGTAAGGATAATTATTACGGCCATTACTCTTACAAGGATAAATTCTGCCGGGACAACATGGGTATCGTTGGAAAGCTTATCGAGAGTACTCTCCATAGAAATAATAAAAAGATTCAAAAATATTACCCGATGCCGCCAAATCCACCCATTTCTGAATCTTTTTATTATTTCTATGGAGAGCACTGTCGATAAGCTTTCCAACGATACCCATGTTGTCCCGGCAGAATTTATCCTTGTAGGAGTAATGGCCGGAATAATTATCCTTACCCCAGGATAATTTCAGAAATGGGTGGATTCGTCGGCATCGGGCAATATTTTTGAATCTTTTTATTATTTCTATGGAGAGCACTGTCGATAAGCTTTCCGGGCCGTAATGGCCGGAATAATTATCCTTACCCCAGGATAATTTCAGAAATGGGTGCATTCGGAGGCATCGGGCAACATTTTTGAATCTTTTTATTATTTCTATGGAGAGTACTCTCGATAAGCTTTCCAACGATAACCATGTTGTCCCGGCAGAATTTATCCTTGTAGGAGTAATGGCCGTAATAATTATCCTTACCCCAGGATAATTTCGGAAATGGGTGGATTCGGAGGCATCGGGCAACATTTTTGAATCTTTTTATTATTTCTATGGAGAGTACTCTCGATAAGCTTTCCAACGATACCCATGTTGTCCCGGCAGAATTTATCCTTGTAGGAGTAATGGCCGGAATAATTATCCTTACCCCAGGATAATTTCAGAAATGGGTGGATTCGGCGGCATCGGGGAATATTTTTGAATCTTTTTATTATTTCTATGGAGAGTACTCTCGATAAGCTTTTCAGCGGTATCCATGTTGTCCCGGCAGAATTATCCTTATAGGATCAATGAGCATATAACCTAGCCAACAGAAATAACTCTCTCGGTTTTATAATTTTTACTTAAATATATTTGTTTTCAATTAAAATTATATTTTTGGCTAAAAAAACATTTTTTTTAACTCTGTTAACTTTAACAGCACTCTGTTAATTTTAACAGTACTCTGTTAATTACTGAGTGGTTTGAGTATTTGCTAGATAGATTCGAATCTATCTTAATGGACATATCAAGAGGGAGGGTATAAAAAACGACAACACACTACGGATCAGAGGGCTGCAATGAGTATGATTGAGTAGGCTTGATCACACACAGTGGAAATACAATCAAACTCAATCAGTTGGTCAGATGCAACATGTTCATTCGAGTTACTCAAGCCAAACGAAAAGATTGTGATCAAACATGTATTGATCGAAGTTTTGTGATCGCAATCAAACAGCTCACATGAGTTATTTGTTTACGAACTTATGTTGAATTGTTCATAACGGGTCGATCATCTATGATGAGTCTGATCGGTTTTATTTATCCTAGTTAAGTGAGTGATTTGATTTGATTAAAACACAAATGTTCGAATTTGAGCGAAATCATGATTGTAATTTTACTAAGGATTTCATAACTAAAAGATGTCCCCATTAAAGAAATTGGTACAAATTATATTTAATAAGCATACAATTTTTCATTATACCCTACACCACAAGGTGGTCAGGGTATTATGTCTTTGTGCATTTGTTTGTAACAGGCAAAAGGAAACGAGATAGACCCATAGTTCCTTTTGATGATCTGCATAGAATCACTTTCTGAGTTGATTTATGCATGTCAGTCCGTCTGTCCGTCCGTCCGTCCGTCTGTCCATGTATTCTTGTGAACAAAATGCAGGTCGCATTTATTATCCGATTGAGATGAAATTTTGCAAACAACATTTGTTTGGCCTAAGGACGAACCCTATTGAAATTGGAGATAATCGGTAAAAATTTAGATATAGCTCCCATATATATCTTCGTCCGATTTGCCTTTTATTGTGCCCCAAACGTGTAATATCAGCCCGAATAGTATGGAATTTTTCACATACAACCAAATTAGGCCTGAAAATAAGTATGCCAAATTTTATCGAAATCGGTTCAGATATAGCTATAGCTCCCATATATATATTGTTCATCCGAGTTGTTGTTTTTGTCCTCCGCAGCCGTAATATGCACTTTGTAACAACAATATTTGGGGAAATATATCAAATGCAGCTCAGAAATACCTTTGCTAAATGTTATCGAGATCGGTTCAGATTTGGATATAGCTCCCATATATAACTTCGTCCGATTTACCATTTATTGTGCGCCAAACGTCTAATATTTGTCCAAATGGGATGGAATTTGGCACATACGACCGAATTTAGTCTAGAAGGTAGTATGCCAAATTTATTGTTGTATTTGTTACCCATAGCCGTAATATGCACTCCGTAACAACGATATTCAGGGAAATATATCAAATATAGCTCAGAAATATCTTTGCCAAATTTTATCAAGATCGGTTCAGATTTGGATATAGTTCCCGTATATATTTTTATTCGATTTCAAATTAATTTCGCACCAAATGGGCAATACAAGTCCGAATTTGAAAGATACAAATGCTTCGGCATATTTAGTCCTTTGAATTTTAAATTATAATTATAATCATAGCGTGTATGAGTGAATTCTCCCATAAAAACTTTTAATTATTAAGTGGAGCTCAACTAAATTAGCAAAGTGGTGTAGGGTATCATAAAATCGGCCCCGCCCGACTTTAGGACTTTCTTTACTGGTTTTATTTGGGTTTTTGGGTATGCTAGGCTTCAGTAACTTATCTGAAAAAAAAAAAAAAAAAAAACAAAATTAAATTTTTTAATAAAGAAACACATCATTGGTATTTATTTTACAGTATTGGTCAAGATTTTTCACAAACTTCAACCTTTTCGTTTACCTACACCTGTGTAGTTTCTACTTGCAACAATTTCGGTCGCACTATGACAATATTCTTCCATTTCAAATATTAAAAAAGTCAAAATAAACTGTCCCAACTTGATTAAATGGTTGAATAAACAATGACGCTGAGCGAACTCGATTCAAAGAAGACAATCACGGTTGTGCTTGCTCATTTACATTCATGTGTTCGATCAACTCATGTTGCTGAACACATCAAAAAGTCTCGAACGCTCATGTTTGATTGTGAGTGAAGTGATTCAAACTGAGCGTTCGATCCGATCCGAAGCGAAAACGGTCATTTCATTCAGATCAAACTAAACGACTGCATCAACGAAAATCATGTCAGAAACCGAGTACGCTTGAATTTTTGCATACTCGTTGCAGCCCTCTGCTACGGATGTTCTTATGCAATTTTTTTTACGAACTTCTATGGCATTCCCTCTGGAATCACAACCATGACGCTGGTAGTTTTCTGAATAAACAATGCCTCCTAATTGCAAGGATATTCTCAAAGTATTTATAGCCCTTGTGAGAGATGGTGGTGTGACCTTTTCCTATCCTTGGAATTAAATGATAAATGTCATAAAAAGAAAACCACGCTATCTTTAAAATTGTGCAGAGGTTATGATAAACAACTATTGATTTTCTGCTTTGGAGACTTTTTCATTTCTTCTTTGTTATGGTTTTTTGTTTCGAAGCCTAAAATCGTTTGGTATATAAATCCATTCGCAAGGATATTCATTTCTTATTTATGGTTTCCCAATTTGTTTGGGAACAAAAACAAAAAATAAATTCTTAATTAAATCACCAAACGTTGAAGACAACACACTCATTTACACACAAACAAAAAGGCAGACGGACTGTTTTATATGTCTTCTCCCCGTTGCTTCTTCCTGGCCGTAATGTGTGTGTGTGAAAAAACTGATCCAAAATATAGTAGAGACACATTCATTAAATGTGATATTTGTACCCCAAAGGATATAACGAACTGCCTTGCCAGTCGTTTTCTGTACTGTACTTGGGTTCTAATACGCACACATGCTTAGCCCTCCAATACACACAACATGACAAGTTTAGTAGCTCGCATGGTATTCTGTCATAGACAAAGAGGCAGTGCTACAAAATTTCTATAAAATGGGATGAGCCACGAAGCCTAAAATTTGTCCATTTTGCAATGATGATGAGATGGGAGATTGAAAACTTCAAAGATACATATGGACGTATGGATGTATGGATGTGACTGGTAGCTCCCCTGTGCTTAATATTATTATTATTGTTGTTGTTGTTATTGTTATCAAACATCAGAGGAACAAAGAATGAAAATAAATTTGATATTTCTGTGGTATAAAATAAATATCATTTACATAAACGTACATATGTACGTTTCTATTCTATGTGAACACACCACCCACAGTCACATATCAATGTGGGATTTATGCATTTGTAGATTTTGCATATATTATCCTCCCCCACCTCCCCTTGTACATCATTTTAAAATTTGTGTATGGCCAAGCGACCAACCAAGCAACCAACCACCATGCATTTCCCCCCACCTATGTATGTATGTATATTTGAATTTTGTTATACCCATGCACATGTATGCGTCTCCTACACATATTTATAATCTAATGCCATGTACACATGTATTTTGGCTACATATAATTTTATACATATGTAAATAATTTTAAAATTTATAATCAAAGTATACACACACTGTGCCCACTTGTCGCCGTCGATTATGGTACATGGGCCCGACAAATGCATAACGCCACTCAAAATAGAGCCATAGAAAATGTTGTCCGCTCTTCCGAATTCTTGTCCATAAAGTCACAGAGGTATATTTCTGATGTGAGACATTCCCATGGAAAATTGTAAAACAATCAAATTTGACAAAAACGATACCAGTTGTCGTCAGTGAATTTATCTTGACATCTGGAATTGAGAAAAAAAATGAAAATATACCCCTATTCCGGCATTGTAGATAAAACTACACTCTTAGCCCCTTCCAACGATACACATATTTTATAGCTACTGAAATGGATATATATATTTATACTCTCAACCTTGGAAAGGTTTGTAGCATGTCTAAATATTCGTCGTAGACCCCATAATGTATGTATATTCATAATCAGTATAAAATTCTAAGTCAAATTAATGATGCCCGTCTGTCTGTGTGTCCGTCTGTCTGTTGAAATCACAATACAGGCCACATTATTTGACGTAGAGCGTCAACATTTAGCAGAATAATTTGTATTGTGTCTAGGATGATTGGTATTGAAAATGACATATATCGGTCCACGTTTTGGTATGGTCCCCATATAGCGGTATCTCCCGATATTCGGTGTTTTGATGATTTTTGCCGCATTTTTTCATGGATTTGTCTAAAAATTGGTATTTGTTGGTCATAGTGGGTTCTAGCTCCGGTGGCGAAACTTTGCATGTATAGGTCCACGTTTTGGTATAGCCCCCATATAACGGTACCTCCCGATTTTCGGTATTTTGATAATTTTTGCCACATTTTTTCACGGATTTGTCTGAGAATTGGTATTAGTTGGTCATAATAGGTTCTAGCTCAGTTGGCGAAACATTGTATGTATAGGTCCACGTTTTTGTATAGCCCTATATAACGATACCTCCCAATATTCGGTATTTTGATGATTTTAGATACAATATTCAACGAAATTGTTTGAAATTTCGTATTTAAATTCCTAATAGGTACTACAGCCTCTGACAGAAAACTGTCTATGCAGGTCCAGCTTTTCGTATAGCCCCGATATAACGGTACCTCCCTATATTCGGTATTTTACTTACTGCTTTTTTACTGTTAATACTCAAAATGCAATATTTGTACAGTTGGACAATTTTTTTTAATCAAAACTTCAAACATCACAGTTAATTTTCAAACATTCAAAGTTTGGCATATTATTCAAGTTTTTTCCTTTTTCGGAACGAATAATAGGAAAATGTTTACCTTTTACACCAAAATGTATTCTAAATCTTTCATTTTGAAATTTACCGAGGAGGATATTAGAAAAAGCATTGCACAATGGACCCCCAACCAATTTTTCTGTCCAAAACTATATCAACGTCTCCATACCAGTTAAAATACGCATTTTCCAAACAATCTCTATTTCTCAACCGCAGATACCAACAGTGATCTTAATATCAAATTTCAGGATTTCAGCTTTTAATTTCCCCCATTACCAATTTTTGTACCACTTACGCATAGTACAATTATAGTACGCATATCCACAACCAGCTCCCTCTCAACCACAGACACCATATCTAGTTTCAGGATTTCAGCTCCATTCCTTCATCTAATACCAAATTAGTACTTTTCGTGCAAATTTAGTAAACATTTCTAAACCACCTCCAAATCCCAAATTCAGGTACCAACAGAGAGCTCTATATCAAATTTCCGGATTTCAGCTCTATTTCTTTACCCAATAACAATTTAGTACCATTTAGTTCTTTTCGTATTGTAGTACGTATTTCTACAACCACATCCATATCTCAACTCCAGGTACCAACAGAGCCATCAATATCAAATTTGAGGATTCCAGTTCTATTTCTTCACCCAGTACAAAATTTAGTACCATTTGTTACTTTTCGTTCAAATAAAGGACGCATATCTAAAACCAGATCCTTCACGCAGACACTAACAGTGACATCTATATAAAATTTCGGCATTTAAACTCTATTCCTTCACCCAATAACAATTTAGTACCATTTAGTACTTTTCGTGCAAATATAGGACGCATATTCAAAATTACCTCCACATCTCAATCGTAAGCACCTACAGTTATCACAATATAAAATCTCGAGGTTTCAGCTCTATGCCTTCACCCAATACCAAATTTGGTACTATTTAGTACTTTCCGTACAATTATTGTATATATTTCCAAAACCACCTCCATATTTCAATCCCATCCGACAAATATTGAAAAATGAGCTCGGGGTAAAGCCATTGAAATTTCAAAAAGTGGAAGAACTTGCACCGCAACAGAAAGAAAATAGACTCAAAAGAGCTAAAGAGTTGCTTCGCTTGGCCGAAAGTGGTGAACTGCCGAATTCGGTTTTCTCCGAACAGAAAACATTCGTTGTCCAGAAGTTTGTAAACAAACAAAATGATTGTGTTTACTTGCCAAAGAGGTCAGCTGAAAATGTGCACCTTCGTTTGGCCACTAGAACTCAAGCGCCGGCCATGGTGATACCGCAGAGCAACAAAAAAAAATTAAAAACTATGGGGTTTACTTTATATATACATATATATAAAGGGCTGGGGCTTGTTTTGGGCTAGGAATACATACGCTACCATGAATTAATTAATTTTTACCAAAAAAAAAAAAATACATATTTAATAAGTGCTCCTAAAACTTGGTATGAATTTCAACTATATATACAGGATTGACTCATATCCCATGGGGGCCTTTTGACATACGTTCACAAAATGCCTGAAATTGTGCGAGTCGTATTATGGTTGCTCATGGGTGTGTGGGTGTGTGTATGTATGGGTTGGAACGTGTGCCTTTGTATGTGTCCAAAAGTAATGACCAAACTTGGAATATATCTAAATACATATATACACATCTATATTCGTACCATATATGTAGGTATGTACCCATGGTTGTATGCATGCGTTTTCGCTATATTATGTGGTTGATTCCTGTGATAATTTGTGAAAATAGACTTGAGGGAAGAGGAGAAGGTAGTGTGTGGGGGGGTTTATACATGGGGCCGGCCATACACATTACCATGGACAGAGAACGCGAGCGACGTTATTATCAAAGGTAGAAATGTAAATTATTTAATGGGGTTAACATAAGTGCTTGGTGATGCGGGGGACAAACATGGTGAGTCGGGCCTGGCGATATTTACTAAATTTGGGGGGAATTTGCTGCCACCCAGCCAGCAATTAGTAAAACCCCTTTTCATTATTCTGACATAGACACACATAGCCACACATATTTGTCTGCAGTTCTACACCGCCAAAAACCAAAATGATTTGAAATATGTTCCAAAGTCCTGACTGCATAAAATGTGTGGGAGGTGGGGGTTAGGGTTTTGGTTGTGTTGGCATCTTTTGCATAATAATCAACACCGTCAAAGGATGTTTCACCGTGTATTTGTCATGTATAAGTGAATACATATTATGTGTGCATGTGTGTATGAGTGTGTGTGTGTACGCGTACATTATGGATTCTATGTATATGTATAAATTTAGATAATTAAGGTTTCTTGTTAGGAATTAATTTTCCAAATTGAATTTTGAAATGGCGGCAGCTGTACAAAAATTATGGAAATTTTGTGAGGAGGGGAGGGGAAAGGGAGGGATGCAGGAAACATGTCGTGTATCATTTATGATATTTGTAAATGTGAAAAGGCATGGCAGGCATTTCTCTGGCATATTTGCACACAAACACATGTGTTGTGCAATTTTTCACAAAACCCACAATCTCTCCACCAATACATGTGAAATTTCAGCTAGCTACCCATACATATGTAAATACCTACCCAGTATGTATAAATGTGAACATTCAAATGTAAATGGCAAAAGTAAATAAGCACAAGGATAATGATGCAAAAGTTAAAATTTCAAGTTATAAATTTCCATGGCATACCTCTAAGTTTCGTCTACCTCTTGCTTCTGTTGCCACCACCTTCCAACGCCTAGTTGGAAATATGGTGGTTAGTAACACACAAGCAGCCAGTCGTAAGTCTTTCGTTCCTTAACTCATTCGTTTCATTTCGTTTTATAACTAGTAGTAGTTTTCGCATTTCTTCTAAGACTAGAATATTCTTCTTCTTCTTCTACAATTTCCCAACCACCACCCAAACCGGAAAAGGTAATAAAAAGTTTCAATATTTTTTTTTTTTCGTCGTACTCGCAGCTAAAACTATAAATATACAAATGTTTTTTTTGTTGTTGTTTTCCTTTTTGTAAAATAAAAACGAAGAACATATAATACATAGCGACATATATATGTTTTAAATACAGGGTGTTACGTTTGTGGCCTTCAGTCTTTTTAATACGAAAACGTACCATTTATATATATGAAATCATGATATTGGTAGCGATCGGAAAATATGAAAAGCTGTCGATTTCGGTTTGAAAAATCATTACTCTGTAATATGAAGCTATGCCAATGGGGAAATGTTCCAGACCTAAACAATCATTTGATTGAATCTTCTACAATAACCAAACAAACAAAAAACAAGTAAAAAAGATGAAAGGCAGGACCGAACGTTGAATACCCTCCACCATTTGGAAAGAATTTGGCAATTTTCAAAAAAATAAAATCCGTTAAAAATTATGAGAATATCTTTAAAATACCGAATGTAGCCGTGATATTAGGGTCTATGCGACGACGTGGACCTGCACAGACAGTTTTCTGTCTTAGGCTGTAGTATCCATTACGAACTTCAAATACCAAATTTGAACCAATTCGAGTGAATTATGTCGCTAAAATCTTTAAAATACCGGGAGGTACTATAACATGGGGTCTATATATCCATTACGAACTTCAAATACCAAATTCCAGTGAATGATGTCGCTAAAATCATCAAAATACCGAATATCGGAAGGTACCGTTATATACGCACTTCAATACCAAATTTGAAACTATTCCCGTGAATAATGTTGCTAAAATCATCTAAATACCGAAAATAGGGAGGTACCATAATATGGGGACTATACGAAGGCGTGGACCTACATGGCCCATTTTCAGTACCAAAGGTCCTGCAGACATGATATGCATTCGAGTAAAATTTTATCAACCTACTTCAATTCGATCGGAAGCTAGAGTGATTTCCACAGACGGACGGACATAGAATTTTATGCTGATGTGGGGTGAAGAGTATAACAAGTGAAAAAGTATTAGTCGGTTATGACGACAGATGTGTACCCTCAGCCAATGTTCGACTTTTGTTGTGATTATTCAAATTGTTGACCCTCTATGGAGTAGGTCCATTGGGCCAATGTATTGCGACCTACCAGGTTAGCACCATATTGGTGACTTCCTTCACTTAATAAGAGATACCAGATAGTATTCCATTTTTATACTTCTTCTAATACCCATATGGACAAAATGACAAGAAAATCGAACATTTATATCCAATTTTATGCAGAATCATAAATTCCATATTCACCTCAGGTTTCTGGTTGAGAGAAATATTTGGATATAGCTAGTTGTAAAGAATCGCTGACTTATTTCGCAAGTTATGACAGATGAAAGTATTGAAAATTGTGACCCTTTGTGGGCGAGGTACCAGAAGGGTTTCGCAGATATATATCATCTTCACAACAAATCTTGTGTTAGCAAAAATATTTGAATGCTTATTTCGCTTTTATTGAGCGATTTGTTTTTTTCAAAATCTTGAACCTTATGTGTGTAAGGTACCAGAAGAACTGGTCCGATATGTACCATAGCTATAACAGATTTTGTGTTGATGGTAATATTGAGATGTGCCAAGTCTGATTGGAATCGAATGTCAATTTCCCGTTTTATGAGGTTCATGGATATTCAAAATGGACCGAAGTGGACCGATATTGTGTTAGTTGAAATATTGGAATGTGTGAAATATAAAGAAAATCGGATGCTTATTTCGGATATATTTATAACAGATCTTGTATTTATGGAAATATTGAGATGTGCCAAGTCTGATTGCAATCGGATGTTAATTTCGCATTTCATGAGCTTCATAGTTATTCAAAATTTTGACCCTTTGTGGATGATTTACCAGAAAGAGTAGACCGATATATTCTATCTTTACAACAGACCTTGGGTTAATAAAAATATCGTGATGTGTGTAATTTGAAGACAATCGGACACTTACATCACATTTACCATCGTTCTCCACTCATAAACAAACGTTGTTTTTATAAAAACAACAATAATGGGATTTCGCCTGACGATTTTGCAACAACAAAATACTATGGTATCCCAAACAAGCAAGCCAAACTCTGTTCAATTATTCTAAATTTTGACCCTTTGTGGGGAGGTACTTGATGGAGTGGACCGATATTGTCCATTTTCGCACATGGCATAGCACTGATGCAATTTTAGGATTTGCAAAGTTGGAGCAAACTCGGTTTATCGTTTCTCTTTCTGTGCAAAAAATATTTATTTTGAAAGTTTCGGCCTTTTGTTTGCGAGGTATCAGAAGGAGTAGACCGATGTATTCCATCTTGGCACCAGACCTTGAGTTGATAAAATTATTGAGATGCGTGAAATTTGAAGACAATCGGACTTTTAAATCACATATTATATGAGTTGTAATTATTCAAAATATTGACCCTTTGTATGGAGATATTTGATGGAGTGGATCGATATTGTCCATTTTCACACCTGACCTAGAACTGACGAAAATATTATGATTTGCAAAATTGGAGCAAAATCGGACTATCGTTTCACTTTCTATGTAGAAAATATTTTTTTTAAAAAGTTCAACCTTTTGTAGGGGAGGTGGCCGAAGGAGTGAACCGATATTGCCCATCTCCGAACTCGATCTGACTTTGACAAAAATATTACGATTTACCAAGTTTGGACCGAATCGGATACTCCCTTCGAGAGTTATCATGCGCACCACCCAGCCATACAGACAGACAGACCGGCGGACATCGCTAGATCGACTCCAAATGTTCTGAAACGGGTTTGGTCCAAAGAGACCTAGAGTCTAAAATCGTTATTTCGACTAGGCACGTTTTGAACGTATCAAGTGAAATATACCCTCTAGCCATAGGGCTGAGGGTATGAAAAATGAGGTGGATTTTTTAGCCATATTTGAATATTTCTATTGTTTATAAATTATAGACTCAACGTAGAGTAGAATTACCCTTGGCTATTCTAAGCTAAAGCAAACTCATTTCAGTATCTCCCTCCTTTAAAAATACTGTTTCCTAAATACACCACTATTACTGGTATAAAATTCAACCTCTTCTTTTTCTAAATTTCATTTCTTCTTCGTCTTCATCTTCCCATTATCATTACTTTTTTCCTCTCCTTCTCGCTCATAAATTTAGTTATGGTATAAATTTGGCTTTTAAAGTGTAAACAAAAACCCTTAAAGAATATCACATTACAATCGCATGGTTTACATGTGTGAGTTTTAGTTTTTTTCCCTTTCAAATTCAAAACAAAAACAACTACACACATGTATATGGATGTGTGCGTGTCCTTCTTCCATTTTTTTCTGGTTCTGTTACTGCAGCTACTTCGGTTGTCGGCTGTGGCAAACAACACAACGTCAGTAACCTAAAATAAAGTAACAAAAAAATACCCTGCAAGCATTTGGATGTGAGTTTTTAACTCCATCACCTAATATTATACTACTTTGTCGCTTCCTGCTTGTGAAACGTCGATAGTTGGTCGATTTGCAATAACAATTCTATTGCCCCACTACAATCAACTAATTTTCATCTCCAATAGTAACTTTTTTGGCACTTCCCGAAGATTAAAGAGCGATTGTTTTGTTTTACTCCCAAAACGGAGAACAAAATTAAACGGGTTCAGTTTGTCGGAGATCGGCATTGGTGCACGAATGAAAAAAAATCTATTAAATGAAAAAATATATTTAAATTATTTAGTGAAATATAGTTGTGCCCTTTTTCAGTATTTTTTAGTGTATGTGTTCAAATAATTTTTTAAAAAAGAAGTGATATACAAAAATAAAAAAATTAATATTATTTAGTGAAAAAATAAAATTAAATTTTGTGTTAATAACTGTGTTTTACTTATGCTTTTTGTTAAACAAATAATAATTTTATTTTAAAGACTTCCAGCTCTTTTTTACTTTCTGAAGGCATTGCATATCGTATACAAATCAATAAAGTCACCAACAGTCGATGAAAACCCACGCCCTCAATCTCGAATCTTTAACCAAAAAGGTAAACCGTTCGGGAAGAAATGAACCACGCTCTCGTTACTTCCTTAAATTACCTTTATTGTAACGACTGAACGTTACTTAGTCTTTAATTTCATCTGCCACTAAAAAGTCAATGTTGAGAAGTAACGAGTGCGTGGTTCATTTCTTCCCGAACGGTTTAACTTTTTGGTTAAAGATTCGACATCGCCGGCGAGGGTTTTCATCGCCTGTTGGTGACTCTTTAGTTATGTCAGCGACAAAAAATGCTTGCTGGGTAAAAAAGAAATAAAGAACTCAAATCCTCACATCCTGTATTGGTATGAGTTGTGATGAACACGTGTTGTCGTTAATACCAACACTTACACACACACACACATCACAAGCAATGGAAGCTGGGTAAGCATAAAAAAATCCATAAAAACAAGGAATAGAAAACAAAAACACGATTAACATCCTGTTTTTACTACTTCATGTTGTTTTCCTACTTTTTTGCTCGTCTACTGTTTAGAATTTGAGAACAAAAGTAAGGATATTTATTGTTCTCATGTGTTCTCTTTTGTGGATTTTGGCTCTCTTTTTTCATGTCTCTTTTTTTGAATTTTGCATACATTTTCTCTTATGCCATATTACCTTACTATTTCAGTTTTCTCTCCGAGAGAAAGGACTACAACTTTTATTTCGTTTGTTTATTATAAAAAATGAGATTTAGGGTTGCCAAATCATTAAAAAAATAAGAGCAATGATAAGGCTAACCATACAGCATGACATCATGGAAGCGAATTGTATTTGTCATTTGTTTTGTGTGGAAAATACGAAAAGCCATTATAGCAAACTCTAATAATTCGATAAAATGACCCCTATAGTTCGTATAAATTGTACAGCAATCATAAAATAACACATCCACACATACAGTCCCCATAAATACTAGACTGAAGAAAATAATGCCCAGTATTAAAAAGAGAAGAGCATCATGTACGATTCAATCGTTTCTCTTATGAAGAAGTTGGCGTTATAGAACTGATATTTTCTTATTTGACTTATTAAGGCCTAATTACACATTATTTTAGAGTAATATCAAAGTAAAAAAAGATATAGGTTGATGCATCAACGCTTCGGAACATTGATATGTCAAAATTTTTAAAATGTTTTCTTAAAAATAAGTACATTTTTAATTTTCTTATACGACACCAATCGGAGGTTGTTTTGATATGCATTTTTCACAATTTCTACAAATTTGACTAACTTTTCATTTAAAGTTATCAATTTCAAATTTGGTTTGACAGTTCTTTGTCCCAGCAGCTGTGACGATGCGACTACCTGTATTCTAATATGTAAAGTGACTTATTCATATTTTACATTTTAATAGCATACTTTAAGGATCTCCAAATATTTGTTAGACATAAGAGTAACGCATTACCATATGAATTATATACAGGGTGAGATAAAAAAACTGCAACCACCTTCAGACTGCTGTCATTTCTAATCCACTCATCCGACAACTATTAATATTATTCCAGTGACAACTCATTATATTGTTTACAAGCGTACAAAAGCATTTTGGTGAGAATTTTTCAGAACTAAAGTTATTCGTGATGGAATTCAAGCGTGATAGTGTGATTTCTTTATATTTGGCTGGAAAACCACAATTAGCTATCGTTAGAGCACTCCAGCATTTAAATGTGAATAAATTTTTTGTTTCTCGCACCATCACTCGATACCGTGATACTGGTAGCGTAGTCCGACGTCAAGGAAGTGAACGGAAGAAAACAGGCACCATCAGCAGAAATGGTTCGAGTAAAGAAGCGACTTGATCGAAACCCAGCTGCGAGCTGAACATATCGCAATATTGCATTCGGCAAATATTGAAAAATGAGCTCGGGGTAAAGCCATTGATATGCCGAATTTGATTTTCTTCTATCAGAAAACATTCGTTGTCCAGCAGTTTGTAAAATGTGCACCTTCGGCCATCAGGATTCAATCGTCGACCATGGTGAGAGTGCGGACCGCCATAACAGCCATTGGTCGTTCTCCGCTCGTATTAATCGACCGTGGCATCAGAATAAAATATTTTGAAAATATTCTGTAGGGTGTATTAAGGCCTTGGGCACGCAAACATTTTGGCCGCAGACCTTGGATATTCCAGAAGGACTCAGCACGCGCCACCCAAGAATGGTTACAAAATGAGGTTCCTCGTTTCATTTCCATTGCACAAAGGCCACCAAAATCTCCGGATACCAATCCGTTGGACTATTGTGTCTGGAGTATTTTGGATCATCTCAAGCAAGCGCTTCGCCGGGAATGGGCCAAAATACTGCTATATAAGAATGTGCAAAGTTGTAGCAAAATCGGGTTATCCTTTCTCTTTCTGTGCAGTAAATTATTTTCTTGGAAAATGTTCTAGATTTTTTCTTCTAGGGTTTAAATTTCTTAGAAATAGATTTTTAGACAATTCCATTGAAAAAATTAGCTAAAATCATCAAAATGTCGAATATATAGAGGTACCTTTTTTGTGGGATATACGATATCGTGGACCTATATAGACAATACTCTTCCAGGGGGTAAAGTACTTAGAATTAACTCCTTTTGTGGATTTGACCGATATACCCCATCTTCGAACTTGACCCGCCAAAAGACTGAACTGTGCAAAATTTTAGCTTCCTATATTTATTCGTTTTGACTCTAGTGTGATTACAACACACGGACAGACGGATGGACGGACCGTCTTAGAATTTTACGCTGATCAAGAATATATTTTGTTATGTCTATAATTATTATTTCGATGAGTTACAAACGGAATGGCGAACTTAATATACCCTCCAAACTATGTGTGGAGGATGATATAAAAATAAGTCCTTCGTGCAGATTATCTGTGAGTGGCGGTATGCTATAAAGTATACAATCAAAATCTTCATCTACAACAATACAGAATAAGTGCATTGTTGGTCTTTTACTATGGAATATGTGAAGCTAATTTTTTCTTTACGGCAGAGTGTCGTATCTTCTAAAGGGTAGATGCTACCGATGTGTAGTTTAGTTTTAAATGTTGCTTTCACATTTTCCACCCCTTTTGCAATGCAGCATCATATGTGTATTTACACGGACATGTGTATTTTGTGCATTTGGACGTATGAGTATGTTTGTGTGTATACATACAAACATAATTAATAATGATTAATGCCTTCATTTCCATTCTATGTATATATGTCTTTTTTCTACCCTCCATATACATATTTTGTTTAAAAATAGAAACAAACAAAAATGTAGCACATAAATTCCAATTATGGTGATAATTTATCATTTTTTTGCTTGCCGCTACTTCTGCTGGCTGGCAGCATACAGATTTCTCAGGAGCACAAGAGCATGGAATAGTATTTCGAGTAGTAAGCAGACCGAGGAAATTACATGTGGGTTTGTCTGAAACTCTATGTAAAATAGTGGAAATTAAATAGTTTAAAGCAACCCTTTTTAAAATAGTTAATTTGCTTGAAAATATAAAACTTTTTTATTATTGCACTGTGCAACACAAAAAAATTGGGGGGGAAAATCTAGCGGAATATGAAAGCAGGGTTAAGAAAAGTAGACACGTTTATCGGCATTTCGAAAGTTTACATCGCAAAGTAGCCTCAATAAAGGGGACAAGTTCCTTTCTCTCTTTCACATTTGTTGATATTATCGGACTAAGATTACTCGGAATCCGTACATTTTAAGTATATAGCATCTTCGACAATATTGCAGATAAAATGTTGATATATATTTTTTAAATATAAAAATATACGTTAAAATATATAATATTGATAATGTTAATATAAAAACTCAACATTTCAAAATTAAATGGAAAACATGGTGAAAACGTAAAAATACTTCAAAACGGAGTTATCCTTACAAGGGGGCTATTCCCAAAAGTGGACCGATATGACCATTTTCGGTACCAATGATTCGGCATGTAATCCAAAAATCTCTATTAAATTTCAAAGCTCTATCATAAATATTGCGAAATATTTCTAAAAGTATAGGGGTCCCTTTGTATATGGTCAAAACTATATAGGGACATTAACGCGGCAAAACAATAGAGGTAAACTTATTTGCTAAAACGAATATGGCAGCCCTTTTCTGTCGTACTCGACCTTGTTATTTTTCAAATAAATCAGTCAGTCGGTTTCCCAATGGATGTATAACCTCAACTAATGTTCGATTATTTTAATATATTTTGACTTCTGTTATGATTTCTCAAATTGTTAATCCTTTAGGCTCCGAAGGAATGAGCCAATATTGTCCATTTCGTATCGGATCTAAATAAATATGATACAAATATTGCGACGTGCCAGGTTTGGACTACTACCTTCACTTTATATGAAATATGTGATATTTTTTTGAAAAATTTCAAATGTGCATGAGGTACCAGATATAGTCGACCGAAGTATTCCATTTTCATACTTAGAAATACAGATAAAAAAAAATATTGGCATGAGTAAAATTACAAGAGCATTCACAGGGTGAGATAAAAAACGCCATCATTTTCAGATTTTTTTTTTTAAATTTTATTGAATGAAAGCAAAAAAATGTCGGAAATAGCATCAAATTTTAGAATTTAGAAGTTTAGATTTGTTCGAATTGGTCACCTTTGGTACGAATTATGGCCTTGACCGCCACACGCTGCCCAAATGTTGCTCTGTGGTATTTAGGTCCATTCCCGGCGAAGCGCTTGCTTGAGGTGATCGACAGCTTGGTATTCTTTAGTGCCAACCTTGCTTTCCAAAATACTCCAGACACAATAGTCCAGCGGATTGATATCCGGAGATTTTGGTGGCCATTGTGCGCTGGAAATGAAGCGAGGAACCTAATTTTGTAACCACTTTGGGGTGGCGCGTGCTGAGTGCGATGGTGGTGCTGAGTCCTTTTGGAATGTTCAAGGTCTGCAAACAAAATATTTGCGTATCCAAGAATATTTTCGCGATAATATTCGGCATTTATTCTGATGCCACGGTCGATTAATACGAGCGGAGAGCGACCATCGGCTGTTATAGCGGCCCACACCATCGCCATGGCCTGCGCTTGAGTTCTGGTGGCCAACCGAAGGTGCACATTTTCAGCTGACCTCTTTGCCAAGTAATCACGATCATATTGTGTTGGTTTACAAACTGCTGGTAAACGAATGGTTGCAGTTTTTTCATCTCACCCTGTATATCCAATTTTATGCGAAATCATAAATTCCGATAAATTCCATATTCACCTCAGTTTTTTTGTTAAGAGAAATATTTAGATATAACAAGTTGTAAAGAATAGCTTACTTTTTTCGCAAATTATGACAGACAAAAGTATTGAAAATTGTGACCCTTTATGGGCAAGGTACCAGATATATATATGATTTTCACGACAGATCTTGTGTTAGCAAAAATGTTTGTGTGTGTGAAATTTGAAGAGAGTTGGATGTTTATTTCGCTATTTATGAGCTTTATGGATATTCAAAATTTTGAACCTTTGTGGGGGAGGTATCAGAAGGAGTGGACCGATATATTCCATCTTCACACCAGACCTTGGATTAATAGAAATATTGTGATGTTTGTAATTTAAAGACAATCGAACTCTATCATCACATTTTGTAAGAGTTATAATTATTCCAAATTATGAACGTTTGTGGGGCAGGTACTTGGTGGAGTGGATCGACATTGTCCATTTTCGCATCTGACCTAGCACTGATCCAAATGCTAGGATTTGCATAGTTGGAGCAAAATCGGATTATCCTTTGTCTTTCTGTGTAGTAAGTTATTTTATTGGATAATAACAATATCCATCTCTGCATTTTCTGTAATTTACTTTGTCAAAATTTAACTTCTTTGGAAACTATCGAAGGTATAATTTTGAAAAATAGATTTGATTGTTCAAGTTAACTTTGATAATTCTACCCTCAATCTGAATGAATTCCATTGTAACGATACGTTTACATACAAATAATTATCCTGGTTAACCATTACAATGTAAACACGCTATTATACTCTCATAGAAAATCACAACAACAACAATGTGGTGCTTGTTTACAAAATGTTGACGTGATGTGGAGCAACAATACTTATTACTTTGCTATAGCCTTTTAAGCTTTTTCATCCTCGTTCAAGTTTCCCCACGAAAATAAAAAAAAACAAAATTTGGTTATGAACATGTAACAACAATAACAAATAATTGCGAAAAGGAGCATTATTTTCTAAACCTAAAACTTGACTTGTATTCAATCAGCAAAATATACACATTAAACGTTTAGTAGCGTGCGTTAGTTGGATGTGAAACTATACATACGTTCATACGAGGTAACAAACACACGACACGAACTCTCAAAACGATAGCCAAGCAACCCAGCTACTCTTTTTTCCGAGGTTAGTTTTTTGAAACTTAATACCGTATTGCTTTCAAAATCCATAACAACTGTGTGAAAGTACCATTATATTCGGAAAATAGTTTTTTGACAAATGGCAGAAAAATCGGAAGATATACAAATACTTTTTCAAAAACTTAAATTAGAAACAAGTAAAAAAGCAGCAAATTCGGCCGGGCCGAACTTTGAATACCTCCACCATTTGGAAAAAATTGGAAATTTTCGAAAAAAGGTAAACTTTGTTCAAAATTCCGTTATAAAAGTCCGTCTTCAATTGAGCTTACGATCTCGTCAATTGGGTAAATTTTTTTTTTTGTCATAGGAGTTATTTTAAAATAACTTCTGGGGAGAATATCCCAGGCAAAAAACAAGGGAACTGATGAGGATTGGTGGCTCTTTCCGAAACCTAGGTATTCCCTGCCTTACCCCCTGGTAAACATTGCCATCATTCTCCACTTATAAACAAATGTTGTTTTATAAAAACAACAATACTGAGATTAAGCCTGACGATTTTTGCAACAACAAAATACTACAGTATCCCAGACAAACATGCCAACACTATTCCGTTAGAATCTTAAAAAAAACGAATATATGGAGTTACCGTTATATCGGGGTCTGTTCGAAGACAATTGACCTGCATAAGCATTTTTTGTCATAGGCCATTACAATATTCAAATACGAAACTTGGAACAATTCCAGTGAATAATGACGCAAAAACATCAAAATACCGAATATAGGGAGGTACCGATATTCAGGGGCTATTCGGAGACCTGGACCTGCATTGACAATATTCTGTCATAGATTGAAGTACCTATTAAGAACTTCAAATACGAAATTTGGAACAATTTCAGTGAATAAAGTCGTTGAAATCATAAAAATACCGAATATGGGGAGATACATTTATATCGGTGCTATTCGGAGACCTGGACCTGCATAGACAATTTTCTGCCATAGACTGTAGTACCCATTATAAACTTCAAATATGAAATTTGAAGCAATTCCGGTGAATAATGTCGCTGAAATCAGCAAAATACCGAATATGGGGTTGTACCGTTATATGGGGGCTATTCGGAGACCTGGACCTGCATAGAAAATTTTCTGTCATAGGCTGTAGTATCCTTACGAACTTCAAATACCAAATATGAAACATTTCCAGTGAATAGTGTTGCTAAAATCATCAGAATTCCGAATATCGGGCGGTACCGTTATATGAGGGCTATACGAAGACGTGGACCAGCACAGACAATTTTCTGTCTTAGGTTGTAGCCTAATTTGGAACAATTCCGGTGAATAAAGTCGTTGAAATCATAAAAATGTCGAATATGGGGAGATACATTTATATGGGTGCTATTCGGAGATCTGGACCCTGCATAGACAATTTTCTGCCATAGACTGTAGTACCCATTATAAACTTCATATATGAAATTTGAAACAATTCCCTTGAATAATGTCACTAAAATCATCAAAATACCGAATATGGGGAGGTACAGTTATTTGGGGCTATTCGGAGACCTGACCTGCATAGACAATTTTCTGTCATAGACTGTAGTAACCATTAGGAATTTCAAATACCAAATTGGAAACAATTCTGGTGAATAATGTCGCTAAAATCATCAAAATACCGAATATATAGGTACAGTTATATGGGGGCTATAACTAAATGTGCACCTATATAGCCCATGTTTAGTACCAAAAGTCCTGTATACGAAATTCACATTTGAGTAAAATTTTATCAACCTACTTCAATTCGTTGGGAAATCTACATAGAATTTTATGCTGATCAAGAATATATATACTTTGTGGGGTCTTAAATGTTCAGATAATTGATATGAAATTCGAATAGAAATTTAAATATTTTCGAAAGTTTTATCCGAAAATCTTAAAAATTTATTGATTCGAAACTCGTAAAGTTATCCTGAAAACATTATAGCTCTTTTCGCTATTATCCTGAATTCACTCCCTTCCAAAAGAATCTAGAGCGGAAAATATTGCTCTTAGTTGAGAAAAATTTAAAAATACAAAAATGTCGTTACTATTTTGGCAGACCTTAATCGGTAATCATCTTCTACAGAGTCAATTCAGTATTTGGATCTTCTGGCGCAATTTAATGTGAATTTTAGTATTTTGGTTTACTGGGTGAGCATACATGCTCATTCATTATATACTCATGTGTATAAAAGTACACACACTCACATCATCGAAACCCCAACATTAAGCTATATATATACGAATATATGCATTCTCTCACACACATAAACCACACTTTCTAACACAATAAAGGGATAATGAGTCTGGTTTTTGCTAACAACGAGGACTGATTAACCGATGAGAGCCGTGGTTAAGATTAGAATAGAATCAATGTAAGTATAGTATAGATACGTTATATAATATATAATTTATGTGTGTGTAAGCTTGCCTGCAGATTACGTTAAAGTAAACGATTATTTTCCTATGGATTTGTCTAAAAATTGGTATTTGTAGGTCAAAGTGGGTTCTAGCTCTGGTGGCGAAACATTCTATGTATATATTCTATCTACGTTTTTGTATAGCCCCCATATAACGGTACCTTCCGATCTTCAGTGTTTTGATGATTTCGCCCACGTTTTTCCACGGATTCGTCTACAAATTGGTATACATATGTAGGTCATAATAGGTTCTAGTTCGTGTGGCGAGACATTGTATAGGTCCACGTTTTGGTATAGCACCCATACAACGGCATTATTTTTGCCACATTTTTCCATGGATCTGTCTAAAAGTATAAATAACTTGAATATCTCTAGCTGTTCCAATTTCCCTGAATATCCGGATGAACTTGACGTTTCATTGATTTTAACATTTATTCTTAGAAAAATGCTTCCTTTACTTCTTGTGAATGTGGGACCATTTTTATTGAATTGTGAGGTGTGTTTGTGGCCGTTTTTATTTCCTTGCAATTGTAATGTATCTCAACGCTTAGAGTTGCCAAATTTCAACAAATATATGTATATTGAGAGTTGCCAAAATTTATAAAACTAAATCTTCCTTAACGGTAAACAAAAACTTAGAAAAGTCACTGTGTCACTAGTTCCAACATAATATTCGTTAAGGGTGATTTTTAAGAGCCATAGGAAAATTAAAAAACTACTGAATTTTAATGTTTGTAGATTATTTTACGCAACTGTTGACCCCAACTGCGCCTCAAATGGTCCATCTGCTCATTCCAATTTTGTCATACTCTTTCACATTTCGCCCGGTATCACACGAATAAATGTTTCTTTGTTGATGCAGGTTGGTATGATATGTGTAGGCATGAGCTTTAACATAGCCCCACAAAAAATAGCCTAAAGGCGTTAAATTGCACGATCTGGGCGTCAAATTTAAAGGTCCCGAATGTAAACCAAAATGTTCGCCGAACTCGCCTCTCAATATGATTTATATTTGGTCAAGCAATTTAAAAACATATTTATTTGGAAATACCAAGGTCTAGGCTCATTTTTAATTTTTTTATGCTAAATTTCTATTTACGACGGACAAATTGTTTCATTTTGACAAGTCAGCTGATTGCCTGCATGTTTATGCAGGGATTGCGTCAGTTTACTTTTCCCAGTTTTCTTGCAAAATAAAAAAGAAAGAAAAATTACCTACCATACTCTCTCTCTCTCAGAAAGAACCTGCTGGACAATTCCTACAGGTAAAGTAACCCAGACCCATTTTTGTAATATATGTACGTGAAAATTCCCTCAGTACTATTTACATTGGAGATGTTGTCATACAAACATATTATATTGGCAACTCTGGTTTCTATTTCACACTTGCTTTTAACCACTCTTCCACTCTCTGTGTTGTTTTTTCGTCATAACTAACTGTTAACAAGTCCTTCTGTCATGCCACATGACCACACCAACACAGGCACACCCACAAGATTGTTTTCTGTAATGGTCTCGGCATTTATTGATTCTGAATAACCTAACAGTGACGGCTTTTTGAGTTGACTGTCTTGTTGACATTCTATGCATTTGTTATTGTTGTTATTTATGTGTCTTCCTTTTTGCAAAATGAGTTGGTCGTTTTTTGGAAATCTGAAAGTTCAATGAGAAATGTTAGGAGGGAGTGACAGAGAGGGAGTGAGATTGTGTGTGTGTGTGTATAAATGTCCCCCTCTTATTTGTATGTGTGAAGTTCCACCTATTATAATGAATTTTGATAAACGAATATTTTTGTTTTATATGTCACTTTGCCCACTCCTTCGTCGTAGAACGGTAACAGTATCATCTACAGCCTCCTGTACTTTTTATGCCCTTAGATGGTATATATCATTTGATACAGGTAAAATATGCCTCGTCGAAATAACGATTTTAGACCCTAAGTCCTAATCCGTTTCAGGACATTTGAAGTCGTCCGTCTGCTCTCAAAGAAAGCAACCGATTTGATCCAAGCATGGTACATCGTAATATTATTATCAAACTTACATCGAGTTCGGAGAAGGGCTATATCGTTCCACCAGGTACCAGCTCCCCCACAAAAGGTCGAAATTTTCAAAAAAAAAAAAAAAAAAAAAAAAAAAAAAAAAAATATATATATATATATATATATATATATATATATATATATATATATATATATATATATATATATATATATATATATATATATATATATATATATATATATATATTTACAACATTTTGAATAATTATAACTCTTATAAAATGTGATGTAAGTTTTCGATTGGTAAGGATCGGACCATTCCTTCTGGTACCTCCCCCACAAGGGGGAATAACAAAAACAATTATAAAATCTGAAATAAACTTTCGATGATCTTTATATTTCACACATCCCATAATTTCTACTACCACAAGATCTACTGTGAAGATGGCATATATCGGTCCACTGCTTCTGGTACCTCCCCCACAAAGGGTCAACATTCTGAACATTCATTCAACGGATTGGTATCCGAAGATTTTGGTATCCATTGTGCGCTGGAAATGAAGCGACGAACCTCATTTTGTAACCATTCTTGGGTGGCACGTGCTGAGTCCTATTGGAATGTCCAAGGTCGGCGGCTAAAATATTTGCGTTCCTAAGGCTTTAATACACCCTCCAGAATATTTTCGCGATAATATTCGGCATTTATTCTCATGCCATTGTCGCTCAATACGAGTGGAGAGCGACCATCGACAGTTATGGCGGTCCACACCATCGCCATGGCCGGCGCTTGAGTTCTGGTGGCCGAAGGTGCACATTTTTACCTGACCTCTTAGCCAATGACCGTGTTTCATTTTGTTTGTTTATAAACTGGTGAAAAACGAATGTTTTCTCATCGGAGAAACCCAAATTCGGCAGTTCGCCACTGTCGGCCAAGCGAAGCAATTCTTTAGCACTTTTGAGTCTGTTTTCTTTCTGTTGCGTTGTAAGTTCTTGTACTTTTTGGAACTTCAATGACTTTTCCCCGAGCTCATTTTTCAATATTTGCCGAATGGAATATTGCGATACGTTCAGCTCACGAGCCATTTTATCGATCAAGTCGCTTCTTTACTTTTCGAACCATTTCTGCTGATGTTGCTGTTTTCTTCCGTCCACTTCCTTGACGTCGGGCTACGCTACCAGCATCATGGTATCGAAATTTTCAAAAAAAAAAAAAAAAAAAAAAAAAATATATATATATATATATATATATATATATATATATATATATATATATATATATATATATATATATATATATATATATATATATATATATATATATATATATATATAATATATATATATATATATATATATATATATATATATATATATATATATATATATATATATATACTAGCTGGCCCGGTCCGCGTTGCCGGCCCTTACTTTTAGTCTTTAATCTTAGTAATTTCTAAATAAAAATAAACATTCATGGGAAAAATTATAATAGATAATAATCTACCGTCGGTTTTAGATATTTTGAATAGCCTGATCTTATTTTTCAGCCTAAGGCTATAATTGAGTGTTAAAAACCTGTATGATATAGAACTTCTATAATAGCCCCATGTGAAAACTCAGCTAAATTTTTGGTATTGAATTTCCAATGTTAAGAATACCGTGCTGCGTGGTATTTAGTTTTGTCCACCTCATAATTGAGGGCGGAATGATTTCAAAATAGTCAAAGATAATTGCTTTTTTACACCCATTACCGTGAAATATTAATTAATTTATTTTTGTCATTTAAATTGTGAGTTGGAGAACCCATAAAGTCCATATTTTTCATCATAGAATAATTCAATAACGAACAAAAAAATTAATATTCGTGATTTTTTCATGTTTCTGCCACAATTTGATATTTCGGAGTTTATGGCATGTAGATGTTAATCCCACATCTACGTTCCCAACCAATATTCTCTTGGGAGTTTCAAATTCAATAGTATATCAAATTTTCTTTTCTGACCAAACATTGGTTAGGAAAGCGGATTTGTGGGTACACTAATGTGAGAACTATACTCGAATAAATGCCTATGTGGACAATTATCTGAGGGACGATTCTCTACCCCAGAGTTGCCTAAATACAATTTTTTAACCAAATCAATTGATGAATGTGGTCAAGACCAAGATGGACTCTACTCCGAAAATTGAAAATATTATGAGAAGAGGTTTTTTACACCCTTAGAAACAAAGATGCCAAATAAAGGCCTAAAGATGAAAAAAATGTCGAAGACCCCGAACATGGCTTAAATTATATGATGGTTATACCAAAACATGATCATATTTTGCGAGGATGGTTTCTTATCAAATTAAAATGGGTGTGAGAAAAATGTGGTTAAAATGTAAACAATACTTGAAATAGGGTTGTACCCTTATCCGGGGGTCATATATCATGACCTGCAAAAGCGATTTAAGACATCTTGAAAGTTTAGTAACAATTTCTTTCTTTTTTCCTAAATGTCCAATTCGCTCTACCATTTTGCACCCTTTATATTCGGTATTTCACTGACTGCAGTTCCAATGAATTGCATTTTGAGTTCTCACTGGGCGGATTATTGCCATATGAAAGATGTAGGTCCACGTAGGTCACTCATTTTATTTTAAATATTATTCATTCAGATTTCAAGGCAATAAAAAATGTTCACTTCAATATAGTATGTCAAATTGAAAAAATCACACCAAAAAGAAATTTGTTATTAATATTTTTATTGGATACCATTCCAAAATTGTATGAATTGTCAAGCCGTTCTTTAGTTATACCTTATGTAATTTTTTCCCCGATTTGAGAATTTTTGCAATGAGATCTCTTTTTTCAAGATTTTTAGAAATTTTGACTTAAATTTGGTGTGACCGCTTTAAATTATTTCGATAACATCTATTTCGTTTCGCCACCACATAATTTGGTACTACACTTCAATGTAACCCGGCTTCTATTTCAGTTCTCAAGAAATCGAGTCAAAATAAATTGGTATTAATATTCGAATCAAAAAGAAAAAAAAAAAAATATTAAAAAAAAACACTACAAATGTACATTCGAAAAAAGTAAGTCAAAATAGAAAAAAAAAAAATACAAAATAAAACATTACGATTGTACATTTCGGAAGTCAAAATGAAAATGTTAATATATCACATTTTTACGCGATTTTTTTGAATATTATCCTTTTCGGAAAAGAGACAATTCAGAATTTGTATGAATCGTTAAAATCAGATCAGCGGTTCTTGAGTTATAAGCGTAGTAACTAACACAACTTACATTTATATATATATATATATATATATATATATATATATATATATATATATATATATATATATATATATATATATATATATATATAATATATATATATATATATATATATATATATATATATATATATATTTACAACATTTTGAATAATTATAACTCTTATAAAATGTGATGTAAGTTTTCGATTGGTAAGGATCGGACCATTCCTTCTGGTACCTCCCCCACAAGGGGGAATAACAAAAACAATTATAAAATCTGAAATAAACTTTCGATGATCTTTATATTTCACACATCCCATAATTTCTACTACCACAAGATCTACTGTGAAGATGGCATATATCGGTCCACTGCTTCTGGTACCTCCCCCACAAAGGGTCAACATTCTGAACATTCATTCAACGGATTGGTATCCGAAGATTTTGGTATCCATTGTGCGCTGGAAATGAAGCGACGAACCTCATTTTGTAACCATTCTTGGGTGGCACGTGCTGAGTCCTATTGGAATGTCCAAGGTCGGCGGCTAAAATATTTGCGTTCCTAAGGCTTTAATACACCCTCCAGAATATTTTCGCGATAATATTCGGCATTTATTCTCATGCCATTGTCGCTCAATACGAGTGGAGAGCGACCATCGACAGTTATGGCGGTTCACACCATCGCCATGGCCGGCGCTTGAGTTCTGGTGGCCGAAGGTGCACATTTTTACCTGACCTCTTAGCCAATGACCGTGTTTCATTTTGTTTGTTTATAAACTGGTGAAAAACGAATGTTTTCTCATCGGAGAAACCCAAATTCGGCAGTTCGCCACTGTCGGCCAAGCGAAGCAATTCTTTAGCACTTTTGAGTCTGTTTTCTTTCTGTTGCGTTGTAAGTTCTTGTACTTTTTGGAACTTCAATGACTTTTCCCCGAGCTCATTTTTCAATATTTGCCGAATGGAATATTGCGATACGTTCAGCTCACGAGCCATTTTATCGATCAAGTCGCTTCTTTACTTTTCGAACCATTTCTGCTGATGTTGCTGTTTTCTTCCGTCCACTTCCTTGACGTCGGGCTACGCTACCAGCATCATGGTATCGAGCGATGGTGCGAGACACAAAAGATTTATTCACATTTAAATGCTGGAGTGCTCCAACGATAGTCACTTGTGGTTTTCCAGCCAAATAAAAAGAAATCACACTACCACGCTTGATTTCTATCACGAATAATTTCTTTCTGGAATATTCTCACCAAAATGATTTTGTACGCTTGTAAACAATATAATGAGCTGTCACTGGAATAATTTTACAAGTTGTCGGACGAGTGCCTTAGAAATGACAGCAGTCTGAATTGGTTGCAGTTTCTTCATCTCACCCTATAGTATAGTCCAAAATTGACACGTCGCAATATTTATATCATATTTATTTAGGTCCGATACGAAATGTACAAATGTTGTCCATTCCTTTGGAACCTACTCTATAGATTCATTTGAATAATCATAACAGAAGTCAAAATATATTTAAATAATCGAACATTGGCTGAGTGTATACAACTTTCGGCAAAACCGACTGATACTGTTTAACTTGTTTTGTTTCGTTGTTTGAAATTCTTTAAGGAATGGAATGAGGGATCGAGATCTCTCTCTTTTGTGACCTTGAATTTTGACACGAAAAAAGAGTTTAAACTCGATTATTCTTATAAAAATGCCCACATGTGTCATTTCATCTTTCCAGGGGAAATAAATTAATGAGAATATCTTTAAACAGCAAAAAAAAAAAAAAATATATATATTTTAATATTAATTTTAATCTGACTACCAATTTTAAGAATATTGCCTAGTATTATTGGAAAATGATTAAAAGGAGCCTTAGTTGCGTAGTTGGAATAATTCGAGAAAAATAATTGTCTCCATACGAAGAGAAAGTATGGATTTTTATAGTGGCGTCTTTAAACAACTTTATATTGTTTTATATTTTATAAAATATCACGTAGTGTTTATATGAACACATACAATTATTCATATACCATAAATTTCAATAGTTTTCGCCATAAAACAAACACTGTAGTTAAAATTGGTTTTTGAGTTTCTTTCATTTGAATTGATAATCTAGCTGGTCGTTGTTGCTACTGCTGGTAATGCAGAGCATGTTCGTGATGGCTGGGCCATTTAAAGACTTGGTTCGATGTCATTTGTTTAGAGTACAGCAAAAAAAATTAACATTTGTGGTCTAGTTTAAATGATTAATTTTTTGGTGTTTTTCTTCACGACTTCCCCGCTCTTTTCACTATTTCTAAGTAGCCAACAAGGCTGTCAATTTTCTCATTTATGTTTGTTCAATTTTTAATTTGTGTCTAATTAATTTGGCTTTTTTGTTCTCTCTTTCCAGGAATATGATATACAAGATCATCGACCGTTTCTATCACTCAATCAAAGTGGCCTAAATAAACCTGATCAAATAAAATTTGCCCGCTATCTTGGACAAGGTTTACCAACGTTTACATTATTTTGCATTTATAGTAATTTTAAAAATTTGTTTTGCACAAAACGTACCGAGAAGTAAGTATCATTTAATATTACCCCTCATCTGGTTTTCATATTTTTTGCTTTTGTTTCTTTTCTGATTAGAGATACAATGTGAATTGAGTTCAATGGCTGTGAAAGTATCTTCGGCTGTATTTATAGAAAAAACAAAAAAGGCAAAACTCAAAAAAGAAAATTAGTTAACTTGCTAACTTCAGCCTGTATCATTTGGCAATGGAAGTTTCGATTGAAAATGTATCAAAGATGCAATAACAAAATGCGATTTTTTTCAAAAAAAAAAAAAAAAAAAAAAAAAAAAAAAAAAAAAAAACTCTCAAAACCATTAAGGGAAAGTCAAAAGTCGGGCGGGCTGACTATATGATACGCTACACCGCTATGCATATTTAGTGGAGCCCCCATAAAAAAAGAATTTATTTAAAAAGATTATACCTCCTATCAACCTTTGGCTTTAGAGCAGTTATAATTTGCTTCCAGAGGTAACGAATATATGGGAGGCATATCCAATTCTGAATCGATTTTCACTAAATTAAACAGGGACATTTTAATCTTATAAAATCGCTTAGCATGCATGGTATCACTTCGAGAAGGATTATATTAAAAAATGCAAGCTCCAAATCTAAGCCGATCTCGATAAAATTTGGCAAATGTATATCCAAGCTCTATAAAATATCTTGTATCAAATATCATTGAATGTGAGGGACTTAAACACCAAATCGAATAAAAAAATATATATGGGAGCTATAGCTATATCTTAACCGATTTTCACCAAATTTAATGCATTTGCTTCAGTAATAAATTCAGGATTTGCCAAAATGTGCAAAAATTTTTCTGCTGATCTTCACTCCAAAATCGAAAATTCTCCTTGTCTAACTAACCATTGAGCCAAAAATGAGTTTCTTCGCTGAATACAAAGGTTAAACTTTGTAAACATATAGAACACATTTTTATAATAAAATTCAATGATTGGCAAGCGTTGTTCATTCATGCAAGCGTTGACGATTCATGGGTTAATTAAAGACCAAACTGAAGATGTTTGACAGAGAAAAAAACACAAAACGTGCGTGAGCTGTTTAAACCAGTGTAGCCAAAAAGATAATGGCTAAAAGGGCACCCTTATTTGTATAATATAAGTAGATCCACCTCCAATAATGTATAAAATGGATGGAGCCGTTATAGGGGGCCATACCAAAACGGAAACCTATACTGACAATTTTATACTACAAGCACTGTTATCTATTGCGAGTCTCAAATACCAAAATGATTGGATCATCAAAATAACGAATATCGATGGGTACCTTTATGTGATCAATGTTTTGACACCGGTTGTAGGTCCCATTATGAAGTACAAACACCAAATTTTACTCAAATCCCTTAGAAAAGGTGGCCAAAATCGACAAAATACCAAATATTTAAGGTCATTTGTGCGCTATAGGAAAACGTAGACCTACATATACAATGTTCCGCTACCGGAGCTAGAACCCATTACGAACTGCAAATAAAATTGGTAGACAAATCCATGGAAAAAATTTGGCTAAAACCATTAAAATGCCGAATATCGGGAGGACCATTATATGGGGGCTATAGGAAACCGTGGACCTATGCATACAATTTTCAGTCACCGAAGCTAGGACCCACTACGAACTACAAATACCAATTTTTCCGTGGAAAACGTGGCTAATACCATCAAAATATCGAATATCGAGAGTTACCGTTATATGGAGACTATAGTAAAACGTGGCCCACACAGCTAATGTTCTACCATTAGAGTAAGAATCCCTTAAAAACTCTTAATATCGACATTGGGACAATTCCGTTGAAAAATGTGGCTAAAATCATCAAAATATCGAATATCGGGAGGTACCGTTATATGGAGGCTATAATTAAACGTGTGCCAAATTTATCTCATTTTCAATACCAGCCATCCTAGGTATAATACACACACTTGTGCCAAATTCTACGTCAAATAATGTGGGCTGTATCGAGTTTTTAGAATTTTATACGGATAATGAATATATTTTTATGGGGTCTATGACGAATATTTCGATATGCAATAGAATGACAAATTATATATACCCTACTTTCCATGATGAAGGGTATGAAATGAGTGATTCATTGTCACCGGCAATAATCGATGTTAGAAGTACCCCCTTTCAGTTGATCTAGAACGAATTTTGCTAAGAATCGTGTGTATGTTTTATTACTCCATGTTTAACAGCGATTTTGTCCTTCTCGAGGATATATATAGCCTGTTAAATTAAATATTATACATTGCACCTGGATTCCTTGTACGGCCTTTTTTTTGATAAATTTATGTTACAATTGTACCAGTGGACTAAAGTTGGGAGAATGCGATGCCTGCGGCACCATTAGTAAACACACAAGACAAGACGCAATCTTTGTTATCCATATCCGAGAGTTGTTGGCCGATTATTTCAGCTAATTTATACATAATTTGCAGGTTATGTTCTTTATTTGTGAAAATCATTTCCAAATGTTCTGAAATAATACAGATTTATTTGAATGGTTTCAATCTCTAATCAGAAATGTTTTTATTATTTATGAAATGTTGTTTAAAATTTAACTCGGCAATCGCTAATATTCACCTCTTCCCATTTCAGCTACACAAAGGATGGCTATAATTTGCCTTATATTTTAGAGAAAACTAAGAGCTTTCTAGCAAACACTGCAGCGGGTAAGTTTGAATGAGAAAATAATACAACCGAAATATCATTATTAGGCAAGTTTAGAAATGGCACCTTATTAATGTACATTTAATAGTTTTAGAGCATTTGCCTTGATTTGCGCCACTTACAAATGAAAATAAATCTCCTCAGGATATGAAAAACAAAAAAATAGATATCAAACACATTAGGTAAAAAACATTTCAACACACATTTTGTAAAAAAAAGAATAGATTATATAGTTAGCTTTAATATCCTTTTTCTTTGCATTATGTTTTGTATTTTTTATCTTCTGTTCTAAAAATTGGCCAAAACGTTTTTAATTATTTTTATTTAGAATTTATTTTTAATTATCTTCTTTTGTTTTGAAACAAATTTTGGTTCTAATCAAATTGGCATAAATTATGTTTTAGGTACTGACAATCGAACTGTCCCTAGCACTAGCAACAACAATAGTAACAGTAACACAGCCACCACCACCAACACATCCTCCTCGGTGATGCCCAACTCGGTTGCAGCAGTAGTCGCGGTCAATTCCAGTAATGCAACAAATTCCCCCATCACCACTTTCAATACAAATAATAGCACCACAAGCACCTCTGTTCCTTCAAACACGAACACCACCACCTCCGCCTCGAATGACATCAATGCAGCAACAACCACGCCAGAGGAGAAGTCAACGTCTCAGCCAACGGAAGCGGCAGTAAATGCAAACAACGGGGATTCTACAGTCAACGGTGAAAATGCCCACGGCAATTCAAATGGTCATGTTCAAGGGAATGGCAGCGACATAACACAAACCCCAACCAAACAAACGCCCATGAATGTGCCATCTACGCCAAGGAGTTCGCATATGCTGCATCACAATCAGCAGCCAGGCCAACAACAAGCGCCAACTGCCCCCACTACTCCCTTGACAGCACTTTCTCAACAACATCAGCAACAACAACATTTGGTCAATCACCAACAACATCATATTTCAAGTCTATCCCGACCCCAAACACCAAATACACCAAATTCTCAACAGCACCACAACCTACCGCAGCAGCAACAAGCATTGGCCCACATACACCCACACCATGTTCAACGCCCCGCAATGCCTATGAGCCCCATGGTTGTGGTTAGCTCTGCCAATGTAATTCCCACATCAGTTATTGGTTCACCTTTACCTCCCACTAATGCAGCTAATCATCATCTACAACATCCTCATCCACATCACCCACAGCAGCAGCATCACCTTCCGCAAGCAGTGCTACATCATCAATCTCCCCAGCTGCACCATCAACAACATCATCCCCATCATATGCAACAACAACAACAGCCGCCAAATCATATGGTCCATCATTCGATTCAAATGTCCAACCATCAGCAGCACGTTGTCGTTCAGACCAGTAATGGGGGTGGTGCTGTTGCCGTAGGTGGCGGGTTTGTCTATCAACAACAGCCGCAGCAGCAACAAATGCAAAAACAGCAGCTTCATCTACAACAACAACAACAGCCCCAGACACAACATCCTCTGCAACACATAGCTACTCAAAACCCACCCCATTAGAACAACATAATTATAAATCCCCAAAAATTATACACCACCCGCAACCCGACTATTCTCCAACACAATAACAACATGCTAGATTTATATTTTAGGTTAAAATTCAAAATTTCAAAATATACAAACATAACACACATATTTTTTTCTTGTTCTACTAAATTCGTATTTTGTCCATTGCTATTATTTGGTTCGTTTATTCTTTTGTGTAGAGCTACTGTATATGGTGTTCTAATTTCTAATTTATTGTTGTTTGTTTTTATTTCTGTTTATCCATTAAGGCAAAAAGTATGCTACACATTTAAATTTAGTATTGCATTAAGGCTATTGTTTAGTATTATTTTTACAAACCAAACCCTCTTTAGATTATGAATACAATTTTGTTCCGTTAGGAAGATGTTGAATAAGTCCAATTTTTACCAATTGTATTATGAATAATTTTTTGTAAAAATGTTCACAAGAACTCAGCTATTTATATGGGCTATAAAGCTATTCTTAATTTCCAAACTGTATTCGTTAGCCTGTAAATCATTGACAATCCCCATAACATAGAATAGCCGTATTGGAATATTTCCACCTCATCACTTTACCACTAGCCTTTGAGATTAAAAATGAGCAATCTTGACCATTTTCATTTCCAACAACAGATGATGAGACAAAAATAATCTCTGATTTTTAAAATTATTTGAATTGAATACAACTACATATGTTCTCTAATAGACTGATAGATCGACAACATATACACAGTGAATGTGAAAATAATTTAGCATCAAGACTTTCAAAATGTGTATTTATGTAGGGGCAATGGTTATGTAGATAGGCAAAATCATAGCATTTCAAAGTGTTCTTGTTATCGTAAATTACATGCAAGTTTACTTACATATACCCCGCATAATCGACCATAGAAACAGAACGCAGAATTCTCGTAAAGCAAATGCCATTTAATGTGAATATATATATTTGATACTTGGGCGATTTTACAAATGAGGAAGAGAAGGGAAGGTTTCAAAATTTAAAATTTATATAAGGTATGAAATACAACGCGACATAACAGAAAAGTTTACCCTCCCGCCCCATACATATGTGTATATGATTATAATATGTATAACGAAGTCATTATGTCCACGATTATGTCGATGTTGTCGTCATTATTGTTGCTGTGCGTGTTTCTATTTCTACCCATACCCATACCCATTTCTCTGAGGCTTCATAAAAGTTAGGACGTTTCGAAATTTGTATTTTCGGGCTGTCTTTTCTCTACAATTGTCGTGAGCATTTCGGGTTAAAATATTTTTTTAGACAAATACTTATTAGTATCATTATCATAAGTGTATGTATTAGTATCAGAAATACGACACGCTTTCATTTATTTGAGCAAAGTAAAAAACTATTTATTTTTACAATGGAAATTGAATTTTTGTTTGAAAAAGTGTGTAGAAAATAAAGTTTAAGTAGTCTGGAATTATGTATGTATTATTGGAAACAAAATGTATATCATGGGTCGAAAAGCACTTGGCGCATCTTAATGCTCAAAATAATAAAAAGAAAATGTTTGGCCATCGAATAAACAAATGATGGGCACTAGAAAATTATGCAAAGCAGATAAAATTAATTAAGATTATCGTCTGCAGGTTCTCGTCATATGCCTATGTAGTGAATATTTTAAAAAAGTATTTGCATTATTTTAAATTTAAGCTAAATATGAGTCCATAAGTTAACTAAATTAATATGAGACCATAGATCCCAGAGATTATTTTCTGCAGCAAGATAAATACTCATATTTTCCATCTCAATTTTTTATGAAAACAAGAAATTATATTTATCGACTATAGGATGAACAGTATATTAATCTTTAACTAGACACGTGATGGTAAATATAACACCATCAATGTCAACTTTTTGCTCGAATTCATAAATGCCTAACAAACAAGTCCATTAAGTAAAGCATTAAATAATTTATAATAATAATTGATGTTTGTGACTTCTTGGTTGTGAACAAAAGGTTTCAATGAAAATTAAGAAGAAAGTTTGTTTTATATCCTCCACCATACATATTCTCGATCACCGTAAGATTCGATGTAGGTCCTGTCCATGTGTAGAAATCACGTTTGAGTCCAAACGGTATGATTTTGCATAGAGTTGTCTTTTGTATACAGGCAGGTCAAGTTCGATTAAATGTACTAAATCGGTTAACCTTTTCACATAGCCCCCATATATTTTCAGTATTTAGCGATTTTAGCCAAATTTTCTAACGCAATAATTTAAAATTAGAGTTTATAACGGGTTCTACGCTCTGTGGCAGAATATTGCCTATAAAGGTCCATTTCGTATAGACACCAATAACTGTACCTCCCTATATTCACTATTTTGAGATAAAGGGATTTACTCATGTACCCCTGCCCCCACAATTCTATGGAGGGTATATCAAATTTGATCAGCGTAAAATTCTATGTCGATTTAGCGATGTGCGTCAGTCTGTCTGTCTGTTGTAACCACGCTATCTTTGGAACGACTTTTGCACACATGTGTATTTTTCCAGTAAATAGATTAAGTTCATTTTTTGATTTTCGACCAATTTAATTATTTGTTACTGGTTTTTATCGGCCTATTTTAAAATGAAAACAAGATTTATTTCATTTTTTGCTCGACGTTTCGTTGGCTTTTTTCCAACATTATCAAGAGCTTATTTATTTGAAATTTTTAATTATTTGTCATTATTATCTATTAATATGCATTAAGTTCATGTCGGCCCACGTTTTCATATAGCCCCCATATAACGATGCCTCCCGCTATTCGGTATTTTGATGACTTTAGCGACTAAATTAACCGGGATTGTTTCAAAATTCGTAGTTGAAATTCGTAATAGGTACTACAGCCTATCACAAAAAATCGTGTTTTCAGGTCCACGTCTCGGATAGCCCCCTAGACGATACCTGCTGATATTCGGTATTTTGATGGTTTTAGCGATATTATTAACCGGAATTGTTTTCAATTTATATTTGACGTTCTAAATCGGTACTACAGCCTATGACAAAAAATGTCTTATGAAGGTTCCTTCGTATAGCCCCCATAGAAGGGATTTCATTTAAGAGATAATGCTCTACGGATTTTTTTTTTAAATTTTCAAGTTCACCAGTTCAAGACTAATTTTGACATTACTATGTAACAACTCTAAATATTCGTCGAAGGCCCCATAAAAAATTACGTTTACCCTTCTATCTTACAGCGTAACAATGACATTTTGCACAGAAACTGATTTTTATATTTCCTTCCCAGTTTGTGGAATAGCTCCAGCTTTTGTAACGCCAAATTTGCAGACAAATGGTGGACTGTAATATGGTACTTACGGCTAAATGTTATTCTTGAAAATGCCTATTTTTATGGTAATTAAATTATTCAAATTAGATTTGGCCCAACATATCTAGGTAAACGTCCTGTCTGCACCTTTGTGCCATAGTTTATTACCGAATACATTTGGCATCAGGTCGAACCTTTGGAAACAACTGACACTTTGGTCAATAGATGTTGTCATGAAAACTGTGAAACATTTCCAAAACAAATTTACCGACCTAATGTTGCAGAAAGGAATCAGCTGAATCATATGCGTGTTTTAGGGAATCAAATAAAATCAGTTTTGTCTGAAAATGTTGTTTGATTAAATTTTGCTATAAATATTTGGTATGTTCGGCGTATGTAATTGCGCATGGAGCAGCACATAGAAAAAGAGAAGATTAATGGTACTCAAATGGCTGACATGTTAATTTGTCCATTTCCTATTTAAACCCAACCATAAATCCGATGAAACAACAGCATATTGTCAAGAACTTAATATATGTATATATCGAATACAAGTATTTTGAAGGCTTTGGAGCCACAGTTTTCAAAAGTGCAATTTTGAGTATATTTTGATCACGTAGTCGCTGTTACCAAAAAGTATAAATTTGTATTATTATTTAATCTGATGATGTGATATAAGACTGAGGTTTTTATCTTAGGGGACAAGCCATCACTTTAAGGCCAAAACGCTGGGATTCGCCAAATATTCATACGGTATTCCGCAATATTGATCAAAAATATAAAAAAGAGTCTTTATACAGAAACGTTCTTTCTCATATGTACGTCGGTCTATTTGAACATACAATATTACTGCTACGACCAAAAGAAAGAAAAACAGTCTTTCACACCATATATATTAAGAATACTCATTCAATACTACAACCACAACTCGCTTCTACCTATACATGTAGTGCATTTACATTTATTTTGCAAAACCTAAATATACCATTTTTTCTACTATTTTAATTTATAAATATGCATTTTAATTATACCGTACAACACTATGTGTTGGGGGTATTATAAGTTTGATTGGGCCAGAATTTATGTAACACCTCGAAATATTGGTTTCCCATATAGGAAAGTATATATGGATCTTCCTAGCTCGCCGAGCTGAGTCGATCTAGCTATGTATGTCCGTCCGTCCGTCTGTCCGTCTGTCCATGTTAATTTGTAATCACGCTACAGGTCGCAATTATGGCCCGATCCTTACGAAATTTTGCACGAAGGTGAGGTTAGGGTCAGAATAGAAGCCTATTTCTTTTGGAGATGATCGCCAAATGTTTAGGGGTTGAAATGGACCAAATACTGAAGAAATGTAGGATTTTGCAGTGGCTATACAGGTCGCAATTATAGACCAATCGACGCGGAATTTCGCATGTAGCTAGAGTTTAGGGAAGAAGCCTACCAATTTGGGTGGTCATCGGATAATATTTAGCGGGTAAAATAGATTATATCTTCTGTGTTGAAAAAATTCAAAATTTTTCATTAAACCGTGAATATTTTAAATCCCGTCGAAATCACAAAGCCATGACAAGGTTACTTCTGACCTTTACATTGATGTTAACATCCAACAAATCGGATATATAGCAAAATATGTGCGATATATATGTCTATCAAATAAGATATGCTTGGAAGATCTTTTATATGTCGAGAACGGCTGAACTGATTTCGACAGTTCTCATTAATTCAAAATGGCCTCTTGGCAGGAAAGAAAAAACGTCTAAAAAATTGCATAAAAATATCTCTCTAAAGATGAAAATATTGATTTTGTAATGTTTTCTCATATTTTTTCAATATTGTCATATTTTTGCTATATTTTCATTTTGAATTAAACATTTGGTAATATTTCTACAGCTAACAAAACTAAGTAGTTAGGATATCAGGATATCATATTCAGATCGCATTTATGGCCCGAACCTTATGAAATTTTGCATGGGGATAAAATAAGGGTCAGAATAGAAGCCTACTCTTTTTGAAATGATCGCTACATATTTAGGGGTTGAAATGAACCAAAAAACTGCAAAATTGTCAGCAGGTCGTAATTATCGCCCGATCCTCACGCACATTTGAATGGGGGTTACCGCACATTGCAAAAGACAAGCAGTTTCGGATGGTCATCCAAAAATATTCAATGTGTGAAATAGTTTGCCAACTTTTGTAGACTAAATACGAAAATGTCCATTCCAGCGACTTTTTGGAGAATTCACAATTGCAGGAAAGACGTCTTTGGGAAATGTTGGTTCCAGATCTAGGAAGACCATTTACGTGCAACATCTACCAATAAATTGGAAATGAGCAAATTAGTTTAAGTTGCTATTATTCGAAAATTAGAGAACGAAACATGATGGTTTTCTTTTATTATTTGTCACAATATCTTGTGGAATTCTTTCGAGTATCTCGCCTATATAAACTGTATGGTTCATTATAGTGTTGTAGGGTATTCAACGGTCGGCCCCGCTCGACTGTAGCCTTTGCTTACTTGTTTTATTTAATAGTGATTATATTTATACCCTATAACACTATGTGTTGGGTGTATTATAAGTTTGATTGGGCCAAAAATTATGTAACACCTCGAAATATTGGTTTCCCACATAGGAAAGTATATATGGATCTTCCTATCTCGCCGAGCTGAGTCGATCTAGCTATGTATGTCCGTCCGTCCGTCTGTCCGTCTGTCCATGTTAATTTGTAATCACTCTACAGGTCGCAATTATGGCCCGATCCTCACGAAATTGAAAATGAAGGTGGGTTTAAGGCCAAAATAGAACCCTATTTCTTTTGGAGATGAGCGCATAATATTTAGGGGTTGAAATGGACAAAAAACTGAAAAATTTCCTGTTTTTGCAGTTGCTCTACAGGTCACAATTATGAACCAATCGAACCAATGAAAGTGGAAGTTAGCATGGGGCTAGACCTTAGGATTGGGCAGAAGCCTTCCAATTTTGATTGTCATCGGGTAATATTTAGTGGGTGAAATAGACCATAACATTTGGGTAAAATAAAAGTCAATTTTTCCATTAAACCGCGAATATTTTTAATCCCGGCGAAATCACAAATAGACGAACAGGTAAATTCTGACCGTTACGTAGAAGCCGATAGTAAATATATCGGTTATATATAGCGAAATATATATAATGTGTATATGCAAAGGAAGGGGATGTTAGTTAGAATGCTTATATCTCAAGAATGGCTGCACCGATTTTGACAAGTTTTGTAAATTTAGAATGCCATCTTGGTATAAAAGTTTAAAATCTAAAAAATCGCATAAAAAGATGCCAATAATGATGTTAATATAGATTTTGTATTATTTTGTGACATTTTTTTATTTTTCATATTTTTTATCGCATGCGATTTTTTCAATTTGACTTAAAATATTCAAGTGTATATTTTGTAATATTTTTTTTAACTTACAACACAGGTTGGGTTATTATATACAGATTGCAATTCTCGTCCGATCCTCACGAAAATTCTCACAAGGGTAGGGTTAGGCTCAGAAGGGCTAGGTCTATTGTTTTCAAAGATGTCCGCAATATATTTAGAGGTTGAAATGGGCCAACAACAAATATTCCTGATTTGCAGCCGTTATAAAGGTCACAAATATAAACCAAAAGACACGAAATCTCGCTTGAAGTTAGACTTAGGACAGCGGATGGAATTGACCACTACTTTTGTGTGAAAAAATGCCAGTATTACTTACAGGCGATATCCGAAATACACAAAAGGCGAACTTCTGGCTTTGTTATGCTGATTTCGTTGACGAATATAGTAAAATATTGCAGACGAGCAAATCATATAGATGAGTCGAAATTTGGAGATACAGAGGGGCCTCTTGCATTCAGAGATGATCGCAAAATATTTTGGGGATCAAATGAACCGAAAACAGAAAAATTTTCCTGATCACAAAATTGAAACAAATCGACACGGAAATTTGCATGAGAAGAGAGTTAAGGACAAAGAATAAGTCTAGCGTTTTGGACGACCATATTTAGCTGTAAAAGGGACCACACCAACTAACAGCACGACAGACTGCCTAAATATTGGGCAAATTATCCTGGTCAAAATGCTAAGGGTAACATCTGGGCAGGGCTCCGTGACATAATTTCAAAAGCGAAAATTTTCAAAATGGATTTGGACATAAAGAGCCTTCTAACACATTGTAGTGTTGTAGGGTATCACATGGTCGGCCCCGCACGACTATAGCCTTTGCTTATTTGTTTTTTTGTTAAAGTCCTACTTTAGTTTTTAGCAACTTTTTTATTTTTACCACAATATGAAAATGATGGAGATTAGACTATTATTTACAAATATTATATGCAAAAACAACACAAACAATATTCTTTTAATTTATTCAATTAAAAAATGTACCTCACTCTCTCAAAAAAAAAAAAAAAAAAAAAAAAATGTAATGCAATGTTATTTCCTTATAAAGTGAGATTACTATAAAAATATTTGGGTAGTTTTATTTATTACTTAAGAAATTTACACCAACACTACACAATATACAAAAAAACAGAAACACATATAAACTACCACAAAATTAAGATTGAACAATCGTTGTTATCAATGCCTAAAATTAAATACTATTTTCTAATTATTTAAAAAAAATTATTGCGTCTACAACAAGCAACTAAATTAACAATTAAGAAGAAAACATCAACAATGCTATGACTATGACTATGACTATCATATTATATTATATATTTTTTATGATGTGCGTCGCAGATGATATTTGATTTTATATATATATATATATATATATATATATATATATATATATATATATATATATATATATATATATATATATATATATATATATATAAAATATAATAAATATATAAAAATTTAAAATTGTTTTTTATATTTACCCAAACATTACATACATATTATTATATATAGTATGAAAGCTAATTTCGAAATAATTATTAAAAACTATCTGAAAAGATGCTTTATTTTTTTAATTGGCTTCAAATTGGCGGTAAGTTTGTTTACATTCCTAGTAATGAAATACAGTCTAATGTAGTTTTTTTTTTAAATATATGATTTTACTTTTAAAATGTATTAACACTAGTAGGATGTGTTTAGGTGCAGCAGGAGCATGTATTAAGTGCGTCATATATATATATATATATATATATATATATATATATATATATATATATATATATATATATATATATATATATATATATATATATATATATATATATACTAGCTGAAACCGGCGCGCTTCGCTACTCCTTTCGCTTGTATATGCATTCAACATTTTATGCACGAATATTTGTTGGTAAAAAATTATAAATAAAACAAATTTTAAAAACGTTATTATTCTAATACTTTAATGCGTAAACACACAAATGGCTCGGTCTTCCAACGCGTGAACATGTCAGGATTTACTAATTTCCTAGGAAATGCCAAGCGTGCCGGAAACTGCAATCTTTTGAAGTTGAAAGGCATTTCTGTTGCAATTAGAGAATTTGAGGTAGCAACATACTTTCCAGTAATAATCATACCCTCAATTAAATTTTTATGTAGTTTTTATACTCTCCACCATAGTATGGAGGGTATATTAAGTTTGTATTTCCGTTTATAACACCTCGAGATGTACATTTTAGACCCCACAAAGTATATATATTCTTGATAGGCATAAAATTCTATGTCGATTTAGCGATGTCCGTCCGTCTATCCGTCTGTCAGTCTGTGGAAATCACTCTAGCTTCCGAACGAAATAAAGTAGGTTGATACAATTTACTGAAATTACTTATGTCTGCAGGACTTTTGGTATTGAAAATGGACCATGGACCAAATGGACCGCCGGAATTGTTTCAAATTTGGTATATGAAGTTCGTAATGCATACTACAGCCTATGACAGAAGATTGTCTGTGCAGGTCCACGTCTTCGTACACATTCGGTATTTTTAAGATTTTAACACAATTTTTAACGGATTTTATTTTTTGAAAATTGCCAAATTCGTTCCAAATGGTGGAGAGGATTCAAAGTTCAGCCCGGCCGAACTTACAGCTTTTTTACTTGTTTACTGTTAGCCTTATACCATTGCAAAGGCGTTGTGGGTCAATGCGTCTTAATAAAATCATATTCCAATCTGAAACAATTTCAATATAATTTGACAAAATTTACATTTACACCAAATTCCGTCACACCATCTATATTTCATTGAAATTGGAGGTACATACCGTGTTTGGTGCATAAAATATGTGAAATCGGCCGAGAATATATAGGGGAGCTATATACAGATTTTAAGCGATTTCTAATTAATTTGTCAAATTTTTTATTGTATCCAAATTCCGCCACACATTCCAATGAAATCCGGTATGCGTGACTAGATTTGGTACAAAAGTAAATTTGTCAAATTGTATTGAAATTGATTCAGATTTGGATATAGCTCCCATATATATTTTCGGCCGAATGCATGTATTTTATGCACAAAAACGATTCGTATGTCCGAGTCCAATGAAATTTGGCATGAGTGCCTAAATTTGGTTCACAAATGAATTTTTGAAATTATATTGAAATCGATTCAGATTTGGATATAGCTCCCATATATATTTTCGGCCGATTTCATGTATTTGATGCACAAAACACGATACGTATGTCTGAGTTCAATGAAATTCGGCATGAGTGCCTACATTTGGTTCACAAATAAATTTGTGAAATATTGAAATCGTTTCAGATTTTGGATATAGCTCCCATATATATTTTCGGACGATTTCATATATTGATATATGATAGACTACATTTGGTACAAAAATAAATTTGTCAAATTATATTAAAATCGATTCAGATTTGTATATAGCTCCCATATATATTTTCGGTCGATTTTACATATTTGATGCACCCAACGCGGTGTGTACGTCCGATTCCAAGGAAATTCGGACAGAGGGACGAAATCTGGTACCAAAAAAAAAAAAAAAATAATAATAATAAATAAATAAAGTTGCCAAATTATATTGAAATCGGTTGAGGTTTCGGTATAGCTCTCATATATATATCGGCCGATTTCATGTATGTTATGCACCAAACACGATATATATAACCGATTTCAATGAAATTCATATTGTGTGGCGGAATTTGGTTACAATAATAAATTTACTTTTAGTCTTTCAAGCATAATAAATCACAGATCTGACTTATGTAGGTGACACAATTTTGATTATAAGTAATGACTTGATTATGAGTAATGACTCCATGACTAAATATAAATTAATGTTCATGGAAAAAATTATAATTACCGTCGGTTTTAGATATTTTGAATAGCCTGATCTTATTTTTCAGCTATAGGCTTTAATTTGAGTGTTAAATACCTATATGATAAAGAACATATATAATAGCCCCATGTGAAAATTCAACTCAATTTTTGATATGGTAAAAAGCATCCAAATGAGCTATAATTTGAAATTTGTATTTCCAAGGTACTGCGTGGTATTTAGTTTTGTCCACCTCATACTTGAAGGCAGAATGTTGTCAGAATAGCCAAAAAATTACTCTTTTGCTCCGATTACCTTAAGATGGGCATTAATTGTTTGTCATTTAAATTGTGCGGTGGAGATCCAATAAAGTTACTTTATAATTTCGTATTTTTTTCATGTTTCTGCCACAATTTCCGACTGAATGAGTCCCAGATTGACATTTCGGAGTTTATTTCATATAGACGTACATCCCAAATCTACGTTCCCAACCAATATTCTCTTGGGCGTTACAAATTCAATACAATACCAAATTTTCCTTTCTGACCACACATTGGTTGGTAAAGTGGACTTGGGGGTATACTAATGTGAGGACTATACTTAAATAAATTCCTATGAGGATAATTATCTGTAAGATGATTTTCTACCCCAGAGTTTTTTACCCCATGTAGCCTCAAGACTAAGATGCGCACTTTTCAGAAAAATAAAACTTTATACGAAGAGGTTTCCTTCCCCCTTAGAAACAAAGATGTCAAATAAGGGCCAAAAAAATGAAAAAAGTGTCCAAGACCCCGAAAATACCTTAAATCATATGATGGTAATACCAAAACGTGATAATTTTTGCAAAGATGCTTTCTTCTTAAATTATCAACATAAGCTAAAATTAGTACGAAAAATATGGTTAAAATGTAGAATATACTTGAAATCGGGTTGTTCCGTTATCAGGGGTTATGATTCATATCATGACCTGCCAAATCGATTAAAGGTATCTTGAATGTTTAGGTAGAATTTCTATTTTGCGTTCTTTATAGTAGGTATTTGACTGATTGCAGTCCCAATGTATTTTGCATTTTGTGTTCTCATTTGACAATTTATTGTCATATGAAAGAAGTAGGTCCACTTTTTGAAATTAACCCCATAACGCTGCTTCGGTCAATTTTTGTTTGTTTAAATGTGTTCGCATCTTCCAGCTGAAGCACGATGTAGGTCCTGGAGTAGAAAGCATTTAACATCGAATTGCGCCCTCATTTCATTTTTTAATATTATTCATTCAGAATTCAAACAAATAAAAAATGTACACTTCGATATAGAAAAAAGAAAAAGAATCTTTAACTGGTTCGCTGATTTTTTTTTTGCGGCAAATTTGTAAAGGTCCTTACGAAGTTTGTCGGTAGAATGTACTATTATTTTGAAATTCGATTCCATTGAAAAATTGTCGATTTTTCCCGATTTTAGAGTTTTCATATAAAGCGACAACGGATAAAATTGTTATTTATAGATTTTATGTATTTATTGGGTATTACGAATAAATACATAAAATCTATAAATAACAGTTTTATCCGTTGTGGCTTTATACTACCCAAAAAAAACCTACACTTCGTATTAGAATTCAAAAAAAAAAAAAAAAACACTACAAATGTACATTCGAAAATAGTAAGTCAAAATGGAAAAAAAATATGCAATGTAAAACATTACTATTGTACATTTTAAAAGTCAAAATAAAAATGTTCAAATTTCACATTTTTACGCGATTTTTTTGGATTTTATTCTTTTCTGCCAAGAGGCAATTCCGAATTTGTCTAAATCGTTTAAATCAGACCGGCGGTCTTTATGTTATAGGAGTAGTAACTAACACAACTTTCTTTTACATATAGAGAGATAGATTTAAAAGTAGGCGCGTTCCTCAGCCCCTAAATATGTACTTAGGGTTGGATGGAAAGCCAACAGCATCTCGTAATAATAATCGTAATAATTCTCAAACCTATATCTTCACTATTTTGGCAAATATAAAGATTTAGATTAATCGTAATAGTGGGCGTTAAAGGAAGCTTGGTCAATATTTTTTTCTTTAAAAACCTAACTCGGGGTATGACGAACGTTTGTAAAAAAAATTATGCAAATCGGTCCAGCCGCTTTCAACTGATTCCGTTACCAACAAACAACAATTGATTTTTATATAGATATATATATATATATATATATATATATATATATATATATATATATATATATATATATATATATATATATATATATATATATATATATATATATATATATATATATATATATATATATATATATATATATATATATATATATATATATATTATATATATATATATATTATATATATATATATATATATATATATATATATCTATATAAAAATCAATTGTTGTTTGTTGGTAACGGAATCAGTTGAAAACGGCTGGACCGATTTGCATAATTTTTTTTTACAAACGTTCGTCATACCCCGAGTTAGGTTTTTAAAGAAAAAAATATTGACCAAGCCTCCTTTAACGCCCACTATTACGATTAATCTAAAATCTTTATATTTGCCAAAATAGTGAAGATATAGGTTTGAGAATTATTACGATTATTATTACGAGATGCTGTTGGCTTTCCATCCAACCCTAAGTACATATTTAGGGGCTGAGGAACGCGCCTACTTTTAAATCTATCTCTCTATATGTAAAAGAAAGTTGTGTTAGTTACTACTCCTATAACATAAAGACCGCCGGTCTGATTTAAACGATTTAGACAAATTCGGAATTGCCTCTTGGCAGAAAAAAATAAAATCCAAAAAAAAATCGCGTAAAAATGTGAAATTTGAACATTTTCATTTTGACTTTTAAAATGTACAATAGTAATGTTTTACATTGCATATTTTTTTCCATTTTGACTTACTATTTTCGAATGTACATTTGTAGTGTTTTTTTTTTTTTTTTTTTTTTTTTTGAATTCTAATACGAAGTGTAGGTTTTTTTTGGGTAGTATAAAGCCACAACGGATAAAACTGTTATTTATAGATTTTATGTATTTATTCGTAATACCCAATAAATACATAAAATCTATAAATAACAATTTTATCCGTTGTCGCTTTATATGAAAACTCTAAAATCGGGAAAAATCGACAATTTTTCAATGGAATCGAATTTCAAAATAATAGTACATTCTACCGACAAACTCCGTAAGGACCTTTACAAATTTGCCGCAAAAAAAAAATCAGCAAACCAGTTAAAGATTCTTTTTCTTTTTTCTATATCGAAGTGTACATTTTTTATTTGTTTGAATTCTGAATGAATAATATTAAAAAATGAAATGAGGGCGCAATTCGATGTTAAATGCTTTCTACTCCAGGACCTACATCGTGCTTCAGCTGGAAGATGCGAACACATTTAAACAAACAAAAATTGACCGAAGAAGCGTTATGGGGTTAATTTCAAAAAGTGGACCTACTTCTTTCATATGACAATAAATTGTCAAATGAGAACACAAAATGCAAAATACATTGGGACTGCAATCAGTCAAATACCTACTATAAAGAACGCAAAATAGAAATTCTACCTAAACATTCAAGATACCTTTAATCGATTTGGCAGGTCATGATATGAATCATAACCCCTGATAACGGAACAACCCGATTTCAAGTATATTCTACATTTTAACCATATTTTTCGTACTAATTTTAGCTTATGTTGATAATTTAAGAAGAAAGCATCTTTGCAAAAATTATCACGTTTTGGTATTACCATCATATGATTTAAGGTATTTTCGGGGTCTTGGACACTTTTTTCATTTTTTTGGCCCTTATTTGACATCTTTGTTTCTAAGGGGGAAGGAAACCTCTTCGTATAAAGTTTTATTTTTCTGAAAAGTGCGCATCTTAGTCTTGAGGCTACATGGGGTAAAAAACTCTGGGGTAGAAAATCATCTTACAGATAATTATCCTCATAGGAATTTATTTAAGTATAGTCCTCACATTAGTATACCCCCAAGTCCACTTTACCAACCAATGTGTGGTCAGAAAGGAAAATTTGGTATTCTATTGAATTTGTAACGCCCAAGAGAATATTGGTTGGGAACGTAGATTTGGGATGTACGTCTATATGAAATAAACTCCGAAATGTCAATCTGGGACTCATTCAGTCGGAAATTGTGGCAGAAACATGAAAAAAATACGAAATTATAAAGTAACTTTATTGGATCTCCACCGCACAATTTAAATGACAAACAATTAATGCCCATCTTAAGGTAATCGGAGCAAAAGAGTAATTTTTTGGCTATTCTGACAACATTCTGCCTTCAAGTATGAGGTGGACAAAACTAAATACCACGCAGTACCTTGGAAATACAAATTTCAAATTATAGCTCATTTGGATGCTTTTTACCATATCAAAAATTGAGCTGAATTTTCACATGGGGCTATTATATATGTTCTTTATCATATAGGTATTTAACACTCAAATTAAAGCCTATAGCTGAAAAATAAGATCAGGCTATTCAAAATATCTAAAACCGACGGTAATTATAATTTTTTCCATGAACATTAATTTATATTTAGTCATGGAGTCATTACTCATAATCAAGTCATTACTTATAATCAAAATTGTGTCACCTACATAAGTCAGATCTGTGATTTATTATGCTTGAAAGACTAAAAGTAAATTTATTATTGTAACCAAATTCCGCCACACAATATGAATTTCATTGAAATCGGTTATATATATCGTGTTTGGTGCATAACATACATGAAATCGGCCGATATATATATGAGAGCTATACCGAAACCTCAACCGATTTCAATATAATTTGGCAACTTTATTTATTTATTTATTATTATTTTTTTTTTTTTTTTGGTACCAGATTTCGTCCCTCTGCCCGAATTTCCTTGGAATCGGACGTACACACCGCGTTGGGTGCATCAAATATGTAAAATCGACCGAAAATATATATGGGAGCTATATACAAATCTGAATCGATTTTAATATAATTTGACAAATTTATTTTTGTACCAAATGTAGTCTATCATATATCAATATATGAAATCGTCCGAAAATATATATGGGAGCTATATCCAAAATCTGAAATGATTTCAATATTTCACAAATTTATTTGTGAACCAAATGTAGGCGCTCATGCCGAATTTCATTGAACTCAGACATACGTATCGTGTTTTGTGCATCAAATACATGAAATCGGCCGAAAATATATATGGGAGCTATATCCAAATCTGAATCGATTTCAATATAATTTCAAAAATTCATTTGTGAACCAAATTTAGGCACTCATGCCAAATTTCATTGGACTCGGACATACGAATCGTTTTTGTGCATAAAATACATGCATTCGGCCGAAAATATATATGGGAGCTATATCCAAATCTGAATCAATTTCAATACAATTTGACAAATTTACTTTTGTACCAAATCTAGTCACGCATACCGCATTTCATTGGAATGTGTGGCGGAATTTGGATACAATAAAAAATTTGACAAATTAATTAGAAATCGCTTAAAATCTGTATATAGCTCCCCTATATATTCTCGGCCGATTTCACATATTTTATGCACCAAACACGGTATGTACCTCCAATTTCAATGAAATATAGATGGTGTGACGGAATTTGGTGTAAATGTAAATTTTGTCAAATTATATTACCAACAAACAACAATTGAGTTTTATATAGATATATAGATATATATTATATATATATATATATATATATATATATATATATATATATATATATATATATATATATATATATATATATATATATATATATATATATATATATATATATATATATATATATATATATATATATATATATATATATATATATATATATATATAAATCAATTGTTGTTTGTTGGTATATATATATAATATATAAAATTTTAATTTCCGACTCTGCTCAATTATATTGCTCATTCTGCCCGCTCGATGGAGGGTCTTTTGCCATGAATATTAATTTATATTTAGTCATGGAGTCATTACTCATAATCAAGTCACTACTTAGAATCAAAATTGGGGTATATCAAAAATTAGACCTTCATTGACAGTTTTACGGAGGGATGTTTCTTACGTAAGGGGAACATATGCTGCCAATTTACAAATTGTGACTAAAGCAGCCAAAAAAAAACCTTAAAAATATATATACTTTTGAAAACAAAGACCGTCTATGGGGAGGCACTAGAACGAGTGAGTTTATATAGGCGCTCTCTTCGCGAACCTTATTCATACTTATAACTTAGGACGCTATACGTTTGGCCTAACAGCGATATGTCGACAACACCTTTTAGGCTTATCAAATATATATCCTCTGCAGCGTTAAAACAAAATATCCTATGCCATTATCATTACATAATTTCACTATATCATATGTCCGTAATATTTATATATTAACATTTCTAAATTTTAATTTCCGACTCTGCTCAATCATATTGCTCATTCTGCCCGCTCGATGGAGGGTCTTGCTGGTCTAGCTGGCCCGGTCCGCGTTGCCGGCCCGTAATTTTAATGCTATTATATCATCCACCTTGGAAAGGAGGGTATATTAACTTTTCATTCCATTTGTAACATCACTAAATGTTCGTCTTAGACCCCATTAAATATGCATATATATTCATAATCAGCATAAAAATCTAAGTCGATTTGTCCGTCTATATGTCTGTTTGTTTAAATTACGATACAGCCCACATTATTTGACGTATAGCGTCAAAATTTATCTGAAAAATTTGTAATGTGTATAGGATGGTTGGTATTGAAAATGATCTATCGGTTCACTTTTTAATATAGTCCCCATATAACGGTATCTCTCGAAATTCGGTATTTTGATGATTTTTGCCAAATTTCTCCTCGGATTTGTCTAACACATATAACGATACCTACCTATATTGGGTATGTTGATAATCCTTACATTTACGCGTATAATTGTTTAAAATTTGGTATTTTAGAAGGAGACAATCCTTGAAGTATAAAATTGTCCACAGAGGTTCCCGTTTTGGTATGGCCCCATATAAAGGCCTCATTCACTTTATGGTTTTTTTGATAAGTTAACTGCATTATCCAAACAGTCTTACTGGTATATGAAGTTTAAAGTGAAAAACGCTTGAATTTAGATACTTTTATATAAAAATGTTTCCTTTACCCCCAGATGGATGATAGTAATAATTCTGCCCGGCCGAACTTAATTTTTTTTACTTGTTTTCAAAGTAATATGAATTATTTGACATTGAAATTGCGCGTAGTAGACCCCATAATTTCCATATCTCTCATCATAGTATAATTCAAAGACGATTAAACAAATGTCCGGTTCCTTAAATCATATGATGGTTATACAAAACGTGATCAGTTTTTGCATGGATGGTTTCTTCCCAAATTACCAACATTTGCCGAAAATAGTATGAAAATATGGTTAAAATGTAAGATATACTTGAAATCGGGCTGTATCCTTATCAGGGGGTTATGGCCCATATCATGAACTGCAAAAGTGATTTAAGGTATCGTGAAAGTTTAGGACGAATTTCTGAAAGAATAGAAATCCTTTTCCCTCTATATTCGGTATTTCACTGATTGCAGTCCAATTAATTTTGCATATTGAGTTCTCATTGGACGGATTATTGTCATGTGATAGAAGTAGGTAGGTCCACGTGTTGAAATGAGCCCCATAACGTTTTGTCGGTTATTTTTGTTTATTTAAATGTGTTCGCATATTCCAGCTGAAGCACGATGTAGATCCTGGAGTTAAAAGCTAAATGCCAATTTCAGACATGAAAGATCGCCATTTAACATCTTATTGCGTACCATTTCATTTTTGATATTATTCATTCAGAATTCAAAACAATAAAAAATATGCACTTCTATATGGTTTTTAAATTGTAAAAATTTCACGCCAAAAGGATTTTTTGTTTTATATTTTTATTGGCATATTTTACGCACTTTTTTCCGAAGTTGTATGAATTGTGAAAATCCGTCAAAACGTTCTTGAGTTATAAGCACAGTAACTAATAAACAAATTGAAAAAAAAAATCTTCAACTTGTTCGCTGGTTTTTTACAGCCAATATTTAAAGGTCCTTACGAAGTTTGGTCCTTACTATTATTTTGAAATTTGATTCCATTGAAAAAATGTTCTCAGTTTTTTCCTATTTAGAGTTTTTGCAGTGCAATATGCTCTTTTTTGATTTTTTAGCAATTTTGATTTGACCACGTTAAATTATATTGACATCATCTATTCAGTTCCGCCACTCCATAATTTTCGTCGCTTTCTACTGCCCAAAAAAACTACACATCATATTAGAATTCAAAAAAAAAAAAAACTACTAATGTACATTCCGAAATAGTAAGTCTAAATGGGAAAAAAATCATGCAAAATAAAACATACTATACTATTGTACACTTCAAAAGTCAAAATGAAATTTTTAAAATTTCATATTTTTATGCGATTTTATCCTTTTCTGCCAAGAGACAATTCCGAATTTGTGTAAATCGTTAAAATCAGATCAGCGGTTCTTGAGTTATAAGCGTAGTAACGAACACAACTTCCCTATATATATATATATATATATATATATATATATATATATATATATATAGACAGATTAGAAGTATGCGTGGTCAGTTCCCTGGCGCCCAAATAAATTCCTAAGTTTGGAGGGAAAGTCAACAGTATCTCGTGTAATAATTTTCAAACCGGTATCTTCATTATCTGGTATCTTCATTATATATATCTACAGAGCGCATCGATATATGTTCGTGTGGGTCATAACCTTTAATATCTCACGCATTATCGTATGCGTCAGCGCACAAGATCACCGAATTCTTCACATGTGATATTTTATATATATATAGGCGTGGTCAATATTTTTTTCTTTAAAAACCTAACTCGGGGTATGACGAACGTTTGTACAAAAAATTATGCAAATCGGTCCAGCCGTTTTCAACTGATTCCGTTACCAATAAACAACAATTGATTTTTATATATATATATATATATATATATATATATATATATATATATATATATATATATATATATATATATATATATATATATATATATATATATATATATATATATATATAAAAATCAATTGTTGTTTGTTGGTAACGGAATCAGTTGAAAACGGCTGGACCGATTTGCATAATTTTTTGTACAAACGTTCGTCATACCCCGAGTTAGGTTTTTAAAGAAAAAAATATTGACCACGCCTATATATATATAAAATATCACATGTGAAGAATTCGGTGATCTTGTGCGCTGACGCATACGATAATGCGTGAGATATTAAAGGTTATGACCCACACGAACATATATCGATGCGCTCTGTAGATGCACAAGACCACTTGAATGAGATGTCAAGCAGCCCTGCAATGTTCTCCATTCAATATTAGAATAGATAAGAACAATTGTGTGGCTGCGACTAGGACAAGGAACATATTTTAAAACTAAATTCAGAATTGAATCAACAGCCAAACCATTTGGTTGGTTTAGAATAGAGTTGACAATCGAAGAGGGAGATTGGACTCTATTCTACTTTACACCGAGTTAGGTTTTTTAAAAAAAGTATTGACCACGCTTACTTTTGTGCCCACTATTTCCATTTATCTAAAATCCTTATATTTGTCAAATAATGAAGTTATCGGTTTTAAAATTATTACAACAGCATGACTTCCCCTTGAATCCTAAGTATTTATTTGGGGGCTGAGGAACTGACCACGCCTACTTTTTAATCTATATATAAACCAATGGTTGTTCGTTGGTAATTGAATCAGTTGAGACCGGTTGGAACTATTTGAACATTTTTTTAATGTTTGTCCTACCCCGATTTAGGTTTTTATGCAAAGAAAAATTGAACAAGCCCAATTTTGCGCCCATTTTTTCGATTTATCTAAAATCCTAATATTTGCCAAAATCATGAAGATATCTGTTCCAACCCTAGGTATCTGTTTGGGGTCAGAGGAACTGGCCACACCTACTTCTTTAAATTTATATGTAAAACAAGTAAGCAAAGTCTATAGTCGTGCTGGTCCGATCATGTGATACTCTTCTAATATGTTAGAAGCTCCCTTGTGTCCAAATCCATTTTGGAAGATTTCGCTTTTGAAATTTTGTCACGGATCACTGCCCAGATATTACCCTTAGTATTTTGATCAGGGACATTTGCCCAATATTTGCGCACTCCGTCGTGCTGTTAGATGTTGTGATCCATTTTACAGCTAAATATAATCCAATGGTCATCCAAAGTGCTAGAATTCTTCCCTGTTCTTAACTCTCTTCTCAGGTGTGTCGATTGGCTTCTATTATGGGATCAGGAAATTTTTCCTGTTTTTGGTTCATTCGAACCCCTAAATATTTTCGATCATCTCCAAAAGCAAATTTCCAAATTTAGACCCATCCATATGATTTTCTTGTCTACTATATTTGGCTATATTCGTCAACGAAATCAGCGTAAAAAAGTAAAAAAGCTGTAACTTCGGCCGGGCCGAACTTTGAATACCCTCCACCATTTGTTACAAATTTGGCAATTTTCAATCAAATAAAATCCGTTAAAAATTCAGTTAAAATCTTTAAAATACCGTAAGTAGCCGTGTATTACGTACGACGATGTGGACCTGCATAGGCAACTTTTAAGCTATTACATAATTCAAATGAGAAACTTAAAAAAATTGTTTATAATGTAGCTGAAATAATCAAAATAACGAATATGGGAGGTACCATGGGGGTTATAAAACGTGGACCTGCACAGGCAATTTTCTGTCATAGGCTGTAGTATCCATTAAGAACTTCAAATGCAAAATTTGTAACATTTCCGGTAATAATGTCGCTAATTACGAACGTCAAATACGAAATTTGAAACATTTCCGGTAAATAATGTCGCTAAAATCATCAAAATACCGAATATCGGGAGGTACAGTTATATGGGGACTATACAAAGACGTGGACCTGCACAGACATAGGCTATAGTATCTATTACGAACTTCAAATACTAAATTCGAAACAATTCCGGTAAATAATGTCGCTAAAATCATCAAAATAAGGAATATCGGAGATACCGTTATATGGGGGCTATACGAAGACGTGGACCTACATGGGCCATTTTCAATTCCAAAAGTCCTGCAGACATAATCCACATTTGAGTAAATTTTTATCAACTTACTTCATTTCGTTCGGAAGCTAGAGTGATTTCCACAGACGGACGTTGCAAAATCGACATAGAATTTTATGCTGATCAAGAATATATATACATTGTGGGGTCTAAAATGTCTATTTCGAGGTGTTACAAACGGAATGACAAACTTAATATACCCTCCATATTATGGCAGAGGGTATAAAAAGCCAGAAGTCCTTTTGTGTATTTCGGATATCGCCTGTAAGTAATGTTGATATTTTTTCACACAAAAGTAGCGGTCCATTTTACCCGCTGTCCTAACTCTAACTTCATGCGAGATTTCGTGTCTTTTGGTTCAAAATCAGGAACATTTTTAGTTTTTGGTCCATTTGGTCCATAAATATATTGCTGACATCTTTGAAAATGATAGACCCAGCCTTTCTGAGCCTAACCCTTCCCTTGTGAAAATTTCCGTGAGGATCGGACGATAATTACAATCTGTATATAATAACCCCAACCTGTGTTGTAAGGTGAAAAAATATTACAAAATGTACATTTCAATATTAAGAGTCAAATTGAAAAAATCGCATGCGATAAAAAATATGAAAAAATAAAACAATGTCACAAAATACTACAAAATCTATATTAACATCATTATTGGCATCTTTTTATGCGATTTTTTAGATTTCATTCTTTAATGCCAAGAGGGCATTCTGAATTGACAAAATTTGTCAAAATTGGTCCAGCCATTCTTGAGATATAAGCATTTTAGCTAATATCTCCTTCCTTTGTATATATACATTGTATATATTTCGCTATGTATATCCGATATATTTACTATCGGCATCTACGTAACGGTCAGGATTGACCTGTTCGTCTATTTGTAATTTCGCCGGGATTAAAAATATTCGCGGTTTAATGGAAATTTTGATTGAAAATTTTTATTTAACACAAATGTTATGGTTTTTGGTCCATTTCAACCCCTAAATATTATGCGATCATCTCCAAAAGAAATAGGGTTTTATTCTGACCTTATCCCCACCTCCGTTTCCAATTTCGTGAGGTTCGGGCCATAATTGCGACCTGTAGAGTGATTACAAATTAACATGGACAGACGGACATGCATAGCTAGATCGACTCAGCTCGGCGAGATAGGAAGATCCATATATACTTTCCTATGTGGGAAACCAATATTTCGAGGTGTTACATAATTTTTGGCCCAATTAAACTTATAATACCCCCAACACATAATGTTGTAGGGTATAAAAATCGAAAAAGTATAGTAACACATCAGTTGAGAACGGCTGGGCCGATTTCACTCAAGTTTTCTTTTGGTTATTCGTAATTACAGCGGAAACGTTGTCAAGAAAGAAATTTTTGAGAAAATCGCGGAAAATTGACTGTTCTATTATGATATGGAATTTTGTGTAGAATTGTTTCAGAATATCTTTTGGAATTGAAAAAACGAAAAAATAAAGAAGTTTTCATATTTTCTATACATGCTGTTATATTGTTGCCCTACCCAAATTTTCAATTTTGATTAGATATGGAAATAATCCAATTCAATCAGTGAAATACCGAATATGAAGAGGCACTGTAATATGCGGACTATACAAAATAGTAGCGTGAATTGAAAATATAGTAAGAAAAGGATCCATATACTCGAAAAATTCTTCCGAACCCTTAAAAGTAACCTTAAATCATAGGTAACGTTATACGGACACTATACGCCATCGTCAGTAATTACACTGCGCCGCAGACAATCTTGGGGGTTCCTGGATCTAACTTTTTTAGAGTCCATTTTATATAGCTTAACCATACACAAAGGGCCGAAAATATTTTGCCCTATACTCCGCAAATGTTACGATAAAGTTTTAAATTTGATACAGTCCTAGGGGTTACATCAGGAATCATTTGTACATAATATGTATCATGTTGGTGTATATTGTAGAATAGCCCCCCTCAAATGATATAGCCCCTTTCAAATTCCTCAAATGTTGGTAATTTGAGATTTTAGAAAGAAGAACAAATAGGATCAGGGTCTTTTGAAAGACGTATTTATTTTTATTTAATGGAGTCATCATTTATACTAGAAATTGTGCCACTTTTGTGAGCCATATTTGTGAATTATTATGCTTTAAAAACTGTGCATTAAAGACTAAAACTACAGACCGGCAAAGTGGACCGGGCGAGCTAGTATATATATATATATATATATATATATATATATATATATATATATATATATATATATATATATATATATATATATATATATATATATATATATATATATATATATATATATATATATATATATATATATATATATATATATATATATATATATATATATATATATATATATATAAAGGACTAACACGAGCTGTGGGCACGAATCTAAAATTGTAAGAAGATTGTAATAGTATTCGCTGACGAAGTAGCTTTTTGACCTCCTGACTGGACCGATTTCTGCTGATACCTAATGAAATATTTGGGGGTGCAGAGTTTGAAAAAAATCGGTAAATCATTTCGCATTTTATAAGAGCTATGGTTATTTAAGTTTCAACCTTTTGTAGGGAAGGTATCAGAAGGTGTGGTTCGATCTTCGCACTTGACCTTGGCTTTGTGTAAATATTACGATGAGCGAAGTTTCAAACAAACCAGATACTCATTTTGTTTTGTTTGAGATTTATATTTGTTTTTGAATATCTAACATTTTTATGGGAAAGGGGATACCAGATGGAGTGAAAAAATAGGGTCCATCTTCGACACTTATCTAGTGTTGGCAGAAACATTGGAATGATCTTCTTAGGTTGTTCAACGGCCTCCCGTTCTCAAGGGACTTGGAAGATGTGTTTAAGGAAGGAAATACCTAAGTCTTCCATGAAATTAAACCAAAATACAAGTGTTGGTTAGAAAATTTGGCCAAGATCCTCGAATTAGCTAGGAACAGGAGGTACCTTTATATGAGGGCTACTCCAAACATTGAAAGAAATACCTAGGTCTTCTATTAGAAAACTGCTCAATCGCAATGAAACCAAAATACAAATGATGGTTAGAAAATTTGGCCAAGATCCTCAAAATAGCTAGGAATAGGAGGTAACTTTATATTGGGGCTACTCCAAACATTGTACTCTATTGGACATTTTTTGCGAAGAGGTGTTCTACTCCCTATTATTCTGTCCACAAAGCGAAAAACTTAAATAATACTGTTTAGTCTTGTAGAAACTGTACTTGTTATACCCTCCACCTTTGAAAGGAGGGTATATTAACTTTGTCATTCCGTTTGTAACATTCCTAAATATTTGTCGTAGACCCCATAATGTTTATATATTCATAATCAGCATAAAATTCTAAGCTGATTTAACGATGTCCGTCTGTCTGTCTGTTTAAATCACGATACAGGCTACATTATTTGACGTAGAGCGTCAAAATTAAGCACAAAAATTTGTATTGTGTCTAGGATGGTTGGTATTGAAAATGAGATATATCGGTCCACGTTTTGGTATAATCCCCATATAACGGTACCTCCCGATATTCGGTATTTTGATTATTTTTGCCCTTTTTTCACGGATTTGTCTGAAAATTGTATTTGTAGGTCATAATGGGTCCTAGTTCGTGTGGCGAAATGTTGTATGTATGGTCCACGCTTTGGTATTTCCCCCATATAACGGTATCTCACGATATTCGGTATTTTGATGATTTTTGCCACATTTTTTCATGGATTTGTCTAAAAATTGGTATTTGTTGATCATAATGAGTTCTAGCTCCGTTGACGAAACATTGTATGTATAGGTCCTCGTTTTTGTATAGCCCTATGTAGGGGTACCTCCCTATATTCGGTATTTTGATGATTTTTACCACATTTTCCCACGAATATGTCTAAAATTTGGTATTAGTGGGTCATAATTGGTTCTAATGTTTCCATTACCCTGAGATGGAGGGTATTAAAAGTTCGGCCCGCCCGAACTCAATGTTTTACTTGTTACTTGTTTTAAAAATAGTTTGTTTGTTGAATGCACATCTTTAAATTTTATTTAATTTTTAAGAGGCATGTGTTTTCCATATGCTATGTTTATAGTCGGTAATAAATAATGTAATAAATGTCAAGGCCATAAATAGAAGATAAGAAAGGGTCGATCACAAACTAGGTACGTTTCGTTTTCTCCCGCAACGTAATGTGTGCGTGGGGTGCATTAGGTATTTAAGGCACAGCGTGCATTAGTAAATGAAATACATGTGTAAAAGTATTAGATGTAAGGTTTAGTGTTAATAAAATGTTGTAAATGAATTGAGTTCCCTTCCAGCCACGGAACGAGAAGCATCATTTTGCGCCGTTTTCCTTTTCGTTCTTTAGTTACACCGTCTTGTGATGAGGTTAGGAGTCGACCTCATCAAATACGATGCATGCAGTTTTGATTAAAAATGTTTGTCAAATTGAACAAATTGTGGTATTTGAGTACGAAAAAGGACTAACACAAACTGTGGGAATGAATCTAAAATTTTTAAGAAAACTGTAATAGTCTTCGCTGACAAAGTTCTTAGTAAGTAGAACCAATTGATTTTGGTTTCCTTTTTATACCTCAAGGATTGTCATCCACCAAATCTTCTTAAATACCAAATTTGAAACAATTTTGTGGGTAAATGTAACCGGCGGAGCTATAACCTATTATGAACGGATTTTTAGACAAAACCATGGAAAAGTGTAGCAAAAATCATCAAAGAACTGAATTTCGGGAGGTACTGTTATATGGGGGCTATACCAAAACGTGGACCACATATACCATGTTCCGCCACCGGAGCTAGCACCCATTGTGACCAACGGATACCAATTTTACTAAACGAAATGACATATTTAATATAGCCTCCTTTTCAATGTGGAGGATATAACAAGTAAAAAAGCAGCAAAGTTTGGCCGCGTCGGACTTTTAATACCCTCCACCATTTTGAAATATCTTGAACATTAAAAATGAAAACCGTTATATGGGGTCTATACGAAGATATGGACCTGTATAGACAATTCTCTTCCAGGGGGTAAAGTACTCACAAAGAACTCCTTGTGTGCAATTTCAGACAATGTCATTGAAAAATATGGGGACTATATGATATCGTAAACATTTTTAGCTTCCTATCTTTACTAGTTTTGACTAGCATGATTGCAACAGACGGATGAACATATATATATATATATATATATATATATATATATATATATATATATATATATATATATATATATATATATATATATATATAGTGTTTTAAAATACCTGTACCTATATTTAAGCCGAGGGCTTCAAAGGTGTGGATGTGCTATACATATCTATTAAAAAGTATATGTAATATGTAAGGGATCAAATTAATTTTAATTTTTTAATTTTTAGTATGCAAAATTTTCCAGTCAAATGAGCAGTAGTTTGGAATTTGATGTATTTTGTACACCTCATAATTGAGGGCTGAATGAAGTAAGAATAGCCAAAATTAATTACTTTTTCAAAGCCATTAGCACCTCAGATTGACCATTAGAGTTGTACAAAATACTTTATACATACTTTTGAGTGCGGTTGAGGCGCTGGGAAAATCTAGCAATAAACAATAAATATTCTAAAATTACATATTTCCCAGCCGCCATAAAACACCACAGTAAACACTTCGCTGACGCATACGATAATGTGTGAGATAATAAAGGCTATGACCCACACGCACAGATATCAATGCGCTCAGTAGATGCACAAGACCACTTGAAATGAAAAGCAGCCCTACAATGTTCTCCATTCAGTATTAGAATTCAGTATTGTGTGGCTGCGATTAGGTTAAGATAGACTAGTTTCAGTAGTACTTAAGGAATATACTTTTAAATAAAGACCAGAATTGAATCAACAACCAAACCATTCGGTCGTGTTTCTTTTCCCACCAAAAACAGAATAGAGTTGACAATCGAAGAGGGAGATTGGACTGTAGTCTACTTTACAAGAGTTGTTATAAGTCCCCCTAACCATGTCGGTCTGTTTGTCCGCCAAAAGGTGGACTTGAGGGGGTACTATTATATGGAAAAAATTCTAAAATTTGTAGATATGTTCAAATTTTTGTGTAAGATTTTCACCCCCCAAATACACATTTTTAGCCAAATCCTTTGAAATATGGTAAAATCAGGAGGTAGCTTTATATGGGCACTACTCCGAGACATCGACCTACAGTGAACACATTCTTCTACCCCTTAAAATCCAATATGACAAATAGAGTCCAAATCAAAAATATAGCAGAATTTAAATGAGTAAAAAAATGATTTAAATGATTTTTACTCATTTTAGTTTTATCCACCATATTTTTCATCATAGTATAATTCAATGACGATTCAACAAATATTCGGTCCCGTGCTATTTTCATATATTTGTAATTTGTTCATGTTTCCACAATTTATTTCATATAGATGTATATCCCAAATCTACGTTTCCAACCAATATTCTCTTGGGAGTTACAAATTCAATAGAATACAATATTTATTTTTCTGACACACATTATATGTGAAAGTGGACTTGGGGATACTCCAATGTGGGGACTTTACTTAAATAAATTCCTATGTGGCAATTATCTGTATGATGGTTTCCTAACCCTTAGAGACAAAGATGCCAAATAAGGGCCAAACAATGAAAAAAGTGGCCAGGACCCCAAAAATAGCTTAAATCATATGATGGTTATATAAATATGAAATCAGGATGTACCCTTATCGTGAGTTATGATCGATATCATGACCTGCAAAAGTGATTTAAGGTATCTTGAATGTCTGCGAAGAATTTCTGGAAGGATAGAAATCCTTTTCTTACTAAGAGTCCCATTCGCTCAACTATTTTCCACCCTTTATGTTTGGTGTTTTCCTGATTGTACTCCCAAAGAATTTTGCATTTTGAGCTCTCATTGGATGGATTATTGTCACATGAAAGAAGTAGGTCCACGCTTTGAAATGAGCTCCATTAGGCTTTTTCTGTCATTTTTGGTTGTTTAAATGTGTTCGCATCTTCCATCTGAACCACGATGTCGGCCCTGTAGTTGAAAGCTAGATGTCAGTTAACATCGTATTTCGTACTTATTTCATTTTATTGGTGAAAAATTGTATATAGTGAAAAATTATTCTTTATTTTGTTCACAAAAAATCCACTGAATTCAATATGATAATACAAATTGAAACAAGTAAAAAAGCAGTAAGTTCGGCCGGGCCGAACTTTGAATAACCTCCACCATTTGGAACGAATTAGAAAATTTTCAAAAAATAAAATCCATTAAAAATTCTGTTAAAATCTTTAAAATATCTAATATCAGAAGGTGCTTTATGGGGGATATACGATATTGTGTACCTATATATACAATTACTTTTCAGGGGTTAAAGGGCTCACAAAGAACTCCTTGTGTGGAATTTCAGACACTACCATAGGGAAATATGGCTAAAATCATCAAAACACCGAATATCGGGGGTACCGTTATATGGGGGTCATACGATATCGTGGACCTATATAGATAATTCTCTTCCGAGGTATAAAGTACCCACAAAGTACTCCTTGTGTGGATTTTCAGACAACTCCGTTGAAAAATGTGGGTGAAATCATCAAAATTCCGAATATCGGGGGGTACCGTTATATAGGGGATGTACGATATCGTGGACCTGTATAGACAATTATTTCTCAGGGGGTAAAGTACTCGCAAGGAACTACTTGCGTGGAGTTTAAGACAATTCCATTGAAAAATGTGGCTAACATCATCAAAATACCGAATATCGGGGGGTACAGTTATATGGGGGATATACGATATCGTGGACCTATTTAAACAATTCTTTTTGAGGGGATAAAATGCTCACAAGGGACTCCTTTTGTGGAATTTCAGATAATTCCATTGAAAAATGTGGCTAAAATCATCAAAATGCCGAATACCGGGGAGTACCGTTATATGGAGGCTATACGATATTGTGGACCTATATAGATAATTCTCCGCCGAGGTATAAAGTACCCACAAGGAACTACTTGTGTAGATTTTCAAACAATTCCATTGAAAAATGTGGCTAAAATCATCAAAATACCGAATATCGGGGGGTACCGTTATATGGGGGCTATACGATATCGTGGACCGATATAGCCCATCCTCGAACTTGACCTGCCTGCAGACAAAGGAGAGATCTGTGCAAAATTATAGCTTCCTATCTTAATAAACGAAGCGTGATTACAACAGACGGACGGACAGGGCTAAATCGTCTTAGAATTTTACGCTGATCAAGAATATATATACTTTGTTAGGTCTAAAATGATTTTTTCGATGAGTTACAAACGGAATGACGAACTTAATATACCCTCCATACTTTTTTTGGTGGAGGGTATAAAAAACAAGTAAAAAAGCAGTAAGTTCGGCCGGGCCGAACTTTGAATACCCTCCACCATTTGGAACGAATTAGAAAATTTTCAAAAAAATAAAATCCAATAAAAATTCTTTAAAAATCTTTAAAATATCTAATATAGGAAGGTGCCGATATATGGGGGGGATATACGATATTGTGGACCTATAAAGACAAATCTATGTCTGCGTAAAGTACTCACAAGGAACTCCTTGTGTGGATTTTCAGACAATACGATTGGAAAATGTGGCTAAAATCATCAAAATACCGAATACCGCGGGGTACCGTTATATGGGAGCTATACGTTATCGTTAACCTATATAGAGAATTCTCTGTCGGTGGGTAAAGTGCTCACAAAGAACCCCTTGTGTACAAAGTACCCCTTGTGACCATTCCGTTGAAAAATATGGCTGAAACCATCAAAATACCGAATATCGGGGGTACCGTTATATGAGGGCTATACAATATCGTGGATCTATATAAATAATTCTCTGCCGAGGTATAAAGTACCCACAAGGAACTCCTTGTGTGGATTTTCAGACAATTCCGATGAAAAATGTGGGTCAAATCATAAAATACCGAATATCGGGAGGTACCGTTATATGGGGGATATACGATATCGTGGACCTGTATAGACAATTCTCTCTCAGGGGGTGAAGTACTTACAAGGAACTACTTGTGTTGATTTTAAGACAATTCCGTTGAAAAATGTGGCTAAAATCATCAAAATACCAAATATCGGAGGTACCGTTATATGGGGGCTATACGATATTGTGGACCTATATAGATAATTCTCTGCCGAGGTATAAAGTACCCACAAGGAACTCCTTGTGTGGATTTTAAGACAATTCCATTGAAAAATTTGGCTAACATCATCAAAATACCGAATATCGGGGGGTACATTTATATGGGGGCTATACGATATCGTGGACCTATATAGATAATTCTCTTCCGAGGTATAAAGTGCCCGCAAGGAACTCCGTGTGTGGATTTTCAGACAATTCTGTTGAAAAATGTGGGTAAAATCATCAAAATACCGAATATCGGGGGGTACCGTTACATGGGGGCTATACGATATTGTGGACCTATATGGACAATTCTCTGCCGAGGTATAAAGTACCCACAAGGAACTCCTTGTGCGGATTTTCAGACAAATCCGTTGAAAAATGTGGGTAAAATCATCAAAATACCGAATACCGTGGGGTACCGTTATATGGGGGCTATACGATATCGTGGACCTATATAGATAATTCTCAGTCGAGGTATAAAGTACCCACAAGGTACTCCTTGTGTGGATTTTCAGACAATTCCGATGAAAAATGTGGGTAAAATCATAAAAATACCGAATATCGGGGGTACCGTTATATGGGGGCTATACGATATCGTGGACCTATATAGATAATTATCTTCCGAGGTATAAATTACCCACAAGGTACTCCTTGTGTGGATTTTCAGACAACTCCTTTGAAAAATGTGGCTAAAATGATCAAAATTCCGAATATCGGGGGTACCGTTATATGGGGGCTATACGATATCGTGGACCTATATAGATAATTCCGAGGTATAAATTACCCACAAGGTACTCCTTGTGTAGATTTTCAGACAATTCCGATGAAAAATGTGGGTAAAATCATCAAAATATCGAATATCGGGGGGTACCGTTATATGGGGGATATACAATATCGTGGACCTGTATAGACAATTCTCTCTCAGGGGGTAAAGTACTCACAAGGAACTGCTTGTGTGGATTTAAGACAATTCCATTGAAAAATGTGGGTAAAATCATCGAAATATCGAATATCGGGGGGTACCGTTATATGGGGGCTATACGATATCGTGGACCTATATAGATAATTCTCTTCCGAGGTATAAATTACCCACAAGGTACTCCTTGTGTGGATTTTCAGACAATTCCGTTGAAAATGTGGGTAAAATCATCGAAATATCGAATATCGGGGGGTACAGTTATATGGGGGATATACGTTTTCGTAGACCTATATAGACAATTCTTTTTGAGGGGGTAAAATGCCCACAAGGGACTCCTTTTGTGGAATATCAGACAATTCCATTGGAAGGGCTATACGATATTGTGGACCTATATAGATAATTCTCAGTCGAGGTATAAAGTACCCACAAGGTACTCCTTGTGTGGATTTTCAGACAATTCCGATGAAAAATGTGGGTAAAATCATCAAAATACCGAATACCGTGGGGTACCGTTATATGGGGGCTATACGATATTGTGGACCTATATAGATAATTCTCAGTCGAGGTATAAAGTACCCACAAGGTACTCCTTGTGTGGATTTTCAGACAATTCCGATGAAAAATGTGGGTAAAATCATCAAAATACCGAATATCGGGGGTACCGTTATATGGGGGCTATACGATATCGTGGACCTATATAGATAATTATCTTCCGAGGTATAAATTACCCACAAGGTACTCCTTGTGTGGATTTTCAGACAACTCCGATGAAAAATGTGGGTAAAATCATCAAAATACCGAATATCGGGGGGTACCGTTATATGGGGGATGTACAATATCGTGGACCTGTATGGACAATTCTCTCTCAGGGGGTAAAGTACTCGCAAGGAACTACTTTTGTGGATTTTAAGACAATTCCATTGAAAAATGTGGCTAACATAATTAAAATACCGAATATCGGGGGGTACATTTATATGGGGGCTATACGATATCGTGGACCTATATAGATAATTCTCTTCCGAGGTATAAATTACCCACAAGGTACTCCTTGTGTGGATTTTCAGACAATTCCATTGAAAAATGTGGCTAAAATCATCAAAATGCCGAATACCGGGGGGTGCCGTTATATGGGGGCTATGCGATATTGTGGACCTATATTGATAATTCTCTGCCGAGGTATAAAGTACCCACAAGGAACTACTTGTGTCGATTTTCAAACAATTCCGTTGAAAAATGTGGCTAAAATCATCAAAATACCGAATATCGGGGGTACCGTTATATGGGGGCTATATGATATCGTGGACCGATATAGCCCATCCTCGAACTTGACCTGCCTGCAGACAAAAGAGAGATCTGTGCAAAATGTTAGCTTCCTATCTTAATTCGTTTAGACTGTAGCGTGATTACAACAGACTGACAGACAGGGCTAAGTCGTCTTAGAATTTTACGCTGATCAAGAATATATATACTTTGTTGGGTCTAAAATGATTATTTCGATGAGTTACAAACGGAATGACAAACTTAATATACCCTCCATACTTTTTTTGGTGGAGGGTATAAAAATGACAAAAGAAAAATAACAAATTGAAAAAATCTTCAACTTGTTCGTTGATTTATTACAGCAAATGTTTAAAGACCCTTACTGTTATTTTAAAATTCGATTTCACTGATTTTTTTCGATTTTTTCCGAATTGAGAATTTTTGCAATGAGATCTCTTTTTTGTGATTTTTTAGCGATTTTGAAAAAGTAATTATCTTTTAATTAATAATTATCATTTTTTTGGTGTGACCGCGTTAAATTATTTCGATATCATCTATTCCGTTTCGCCACCACATACCGCGAATTGTGTGAATCGTTAAAATCAGTCCAGGGGTTCTTAAGTTATAAGCGTAGTAACTAACACAACTAAGCCTAAGGCGTTGTGGGTCAATGGTTCTTATTAAAATCATATCCCAATCTGATCCGATTTAAATATAATTTTAAAAAAATTACTTTTACACCAAACTCCGCCACACCTTTCATATTTCATTGAAATTGGTGCGTCAAATATGTGAAATCGGCCGATAATTAATATATGGGAGCTATATCCAAATCTTAACTAATTTCCAATTAATTTGTTACATTTATTATTGTAACCAAATTCCGCCACACATTCTCAATTTCATTGGTATCGGTCGATTTCATACATGTTATGCACCAAACATGATATATATGTTTGGTGCATAACATGTATGAAATCGGCCGAAATATATATGTTAGCTAATTCCAAACCTCAACTGATCAAATGAACGAAATCGGTCGAAAATATATATGGGAGCTATATCCAAATCTGAACCGATTACAATACAATTTGGCAAACTTATTTTTGTTCCAAATTCCGTTACGTATTCCAAATTTGGAGACTGTATCTTCAAATAATCAATAGATATATATAAAATCTAAATTTTTGAGAGGTATCTCCGATTCTGATGCTATATCTCCAGTTCCAAGTGAAAATTCAAAAATGTATATAGCCTATGCTACTTTCAGGCGATATTGCAGTATATATGGAAATTTTCAGGAAAATCTATTCAGCGGTTTTCGAGTCCATTAATTACAAACAAACAAACATAGATATATATTCCTCTTTTATAGATATAGATATGCATATATATATATATATATATATATATATATATATATATATATATATATATATATATATATATATATATATATATATATATATATATATATATATATATATATATATATATATATATATATATATACATATATATATATATACATATATATATATATATATATATATATATGAATTGAGGTAGATTGATAAAATGTTACTCAAATGTATATTATGTCTGCAGACTTTTGGTACTGAAAATGGGCCATGTAGGTAAACGTTTTGGTATTGCCCCCATATAACGGTACCTCCCGATATTCGGTATTTTGACGATTTTAGCTACATTTTTCAATGGAATAGTCTTAAAATCCCTCTGAGTACTTTACCTCCCAGAAGAGATTTGTCTACATAGGTCCACATTTGAGTACAGTGCCCAAACCATTGCACAATGGACCCAAATTCAATTTTTCTGTTCAAAAATATTTCAACGTCTCCAAATGTAAAGTCCAGAAACCGACAGTGACCTCAATATGAAATTTCGGAATTCCATCTCAATCCCAACACCCAACGCACATTTTGTTGCAAGTTGCATTTTTGGTACGTATATAGTGCGCATTTCCAAAACCACCTCCTTCTCAATTATAGTATACATTTCCAATACTATATCTTAACCAGAGTCACGAAAATTAACATCTATATCAAATTTCAGGATTTCTGCTTTATACCTTAATCCAATACGAAACTCTGTTCTGTTTAGTACTTTTAGTACAACTATTGTACACATTTCCGAAACCAGCTCCATACCTCAATCCCAGATACCAACTAGACCTTAAAATAAAATTCGGGATTCTAGCTCTATTCCTTAACCCAATACCCAATTCAGTACCGCTTAGTACTTTTCGTACAATTATAGTACACATTACCGAAACCACCTCCATGTATCCAGGCTAAACACGAAAATCGACCTCAAAGCCAAATTTCAGATTTCAAGCACCATTTGTTCATCCAACACCAAATTGTACCAAATGTAGTACTATTTAGTACCTTTCGTACACTTGTAGTACCCATTTGCAAACTCACTTCCAAATCACAAACCTACCACCAACAGGGACCCAATACAAAATTTCAAAATTCTACCGCATCCGTTCACCCAACTGTACTATTTAGTACAGTTCGCACACTTAGTACACATTTCCAAAACGACCTTCGTATATTAAAATTACGTTTCAAACTTTATTCTCATTTCAAATTTTAAGTTTTTAGCTCTATCCGTTCACATAATATCAAATGGTACCATTTTAAAAGTTTAGTACCATATAGAACTTTTCGTAACCACAAAGTTTGGACTTTCCCCCATATAACGGTTTATTCGCTATTTTGACGATTTAAGCCATGTTTTCTAACTGATCTGTTTACAATTTGATATTTTGAGTTCAGCTAGACCCTGAAATATTGCCTTGAAGATATTTGAATTTATGTAGAGAAGAGAGGATTAAACTCCTTCATCTCCTCTCTCTCCCCTAAGTACTCAAAAATTGCTCAGGACAATTTCCTATGTGTGGCTTTCAAATTTTGTTGCATTCGTCGTCAAAAGAAAGAAAATGGCAACACACTATGGATGACTTTAGGCCAGTTTTTTGCGAACTTACATGGCATTCCCCTGGAATCACATCCATGGTGCATGGTAGTTTTCTGAATAAACAATGCCCCCCAATTGCAAGGGTATTCTCAAGGTTTTTGTAGCTCTTTTCACTGGGGTTGAAAGATACAGAGTGAGATGAAAAAAGTCCAACAACTTCAGACTGCTGTCATTTCTAAGCCATTTGTCCGACAGCTGTTAAAATTATTCCACTGACAGCTCATTATATTGTTTACAAGCATACAAAAGCATTTTGGTGAGAATTTTCCAAAAATGTTATTCGTGATGGAATTCAAGAGTGATAGTGTGATTTCTTTATATTTGGCTGGAAAACCACAAGTGGCTATCGCTAGAGCACTCCAAAATTTAAATGTGAATAAGTCTCTTGTGTCTCGTACCATCGCTGGTTACCGTGATACTGATACTGGTAGCGTAGCCCGACGTCAAAGAAGAGGACGGAAGATACAGCAACATCAGCAGAAATGGTTCGAATAGTAAAGAAGCGACTTGAGCGAAACCCGCGTCGCAGTGGCCGAAAAATGACTCGTGAGCTGAACATATCGCAATATTCCATTCGGCAAATATTGAAAAATGAGCTCGGGGTAAAACCATTGAAATTCCAAAAAGTGCAAGAACTTACACCACAACAGAAAGAAAATAGAATCAAAAGAGCTAAAGAGTTTCTTTGCTTGGCCGAAAGTGGTGAACTGCCGAATTTGGTTTTCTCCCATGAGAAAACATTCGTTGTCCAGCAGTTTGCAAACAAAAAATGATCGTGTTTACTTGCCAAAGAGGTCAGCTGAAAATGTGCACCTTCGGTTGGCCATTACATCAAGCGCCGGCCATGGTAAAAAAGCTGTAAGTTCGGCCGGGCAGAAATTGAATACCCTCCACCATTTGGAACGAATTTGGCAATTCCCAAAAACAATAAAATCCGTTAAAAATTCTATTAAAATCTTAAAAATCCCGAATGTAGCTGTTATATTAGGGTATATACGAAGACATGGACCTGTATAAGGTAACTTTTGTCATAAGCCATTACAATATTCAAATGCGAAACATAAAAAATCGATGAATAATGTAGCTAAAATCATCAAAATATCGAATACCAGGAGGTACCGTTATATGGGGGCTATACGAAGACGTGGACCTGCACAGACAATTTTTTGCCTTAGGCTGTAGCATCCAGTACGAACTTCAAATACCAAATTTAAAACAATTCGGGTGAATAATGTCGCTAAAATCATCAAAATACCGAATATCGGGAGGTACTGTTATATGGGGGCTATACGAAAACGTGGACCTACACAGATAATATTCTGTCTTAAAAAATCGATGAATAATGTATCTAAAATCATCAAAGTACCGACTACCGGGAGGTACCATTATATGGGGGCTATACGAAGACGTGGACCTGCACAGACAATGTTTTGTCTTGGGCTGTAGCATCCATTTCGAACTTCAAATACCAAATTTGAAAGAATTCCGATGAATATTGTCGCTAAAATCATCAAAATACCGAATATCGGGAGGTACCGTTATATGGGGGCTATACCAAAACGTGGACCTACATGGGCCATTTCCCATACCAAAAGTCCTGCAGACATAATATATATTTTATGCTGATGAAGAATATATATACTTTGCGGGGTCTAAAATGTATATTTCGTGGTTTTACGAACGGAATGACAAACTAAATTTACCCTAATGTAAAAATAATGGCGTGTGACTTTGTTGCAGTTTATATAAAGAAAAACAAATTCTTTCAAATAATTATAAGTATAGGATCATGCTTCATCTTCTTCTTCTATATCTATAAAAGAGGAAAATGTTTGTATGTTTGTTTCTTTCTAATTTATGGACTCGAAAACCGCTGAATAGATTTTCCTGAAAATTTCCATATATACTGCAACATCGCCTGAAAGTAACATAGGCTATATACATTTTTGAAATTCCATTTGGAACTGGAGATATAGCATCCGAATCGGAGGTACCTCCCAAAAATTTAGGTTTTCTTTGCACATATCTATTGATCGATTACAGATACAGTCCCCAAATTTGGAATGCGTAACGGAATTTCGAAAAAAATTCATTTGCCAAATTATATTGAAATCGGTTCAGATTTGCATATAGCTCCCATATATATTTCGACCGATTTCGTTTATTTGATGCCTCAAACACGATATGTATGCTCGATTCCAATGAAATTGGAAATGGATTGTGTGACGGGATTTGATCCGAAAATAAATTTGTCAAATTATATTGAAATCGGTTCAGATTTGCATATAGCTCCCATATACATTTTCGGCCGATTTCATGTATTTGGTTCACCAAACACGATATGTATGTCCAATTTTAATGAAATTTGAAATAAGTAACGGAATCGGGTACAGAAATGAATTTGTCAAATTGTATTGAAATCGGTTCAGATTGGATATAGTTCCCTTATATATTTTCGGCCGATTTCATGTATTTGATGCATCAAACACGCTGTGTATATCAAATGTCAATGAAATTCAGAATGTGTGATTGAATTTGGTCTAACGATTTATTTATCAAATTAAATTTAAATCGGTTCAGATTTGGATATAGCTTTCATATATATTTTCGACTGATTTTAAATATTTGATGCACCAAACGCGATATGTATGCCCGATTCCAATTAAATTCGACTTGAGTGATTAAATTTGGTACAAAAATAAATTTGCAAAATTATATTGAAATCGGTAAAGATTTGGATGTAGCTCCCGTATATATTTTCGACCGTTTTCGTTTATTTGATGCCTCCAACACGATATGTATGTTCGATTCCAATGAAAGTTGGAACTTTCGGTGCACCAAACACGATATGTATCTCCAATTTTAATGAAATTTGAAATAAGTAACGGAATTGGGTACAAAAATTAATTTGCCAAATTATATTGAAATTAAGGAACGGATTATTACGGGGAAGTATGTTGCTTCCTCGTAATCTCTAATTGCAACAGTAATGCCACTCAACTTGAAAAGATTGCAGTTTTTAGCACGCTTGCCATTTGCTGTAAAATTAATCAATCCCAAGGACAAACCCTTCGTGTACGCGGACTAAATTTGGCATGTTCCTTCTTTTCTCATGGTCAACTGTTCCTGGCATATTCACGCGTTGGTAGACCGAGTTATTAGTTTGTGTACGCATAAATGTAATACAATGATTACGTTTTATATATTTTTGAATTTGTCTTTTTTTAACCAACAAATATCTTCTTCTTCTATATCTATAAAAGAGGAAAATGTTTGTATGTTTGTTTGTAATTTATGGACTGGAAAACCATGGCTATAAATTTTTTTGAAATTCCACTTGGAACTGGAGTTATAGCATCAGAATTGGAGGGACCTCCCAAAATTTTAGATTTTATATGCACATAACTACTGATCAAGTACAGATACAGCGTCCAAATTTCGAATGCGTAACGAAATTTGATACAAAAATAAATTTTGCCAAATTATATTGAAATCGGTTCAGATTTGGATATAGCTGCCATATATATTTTCGACCTATTTCGTATATTTGATGCAGCAAACACGATATATATGTTCGATTCCAATGAAATTCGGCATGCGAGTTACCTACAGCCACCAATAAACAACATTATTATTAAGTTCATTATTTTCAACCACAACCTCATTTATTAAAAACATCATTATTGTTAACACCATTATTATTAACATCATTATTATTAACATCATTATTATTAATATCATTATTATTAACATCATTATTAGTTACAACATTGTCATAAGCACCAAAGAGCTAACACCAATATTGTTGACATTATTTCGTCAGCAATAATTCTCCACTTCAACATCACAATAACAACACTAGTAATAAAACTATGACGGAAATAACCCAAAAAGAAATGTTTACTTTTACTGTACCCAATACAAATTTTTAGCTTAAGTATTTTTCTTGATAGCTCTAGATTTTATGTTCCTTTGTTCTTTGTTAACTCTAAGAAAAATCAATAATTGTAAAATCGCTTAAATATAAGAATTTTTTGAATAAAGCATCAGTTGTATTTGGCATCTAAAACAGAATAATTCTTGTTTTCTTATTTTTCGGCGGTACGGAAGTTAACTGGCGCAGTCGTACGGCCATTGTTGGTGCGGTCTTTCTCAAGTGACAAAATATAATTAAATAAATGTATCCTTAAAACAGAAAAAAAAACCAAAAAAAAAAAAAAAAAAAACAGTGACAAGTTAATTATGGAAAAAACAGTGAACTATCCTTTAAAGGACATAAAAAATTTTTTTTTGAGAAAAATTTGGTGAAGAAAAAAAATATATTAAATTAATTAGGCTTGACGGTATATCAAGTAATCCTTAAGGAGAAAAATCGTGCGCCAACAATCGGAAAAAAAAAGAACCTACGTCCGTACAACCGAGAAAATCAAGTGCCAATACAATATAGTATTTTGTTGAAGGAATATCAACAATTTACTATAAGAAGAGAAGGAATATCTCTTAAATAAAAATATATATTTAAAATCAAAAATAATATTTTGTTGACGGAATATCAACAAATATAACCATCCAGAGAGAATTAATATCTTTTTGGTTGGAATAAATATTTAATAAAAATTGTTGAAGGAATATCAACAAATTATATCTTAAATAAAAAATATATATAAATTCATAAATAATATTTTGTTGAAGGAATATCAACAAATATTACCATCCGGAGAGAATGAATATCTTTTTGGTTGGAATAAATATTTAATGAAAATCGTTGAAGGAATATCAACAAATAATACGGTCATAGTGGATCAGTTCAGATAAAACAAGAAAAAAACCAACTAACAAAAAACAAATAACAATACAGTGAAGATCAAAAAAAAAAAAAAGGAAAATCAACTAAAAATAACAATTAAAAAGTTAATAACATATAACAATTACAACAACCGTAACAAAAACGAAAAAAAAAAACTAAAAAAAAAAAAAAAAAAAAAAAACAAAAACAAGCAACAATTAAAACAACAAACAACAACTACAAGTGAAGAACAAGAAATAGTCCTGAAGCAGTCCATATCTACAAGCAACTTATACAGGTCTCATCGGAGGAAAGAAGCAGATAAAAACCTTGGAAATCAACAATGAAATTATTTATTATGATAATACTAGGGTAATTATTTTAAGAAAATTATAATATTTATCACTATTATATTACTTTATAAAATATAAAACAGAAATAAGCAAAGAAATATTTCAATTATAAAGAAAAAGGCTAATCAAAATATCTCAAATCAATAAAAAGGGTAATTATATTAAATGCGAAGACTAAGACCAAGACCATATTCTATTCGATACTTAACTGCAATACCGGAACAACAAGAAATGACTACCGTTAATGACATTAGTGCCCCTCAGGCGCTACAATCTCAACAACCGTCACAATCCTCTCAAGCATACGAAACATTAAAAATTCCAGATGCCGTAAAAGATTTACCAACATTTAATGGAAATCCAAGGCAACTAAATGATTTTTTAGAAAACGTTGAAGAGATTTTAAGAATATTAGCGAATATCGATGGTTCTAACCAAGCAACAGTAGTGCTTAGAGCCATCAGAAACAAAATAGTGGGAGAAGCTAATGAAGTACTTAATTCATCCGGTACTCCGTTAGTTTGGGAGGTAATTAAAGCGAATCTAATACTTAAATATTCGGATAAAAGGAGTGAAACCTCCCTTGTGCGTGAACTCCACAATTTACGACAAAATAATCAGACTGTGCAAGAATTTTATGGTTCAGTTATAGAGCTACAGGCAGCAATAAATAATAATATATCAATTCATGAAACTAACAAACATGTCATAAACTCGAGGCGCGAATTTAACGCTAAAATGTGCTTAGATGCATTCTTAATAGGCCTCCGAGAACCCCTTGGCTCAATGATTAGGTCTATGAGACCCGATTCATTAGATGAAGCATTAACATTCTGCATTCAGGAACAAAATATACAATATTCAAGAAGACTTACTTACAACCAACCATTCTACCAACCAAGGTATAGACAGAATACACGGAATTATGCCCCTGCTCGTAATTACCAACCAAATATGAATAACACACATAGATTTACACACGGACAAATTCACCATTACGCACAAAACAATATAAATAGATTCCAAAACACGGTTAATACTCAGGGAAGAAATCAATATAATCCAATAACTAATGCATTTTCACAAAAGGGACCTCAAGCACCTAATGGAAATACCTTTTCTCACAATGGGTCCGGACAGAGCAAATTCAGCAACTTCAGGCAGCAACAGCTTACGACCAAACCCTTACCACCACCAGAACCAATGGATGTTAGTTCTGGTTATAGTCATTTAAGAAAACCTATGACTACACAAACGAGACAGACATCGTACCTAAACAACGTCAATGTGTCTCAAGCTTACCATAATGATCTAGACGGATATTACCACGGACAAACACATGACAATGACTTCGAACAAAACTACACTTATCATCAAAATGATGATAATGACATGAACGATCTAAAAGACCAACAAAATAATGGTATTAGAACGGAATACGAAAATGTAATAGTTGATAATGAAAATTTTCATATGAATGCCTACCCACACCAACGGGATACTTAGATATTAACAAACATGGACACACATTACCCTATATTAACATATCCTCCCCATTTGGTAGACCCCTGAAATTTTAATAGATACTGGAGCATCGTCATCATTCATAAACCCAGAATTTGTAAATGACGAAGAGTGTATGACTTGCAAACCAATTACAATCACAACAATTTTAACTAAACACTCACTGGACAAAAAAATTAAACTACCCTTATTTACGGAATTCAAACAAAAAGGAGATACAGAATTTTTTGTCTTCAAATTTCACAACTATTTCGATGGACTAATAGGATTGGACATATTAGATTTTCTCAAAGCTAAAATAGACCTAGGTAACAAAACTCTAGTAACAAGTCAAGCCATCATACCTATTCATCTCAAACCCAATTTTACTTCTGAGAAATTCATTATTCCAAGCTCTTCCAGAGTTGTTATTAATGTACCGGTAGACACACAAAATGGTAGCTTTTTTCTCCCAAGGACTTTTTTGGGTTCCGACCTCTTTATTTCAGAGGGACTGTATCATTCTAAAAAGTGGTACAGCCTTGTGGAAATAGTTAATACTTCTGGACATGATAAAATTGCATACATTGAACAACCAATAAAGACGACACCATACAACGACCAGAATTACATCGAAGTTAATAACTTCAGTTTAGAACACAACTGTATGAATGATAATCATGACATTTTAGATTCGATAAGGACCGGTCATCTTAATAAAGAGGAAAAACAAGCTTTGCTGAAGGTTTGCAAATGCTTTGAAGATGTGTTTTTCAAGGAGGGAGAACAATTGACATTCTCGAATCAAATCAAACACCAAATAAGGACAACTGACGACAAACCCATTTTTACAAAATCATACAGGTACCCTTACATACACAAAGAGGAAATACGCAAACAAATCGATAAAATGTTGCAACAAGGTGTAATTAGAAGAAGTTTTTCACCATGGAGTGCTCCTATATGGATCGTACCAAAAAAATTAGACTCGAGCAATATACAAAAATGGAGACTTGTTATAGATTATCGCAAATTAAACGAGAAAACTGTTTCTGATAAATATCCCATACCCAACATAACTGACATATTAGATAAATTGGGGAGAAGTCTCTACTTCACAACTTTAGATTTAGCTAGCGGTTTTCACCAGATCGAAATGCACCCAAAAGATATTGGTAAAACAGCATTTTCTGTCGATAGAGGTCACTATGAATTCGTAAGGATGCCTTTTGGATTAAAAAATGCTCCATCCACTTTCCAAAGGGTAATGGACAATGTATTAAATGACTTGATCGGGACAGTCTGCCTTGTATATTTAGATGACATAGTTATATATTCAACTTCCTTAGAGGAGCACATACAACACTTGAAAAAAGTACTCGGTAAATTACGTACAGCCAATCTTAAGATACAACTGGACAAATCAGAATTCCTAAAGAAAGAATGTTCTTTTCTCGGACATGTTATTTCCACTGATGGTATTAAACCCAACCCTGATAAAATTCATGCCATAAAAGCTTTCCCCGTACCAAAAACACAAAAACAAATAAAATCATTTTTAGGACTACTAGGTTATTACAGGAAATTTATTCAAGATTTCTCGAAATTAACGAAACCCCTCACAGAATGTCTTAAGAAAGGGAGAAAAGTAATATTAAACGAGAGATATTTGAACACATTTGCTACTTGCAAAAATCTTTTAATGAACGACCCACTGCTCCAATATCCTGACTTTTCAAAACCATTTAATTTAACCACCGACGCTAGCGACTTTGCTTTAGGAGCAATACTTTCCCAAGGACCAATAGGTAGTGACAAGCCTATATGTTACGCAAGTCGTACATTATCGAATAGCGAAATAAATTACTCGACGATAGAAAAAGAATTACTTGCTATCGTATGGGCGACAAAATATTTCAGGCCATACCTTTTTGGAAGGAAATTTAAAATAATTACCGACCATAGGCCCCTTACATGGATCATGAGTCTAAAAGAACCAAATTCAAAATTAATCCGCTGGAGATTAAAACTAGAAGAATATGACTATGAAATTATCTACAAAAAAGGAAAATTAAATACTAACGCAGACGCACTAAGTCGTATTAAATTAGACAATCTATCTGTAAATGAACATGTCGATATAAACACTAATTCAGTTGATAACATCTCAAACCATGGTACACAAGGAACAACAATCCATTCCTCCGACGAAAATGTTGACGATGGAATACCGATATCAGAAAGACCAATTAACGAATTTAATATTCAAATTATATTTCAAACTCAAATCGGTGGCTCACCAATAACCTTAGAAACAATATTTAAAAATAAAATACGCAAGACTATACGTAGAGAAAAGTACGATGAACAAACATTGACTAACATTTTCCAAATTTATATAACACCAAATAAAGTCTCTGCGCTTATGGCAGATGACGATACATTTAAATTAATTCAAAGCACCTACTCAAAATACTTTGCAAACAGCAAACTATTTAAGTTAGTACGATGCATGGACATTCTACAAGACATAAGAACCATTGATGAGCAAGACAAAATAATTAATGAATACCATATGAACCATAACCATAGAGGTATTCAAGAGACATATGCACACTTAAAACGAGAGTACTACTTCCCTTTCATGAAAAACAAAATACAAAATTGTATTAATCATTGTCATACATGCCAAACTTTAAAATATGACAGGAAACCACCAAAACCCAAATTTCAAAAACCTGAAATTCCCGAAAAACCACTGGATATTATCCACACAGATATCTATTGTATAAACAAGCGTAATATACTTACCATCATAGACAAATTTTCTAAATTTGCAGCCGCTTACTCTTTAGACTCTAGGAATAGCCTATCAATTCTGAAAAGTTTCAAACATTTCATAAGCCTACACGGCATACCCAAGAAAATTGTTTGTGATCAGGGCGCTGAATTTAATGCATCCATTATAAAAGATTTTTGTAAAATGCATCAGATAACCTTACATTATACATCATTTCATCAAAGTACAGGAAACTCTCCCGTAGAAAGATTACATTCAACCATTACCGAGACCTACAGAATAGTTTACGAAAAGTATAAGTCATCAGAAATACCACTAAATCACGACGAAATACTATTAGAAGTCATTTTTACCTATAACAACGCAATCCATAGTGCTACAAATTTAACCCCATTTGAACTCTTCTATGGTAGGACTTATAACTTCGAAAAGACATTAAGCTATAACTCTGAACATGACTACTTAAATAGACTACAAGAATTTCAAAATGACTTACACAAAATTATTAAAGATAAATTATCCATGGACACTGACAAACGTATAAAAAAACTAAACGCAAATAGGGAAGAACCAGAAGATTTAACTGAAAACCAGACAATATACAGAAGGGAATCAGGGAGGAACAAAATGACCCCTCGCTTCTCAAAGAGGGTAGTCAAGGAAAACAAGAAAGTGACGCTGATAACGTCAAATAACCAAAAACTACATAAAGCCAAAATTAAAAGAAAACGTCTTACATAAACTGACTTCTATTTGTCTTTTAGGTTCGTACCTGTACAATCCGACGTCACAATAACAAACATAACGCAGACTCAGGGACTTATACCACTACAACTAGGCGATGCTAAATTAATCACAGACTTTCAACATCTAATCCATGTTATTAACCTTAAAACATATAACGACAATATTAACACTATAAAGCAAACTTTGGATCGAATAGAGGAGACAAGATTTACAGCATCACAACTTAGAACTACGAAACTGAAACTGAATAATCTCTCAGCCAAATTGGATATATTAACCCCAAATTATAGGAAAAAACGGGGACTTGTAAATGCCTTAGGATCAGCAATCAAATTCATAACGGGAAATATGGACTACAAAGATGCAGAAGAACTAAATAAAAACATTGACAATTTAACTAGAGGAAATACCCAAATAAAAACAACGCTTAAAAACCAAATGATGTTAAATAACAAAATGATAACAAGATTCGAAAACATTACCAATCACATAAATGAAGAACAAAACCTAATAGAACGTTCTATAATGATGATTCAAAACCAGACAAGAAATGCCATAAACCCCTCGGTTAATGCAATAATCCAAATGCAAAATTTACTTCAAATCAGTTTTAACATAGATATACTTACCGACCACCTTAATGATATCGCAGAATCAGTAGTATTAGCAAGGCTTAACACCGTCCCAAAATTAATATTAACTACTGACGAACTGAATGAAATACACAACATACTTAACAATGCAACGGACATTATATCACCAGAACATATATATGAATTACTACAACTGACAGCATATTATAACGACACAAACATAATATTTGACATACAAATTCCTATAATTTCTAATGAACTATTTAAATTATTACACATAATCAAAACCCCCATAAATAACACCTTAGAAATAATAACCGGTGAATACGCTTTAATAAACAATGATAACCTTTATCTTTTCGACAACCGATGCAAACAAATAGAACAAAAATTTTACTGCAACTATGAAACTCAATACGAAAGAAATAGAGATTGCCTAAAATCAATTTTGCTTAGAGAAGAAACGGTGGCATGTCACCTTAGAGACATAGGATTAACTACGGACATAATATATCCAGAACCAAATTACCTAGTGCTTATAAACCCTCCAATAGGAAACATAACCACAGTATGTAACAACGTAACTAAGAGTCTACCAATCAAGTCTTCCTCTGTTATTAATTTTAATGAATGCAAAATCTTATTTAATAATGTCTGGTATACAGATAAACCGAATATTCACCAAGAAAACATTAGCACAATAACCTTCCAAACTAGCTTCTCAAACAATATTACAACACTCTCCATAAGAGACGAACTAACATTACCCAAACTAGATCAATACAGATTCCAAAATAAAGCAAATATCGAATTTCTTCAAACAGACTCTGACAATTACAAAACAATTTCTTATTCCGCATTTGGTATAATTAGTTCTATAATCATAATATTATCAATAATATTAGTAATAAGAAAGCCTATAAAATTAATCTACTCCATAACCCACAACAATAATGAAGTTCTGGCCACAAATGATCCGAAGCCCCTTTGGCCCTCACTTCATTCTGGAGAGGGAGGAGTTACCTACAGCCACCAATAAACAACATTATTATTAAGTTCATTATTTTCAACCACAACCTCATTTATTAAAAACATCATTATTGTTAACACCATTATTATTAACATCATTATTATTAACATCATTATTATTAATATCATTATTATTAACATCATTATTAGTTACAACATTGTCATAAGCACCAAAGAGCTAACACCAATATTGTTGACATTATTTCGTCAGCAATAATTCTCCACTTCAACATCACAATAACAACACTAGTAATAAAACTATGACGGAAATAACCCAAAAAGAAATGTTTACTTTTACTGTACCCAATACAAATTTTTAGCTTAAGTATTTTCTTGATAGCTCTAGATTTTATGTTCCTTTGTTCTTTGTTAACTCTAAGAAAAATCAATAATTGTAAAATCGCTTAAATATAAGAATTTTTTGAATAAAGCATCAGTTGTATTTGGCATCTAAAACAGAATAATTCTTGTTTTCTTATTTTTCGGCGGTACGGAAGTTAACTTGCGTGACTACATTTGGTGCAAAAATAAATTTGTGAAGTTATGTTGAAATCATTTAAGATATATATACATATATATATATATATGTATATATATATATATATATATATATATATATATATATATATATATATATATATATATATATATATATATATATATATATATATATCTATATATATAAATGTAAGTTGTGTTAGTTACTACGCTTATAACTTAAGAACCGCTGGACTGATTTTAACGATCCACACAAATTCGGAGTTGTCTCCTCTCCGAAAAGGATAATATCCAAAAAAATCGCGTAAAAATGTGATATATTAACATTTTCATTTTGACTTTTCAAATGTACAATAGTAATGTTTTATTTTGCATGATTTTTTTCTATTTTGACTGGCTTTTTTCTAATGTACATTTGTAGTGTTTTTATATTTTATTTTTGAATTCGAATATTAAAACCATTTTATTTAATTGACTTGATTTCTTGAGAACTGAAATTGATGGCGGGTTACATGGAAGTGTAATACCGAATTATATGGTGGCGAAACGGAATAGATGATATCGAAATAATTTAGCGCGGTCACACCAAAAGAAAGATAATTATTAATTAAAAGATAATTACTTTTTCAAATTCGCTAAAAAATCACGAAAAAGAGATCTCATTGCAAAAATTCTCAAATCGGGAAAAAATCGAAAAGATTTTCAGTGGAATCGAATTTTAAAATAATAGTAAGGGTCTTTAAACATTTGCTGTAATAAATCAGCGAACAAGTTGTAGATTTTTTCAATTTGTTATTCTTCTTTTGTCATTTTTTTAAATTTGTACTTGCGAACACATTTAAACAACCAAAAATGACAGAAAAAGCCTAATGGAGCTCATTTCAAAGCGTGGACCTACTTCTTTCATGTGACAATAATCCGTCCAATGAGAGCTCAAAATGCAAAATTCTTTGGAAGTACATTCAGTAAAATACCAAATTTAAAGGGTGCAAAATAATAGAGCGAATGGGACTTTCAGTAAGAAAAGGATTTCTATCCTTCCAGGAATTCTTCCCAAACATTCAAGATACCTTAAATCACTTTTGCAGGTCATGATATCGATCATAACTCACGGATAAGGGTACAACCCGATTTTATATTTATATAACCATCATATGATTTAAGCTATTTTTGGGGTCTTGGACACTTTTTTCATATTTTGGCCCTTATTTGGCATCTTTATCTCTAAGGGGTTAGGGAACCATCATACAGATAATTGCCACATAGGAATTTATTTAAGTAAAGTCCCCACATTGGAGTATTTTCCTAAGTCCACTTTCACATATAATGTGTGGTCAGAAAAGAAAATTTTGTATTCTATTGAATTTGTAACTCTCAAGAGAATATTGGTTGGAAAGGTAGATTTGGGAAATACATCTATATGATAATATGGTGGATAAAACTATTTTTACTCATTTAAATCACGCGAAATGTTTTTCAGTTTGACATGCTATGTTGTTCTGTTAAATTTTTGATTTGGTCTCTATTTGTCATATTGGATTATAAGGGCTAGAAGAATGTTTTCAATGTTGGTCGATGTCTCGGAGTAGTGCCCATATAAAAGTATCTCCTGATTTTACCATATTTCAAAGGATTTGGCTAAAAATGTGTATTTGGGTGGTGAAAACTTACACAAAAATATGAACATATCTACAAATTTTAGAATTTTTTCCATATAATAGTACCCCCTCAAGTCCACTTTTTGGCGGACAAACAGACCGACATGGTTAGGGGGACTTATAAGAACGCTAATGGACAATCTGAGGTGCTAATGGCTTAAAAAAGTAATTAACTTTGGCTATTCTTAATTCATTCAGCGCTCAATTATGAGGTGTACAAAATACAGCAAATTCCAAATTACTGCTCATTTCACTGGAAGATTTTGCTACGATTTTTACCATACTAAAAATTAATTTGATCCCTTACATGGGGATAAGATTGATATATACTTTTTAATAAATTTGTATAGCACATCCACACCTTTGAAGCCCACGGCTTAAATATGGGTACAGCTATTTTAAAACACTTTTAATCGACCAGTACGGGAACACTTATATCAGTCATATCTGTGAATAATTATGCTTTGACAAATATGCATAATAGACAAAAACTACGGGCCGGCAACGCGGACCGGGCCAGCTAGTATATATATATATATATATATATATATATATATATATATATATATATATATATATATATATATATATATATATATATATATATATATATATATATATATATATATATATATATATATATATATATATATATATATATATATATTTGATGCACCCAACGCGATATGTATGTCCAATTCCAAAGAAATTCAGACAGAGAGACGAAATCTGGTACCCAACAAAAAAATTTGCCATATTATATTGAAATCTGTTGAGGTATGAATATGGCTACCATATATATTTCGGCCGATTTCATGTATATTGTACACCAAACACGATATAAAGTAACATACAAACAAACAAACGTACAAACATCTTCCTCTTTTATAGATATAGAAGATTATTTTAAAACTACACAAATGTCAATATTTCTGCCAATATATTTGTATGTTATGTGTTAGTAACGTTCTTTATGTTTTCTTTGATTTGTATTTATTTTCAGATCTGAAAAATATTCTCAATCAACAGTCGAATGATAGCATGGATTTCCTTGTGGCTCCAGCATCTATAACAGGGACGACATCGGCAACCATCGCACCAGCAAGTGGATCAGTAACAACGTTGTCCTTGAATCTGAATGTGTTACAACCACCACCTTTGATACCAGCACAGTCACAGCAACAACAGCAACATCCCACAACATCTACCCTTATGGACATTAATCAGAACAGTAACCAAACAATGTTGCCACCAACTGCAATCAATGGACCACAGACAGCCCCTGCCAGGCCTCTGGAAAATCTTATTATCTTCGACAATTTCAATGTTCATGAGACGCATCGCATTGAGGATGGAATTTGTACCCAATTGTCCAGGTTACCACCCAAAAAACAGGAATTACTAAAACAGTTCGGTATTCAAACAAATCAGACTGTAACGTATTATGAAAAGTATATTCTCATCGAAAATTTCAACAGATTTTGCAATGTGAGCAAACAAAAAACCCACCACTCTCCATAAAAAACCATGAATGAACAATATATTTTGAATTTATTGAAACTTTCAACCATAAAAGGATTTGATTTAATGTCATTCTATTTGTTCTTTATTCTCTTTGTTTTTGTTGTTTTCGTTTTTGAACTCTTCTAGGAATATAAGGTGGCCGATCATAGACCCTTTTTGGATTTATCGGAGAGCGGTTTACCCAAATCCGAACAACTTAAATTCATACGGTATTTGGGACAGGGACTACCCAATTTGACACTAAACAAGATCTTCTTGGTTTTCAAGGACATTTTAGGTTTAAGCAGAATAGAAAAGTAAGCAGGAAACGGGACTTATAAGAATTGCAATAAAAGCATTTCAGTTATTCGTTTTCTTCCAGAATGGCTATAGAGGGCTATAACTTAGATGCAATATTAAAAAAGAAAAAGAGAAACTTATACAATCGAATGACAGCAGCTGCAGGTAGGTTGAATTTGTGTAAGTTGCAATCTGTCCACAGCGACACAAACAATTTTTTTACATATTTATTTATCTGTGATAATAATTTGTACAAAATGTTGCAGTATATTGTCTTTTTATCAAAAAATCAGTAAATAAGAATAATTTGAAGTTTTTTTTTTGGCAATTTTTGCACTGGAAAATGAATATACTGAGAATGGAAAAAATTTTACTGCAAATGTATTTCAATTTGCTAAAAAAAGATTTAACTTGTTATTGCCTTTTTGCAATTACGAATTTTCTCACCCTCTCGAAAGAACTTACTGAGTGAATGCTATTGAAAAGTACGCAGGCGAACTTAATATACACCACTTTTGATATAGCACAGTACGATTTAAACAGTTTTTTTAGACTTTTCCACATTTTTAATCTGTTGTCAGAATTAGCTGGAAATCCCTCAAAATACATTTACATTTTTTATACCCTCAGCCATATGGCTACAGAGGGTATATATCACTTGATACGGTCAAAACGTGCCTAGTCGAAATAACGGTTTTAGACTCTAGGTCTCTTTGGACCAAATCCGTTTCAGAACATTTGGAGTCGATCTAGCGATGTCCGCACGTCCGTCTGTCTGGCTGGCTGGTGTGCGCGATAACTCTCGAAGTACATCGGGTACATCGGAATATCTTTGTCAAATTTAGATCGAGTTCGGAGATGGGCAATATCTCTCATAAAATGTAATCTAAGAGTCCGATTGTTTTCAAATTTCACATATCCCAATGATTTTATTAGCCCAAGGTCCGGTGTTAAGATGGAGTATATCGGTCCACTCCTTCTGGTACCTCCCCCACAGAAGATCAAATTTTTCAAAAAAAAATATATATATATTTTTTTCTGCACAGAAAAGGAAACAATAATCTAATTTTGCTCTAATTTTGCAAATCCTAATATTTGCGTCAGTTCTAGGTCAGGTGTCAAAATGGATAATATTGGTCCACTCCACCAAGTGCCTCTTCCACAAAGGATCAACATTTTGAATAATTATAACTCATAAAAATATGATGTAAGGGTCCGATTTTTTCAAATTTCACACATCCTACTATTTTTATGAACCCAAGATCTTGTAGTAAGTCGAAATATATCGGTCAACTCCTTTTGGTACCTCCCCCACAAACGATCAAAGTTTTGAATATCCATGAAGTTCAAAAAAAGCGAAATCAACATCCGATTCCATTCCAGACATGGTGCATCCCAATATTTCCATCAACACAAAATCTGTTATAAATATGTTAGAGATCGGGCCATTTCTTTTGCTACCTGCTCCACATAGGGTTCAAGATTTTGAAAAAAACATAACGCTCAATGAAACCGAAATAAGCATCCAACTCTCTTCAAATTTCACACACAGACCTGTTGTGAAGATGCTATATATCTGCGAATCCCTTCTGATACCTCACCCACAAACGGACACTATTTGCAATACTTTTATCTGTCATAAATTGCGAAACAACTCAGCGATTCTTTACAACTTGCAAAATCTAAATATATGTCTCTCAACCAGAATCCTGAGATGAATATGGAATTTATGATGGACTTTATTGACCCATTCATTTCATAGAGGGTCAAGAGTTTGAAAATTCATAAGAGAAGTCAAAATATTTTAAATTTTTTTTACTTGTTTTATGATCAGGTAGAACTTTTTATGATGCGGTTTTCAATATTGAATTATACCCTTAGCCATATGGCTGGAGAGGGTATACATCATTTGATACGGCCAAAACGCGACTTATCGAAATAACGGTTTTAGACCCTAGATCTCTTTGGACCAAATCCGTTTCAGGACATTTGGAGTCGATCTAGCGAAGTCAGTCCGTTTCTGTGGCTGGCTGGTGCGCACGATAACTCTCTAAAGGAGTATTCGCTTTGATTCAAACTTGGTACATCGTAATATTATTGTCAAACTTAGGTCGAGTTCGGCATACGCCCGACTTTAAGACTTTTTTTACTGGTTATTATAAGCAAAATAACTCATTCATGGCAAAAATTATAATAGATAATCACCTACCGTCGGTTTTAGATATTTTCAATAGCCTGATCTCATTTTTCAGCCATAGGCTATAATTGATTGTTAAAAACCTATATGATATAGAACTTCTATAATAGTCCCATGTGAAAACTCAGCTCAATTTTTGGTATTGTAAAGAGCTTAGCAACATTTTCCATTCAAATTAGCTGTAATTTGGAATTTGTATTTCCATTGTTTAGAATACCGTGCTGCGTTGTATTTAGTTTTGTCCACCTCATGATTGAGGGCAGAATGATTTCAAAATAGTCAAAGATAATTACTCGTTTACACCCATTACCATTTGTCATTTAAATTGTGCGTTGGAGACCCCATAAAGTCCATATTTCATCCTGACACAATTTCGGAGTTTATGTCATATAGACGTACATTCCAAATGTACGTTCCCAACCAATATTCTCTTGGGAGTTTCAAATTCAATTGAATACAAAATTTTCTTTTCTAACCACACATTGGATGGGAAAGTGAACTTGGGGGTACACTAATGTGGGAACTATACTCAAATAAATGCATATATGGACAATTATCTGTAAGAGTGGCCGAAATAAAATTTTTTGCCAAATCAATTGATGAATGTGGTCAAGACCAAGGTGGACCGTTTTCCGAAAATTGAAAATTTTATGAGAAGAGATTTTCTACCCCTTAGAAACAAAGATGCCAAATAAAGGCCTAAAATTAAAAAACAAATTCAAGATCCCGAAAATAGCATCAATCATACATATGATGGTTATACCAAAACGTGATAATTTTTTGCAAGATTAGTTTCTTCTCAAATTACCAATATTTGCCGAAATTAGTATGACAAATCTGGTTAAAATGTAATATATACTTGAAATCGGGTTGTACCCTTATCCGGGGGTTATGACACATACCATGGCCTGCCAAAGCGATTTAAGATACCTTGAAAGCTTAGAAAAAGTTTCTGGAAGGATATAAATCCTTTTTTTACTAAATATACTGGGTATATTTTACCGCGATTTTTTTTGCCAGGATACCATTCCAAAATTGTATGCATTGTCAAAATCCGTCAAGCCTTGCCTTTAATCCTAGTACCTAACATAACTTTCTTTTATATTGTGACAATAAATCTTTATTTTGTTTACAAAAAATCGATTGAATTCAATATAAAACAAGTAAGCAAAGGCTACAGTCGAGCGGGGACGACCGTTGAATACCCTACAACACTATAATAAACCATACAGTTTTTATAGGCCAAATACTCGAAAGAATTCCAGAAGATATTGTGACAAATAATAAAAGAAAACCAACAGGTTTCGTTCTCCAATATTCGAATAATAGCAATTTAAACTAATTTGCTCATTTTCAATTTATTGGTAGATGTTGTACTTAAATGGTCTTCCAATATTTCCCAAAAGACCTATGATCTCTCAGAAGTGGCAAAAGAATAACATTTATTATTGGTTTTTGACTGAAACGCATCTATATGAGATACAGACATTTGACTATATTCTTCAACGAAATCAGCGTTAACGAAATAGTCAGAAGTGCGTCTTTCCTGTATTTGTGAATTCCCCAAAAAGTCACTGGAATGGACATTTTCGTATTTTGTCTACAAAAGTTGGCAAACTCCTTCACACATTGAATATTTTTGGATGGCTATCCAAAACTGCTTGGCTTTTGCAATGTCCGGTAACCCCCATTTAAATGTGCGTGAGGACCGGGCGATAATTGCGACCTGCTGACAATTTTGCAGTTTTTGGTTCATTTCAACCCTAAATATATGGCGATCATCTCCAAAAAGAGTAGACTTCTATTCTGACCCTCATCTTATTCCCATGCAAAATTTCGTAAGGATCGGGCCATAAATGCGATCTGTATATGATATCCTAACTACTTAGTTTTGTTAGCTGTAGAAATATTACCAAATGTTTAATTCAAAATGAAAATATGACAAAATGGAAAAAATATGAGAACATTTTACAAAATCAATATTTTCATCTTTAGAGAGATATTTTTATGCGATTTTTTAGACGTTTTTTCTTTCCTGCCAAGAGGCCATTCTGAATTAATGAGAACTTTCGAAATCAGTTCAGCCGTTCTCGACATATAAGAGATCTTTCAAGCATATCTTCTTTGATAGACATATATATCGCACATATTTTGCTATATATCCGATTTGTTGGATCTTAACATCAATGTAAAGATCAGAAGTAACCTTGTCATGGCTTTGTGATTTCGCCGGGATTTAAAATATTCGTGGTTTAATGAAAAATTTTGATTTTTTTCAACAAAAAAGATATGGTCTATTTTACCCGCTAAATATTATCCGATGACCACCCAAATTGGTAGGCTTCTTCCCCGCCCTAAACTCTAGCTACATGTGAAGATCCGCGTCGATTGGTCTATAATTGCGACCTGTATAGCTTCTGCAAAATCCGACATTTTTTCAGTATTTGGTCCATTTCAACCCATAAACATTTGGCGATCATCTCCAAAAGAAATAGGCTTCTATTCGGACCCTAACCCCACCTCCATTTTCAATTTCGTGAGGATCGCTTCATAATTGCGTCCTGTAGCTTGATTACAAATTAACATGGACAGACGGACAGACGGACGGACGGACATACATAGCTAGATCGACTCAGCTCGGCGAGCTAGGAAGATCCATATATACTTTCCTATATGGGAAACCAATATTTCGAGGTGTTACATAAATTCTGGCCCAATCAAACTTATAATACCCCCAACACATAGTGTTGTAGGGTATAACTAGCTGGCCCGGTCCGCGTTGCCGGCCCGTACTTTTAGTCTTTAAAGCATAATAAATCACAGATCTGACTTATGTAGGCGGCACAATTTTGATTATATGTAATGATTTGATTATGAGTAATGACTCCATGACTAAATATAAATTAATATTAATGGCAAACGATAATATCCGTCGGTTTTAGATATTTTGAATAGCCTGATCTTATTTTTCAGCTATAGGCTTTAATTTGAGTGTTAATACCTATATGATAAAGAACATCTATAATAGCCCCATGTGAAAATTCAGCTCAATTTTTGGTATTGTAAAAAGCATTCAAATGAGCTATAATTTGAAAATTGTATTTCCGTTTAAAATCCCGTACTGCGTGGTATATAGTTTTGTCCATTGGCATTAATTGTTTGTCATTTAACTTGTGCGATGGAGATCCAATAAAGTTACTTTGTAACTTCGTATTTTTTTCATGTCTCTGCCACAATTTCCGACTGAATGAGTTCCAGATAGACATTTCGGAGTTTATTTCATATAGACGTACATCCCAAATCTACGTTCCTTAAATAAATGCCTATGTGGATAATTATCTGTACGATGATTTTCTACCCCAGGGTTTTTTTACCCCAGGTAGCCTCAAGACTAAGATGCGCCCTTTTCCGAAAAATAAAAATTTTATAAGAAGAGGAGAATAAGGGCCAAAAAAATGAAAAAAGTGGCCAAGACCCCGAAAATACCTTAAATCATATGATGGTGATACCAAAACGTGATCATTTTTTGCAAAGATGGTTTCTTCTTAAATTATCAACATAAGCTAAAATTAGTACGAAAAGTATGGTTAAAATGTAGAATATACTTGAAATCGGGTTGTTCCGTTATCGGGGGTTATGACCCATATCATGACCTGCCAAAGCGATTAAAGGTATCTTGAATGTTTAGGAAGAATTTCTATTTTGCGTTCTTTATAGTAGGTATTTGACTGATTGCAGTCCCAATGTATTTTGCATTTTGTGTTCTCATTTGACAATTTATTGTCGTATGAAAGAAGCAGGTCCACTTTTTGAAATGAACCCCTTAACGCTTTTTTGGTCATATTTGTTTGTTTAAATGTGTTCGCATCTTCCAGCTGAAGGACCTACATCCTGGAGTAGAAAGCATTTAACATCGTATTGCGTCCTCATTTCATTTTTAATATTATTCATCCAGAATTCAAAACAATAAAAAAAAATGTACACTTCAATAAAGGAAAAAGGAAAAGAATCTTCAACTGGTTCGGTGATTTTTTGCGGCAAATTTTTCAAGGTCCTTACGAAGTACAATTATTTTGAAATTCGATGCCATTGAAAAATTGTCAATTTTTCCCGATTTTAGAATTTTCATATACAGCGACAACGGATAAAATTGTTATTTATAGATTTTATGTATTTATTAGGTAATACGAATAAATACCTAAAATCTATAAACAACAGTTTTATCCGTTGTGGCTTTATACTACCCAAAAAACCTACACATCATTTTAGAATTCCAAAAAAAAAAAAAAAAAAAAAAATCACTACAAATATACATTTGAAAATAGTAAGTCAAAATGGAAAAAAATATGCAATATAAAACATTGCTACTGTACATTTTAAAAGTCAAAATAAAAATGTTAAAATTTCACATTTTTACGCGATTTTTTTTTTTTTGATTTTTTCTTTTCTGCCAAGAGGCAATTCCGAATTTGTCTGAATCGTTTAAACCAGACCGGCGGTCTTTATGTTGTAAGAGTAGTAACTAGCACAACTTTCTTTTACATATAGAGAGATAGATTTAACAGTAGGTGCGTTTATCAGCCCCTAAATAAGTACTTAGGGGTGGATGGAAAGCCAACAGCATCTCGTGTAATAATTCTCAAACCGATATCTTCATTATTTTGGCAAATATAAAGATTTTAGATAAATCGAAATAGTGGGCGTAAAAGTAGTCGTGGTCAATGTTTTTTTCTTAAAAACCTAACTCGGGGTATGACGAATGTTTGTACAAAAAATTATTCAAATCGGTCCACCCGTTCTCAACTGATTCCATTACCAAAAAAACAATTGATTTATATATATATAGATTGACAATAAAAAAAATTGAAAAAGAAAAAATCTTCAACTTGTTCCATTTTTTTACTGCAAAAGTTTAAAGGTCCTTACGAAGTTTGTCAATAGAATGAACTATTATTTTAAAATTCGATTCCTTTGAAATTTTTTTTCTATTTTTTTTTTCGATTTTTTTTTCCGATTTGAGAATTTTAGCTATGTTACCCGCCTTCAATTTCAGTTCTCAGGAAATCAAGTCAATTAAATAAATTGGTATTTATATTCGAATTAAAAAATAAAATATAAACAAGTAAGCAAAGGCTATAGTCGTGCGGGGCCGACCATGTGATACCCTACAACACTACAATATGTTAGAAGCCCCCTTATGTCCAAATCCATTTTGGAAGATTTCGCTTCTGAAATTATATCACGGAGAACAGATATTACACTTAGCTTTTTGACCAGGAACATTTTGATCAGTCATGCTATTTGTTGTTTTGGTGCATTTTAGAGCTAAATATAATCCAATGGTCATCCAAAATTCTAGAATTCTTCCCTGTCCTTAACTCTGTTCTCAGGCGTGTCGATTGGCTTTAATTGTGTGATCAGGAATTTTTTTCTGCTTTTGGTTCATTTGAACCCCTAAATATTTTCGATCATCTCCAAAAGCAAGAGGCCCCTCTGTATCTCTAAATTTAGACCCATCTCTATGATTTGCTTGTCTACCATATTTGGCTATATTCGTCAAGGAAATCAGCATAAATAATACAAAAATATTACAAAAAAATAAATAAATAAATAAAAAATATTACAAAATGTATACTTCAATATTATAAGTATTTTTTTTATTTAATTTCAATCTTTATTGCTAAAATTTCATATCATTTACATAGACCTATCATGCCTTCAATAGGCTTGTCTGTAGGGTATAAATATATACAAACGTATATCAAAGGTAACATGAATGTGATTTGTTTGCTTAAACTGTAACCTTATATTGTAGTTTTACATTTTTTTAATTTATAGATTTAGTAATTTTTAAAATATTTATTGATTTTCTTCAATCTAACAAAAACTATTTCTTATATCCATGACTTCTTTTGGTAGATCATTCAGAATTTTGGGAAGAGTGACTTGTAGTGATAATTTACCGTATTCAGTACGGAATTTTGGTATCTTAAAACATCCTGTAGTTCTTCTTGTACTGTGTTGGTGGTCAATATTCTTTGCTAAACATGGATCGTCTGCAAATTGGCTGGCGACTGATATCTAAAGCAGCTCGTTTATATTGTAAATGTTGTGTTTTTTTTTTTTTTTGTAAATTTGTTTAATTTCGTTGAATTGTGCTAGATTTCCAATGTCGTTATCTATGTATCGGGAATTTTTATTCACAGAATTGACTATCCTATCTTGCGTGTATTGCATGGTTTTACAACAAGCTGAATTTCCCCAGACAGTGATACCATGCCGAAGTTGAGATTCTACTAGTGAGTAGTATGCCACTTTTAACACGTGGTATGGGGCGCAGTTTCCAAGGTGATATAGTGCAAATGCGGCTTTTCGAACCTTCTTTTGAAGGTTGCAATACGTATTTTCCATTTGAAGTTATGACCAAGATGAACGCCTAAATACTTCTTCTTCTCTTTCTTGATTGCTTCTCTATATTATTGGTGTAGACAGTCATAATTGTGAAATTTAATTCTTCTTGCATAATGGACATTGCACTTTGAATATCCTTATGCGATACAATAATGGCCGTGTCATGAGCATAAGCATAAGAATTGCTGTTTCTTAAAATTTGTGTCGTTTCATTCGTATAGATGAGGTAAAGTTGTGGACCTAACCTGGATTCTTGTGGGACTCCAAAATGAGAATGCAATTTATGGCTATTTGTATTATCGATTTGAACTGTAAAGGACCTGCAATTGAGGTAATCCTTGAACCATTTTAAGCATATTCCTCTTATTCAAATTTTCTCCAACACATTTGTTATTTTTTCGTCAGACAAAGTATCAAAAGCTTTGCTAACATCGATAAAAAAGACTAGACAGTTGTTTTGCTAGTCGAGTTCATTGTTTATTTTTTATTTTTTTTTTTTTTTGAACCCGTGTTGATTTTGTGTTATAATGTTATATTTTGTCAGGAAGCTATTGAGTCTCCTGGTGACAATCTCTTCCAAAACTTTTTCTACTACAGGCAATATTGAAATGGGTCTGTAATTAGAGTATTCTTATTTATTACCTCTTTTAAATATAGGTCTTATTATTGACTCTTTTAGTTCTACTGGTATAGAAGACTCACATATGGTAGAATTTATTAATTTGGTTATAACTGGAGTCATAACATCAGCATTATTTTTAAGGTCAACGTTTAGTGATTTCAATATGGTGTTCACTTCGATTTCTGTTGCATATTCAAAATACATTGAATCGTGAATACGACTTTCAGACCGAGATGCAGGGTTATTATGTCACATTGTTGTATCAGTTTAATGACACTTTCTTTAAAGTTAGTAGCGAAGTCAAATTGAACAAGTAAAAAAGCAGTAAGTTCGGCCGGGCCGAACTTTGAATACCCTCCACCATTTGGAACGAATTAGAAATTTTTCAAAAAAATTAAATCCATTAAATTTTATTTTAAATCTTTACAATATCTAATATAGGAAGGTGCCGATATATGGGGGTATATATGATATTGTGGACCTATAAAGACAAATCTATGTCTGCGTGTAAAGTACTCACAAGGAACTCCATGTGTGGATTTTCAGATAATTCCATTGGAAAAAGTGGCTAAAATCATCAAACTACTGAATATCGGGGGGTATCGTTATATGGGGGATATACGATATTACGGACCTATATAGACAATTCCCATTCTGGGGGTAAAGTGCTCACAAAGAACTCCTTGTGTGGATTTTCAGACAATACGATTTGAAAATGTGGCCAAAATCATCAAAATACCGAATATCGGCGGTACCGTTATATGGGTGCTATATGATATCATTAACCTATATAAAGAATTCTCTGTCGGGGGGTAAAGTGCTGACAAAAACCCCTTGTGTACAATTTCCGTTGAAAATGTGGCTAAAATCATCAAAATACCGAATATTGAGGGTACCGTTATATGGGGGCTATACGATATCGTGGACTTATATAGATAAGTCTCTGCCGAGCTATAAAGTACCCACAAGGAACTCCTTGTGTGGATTTTCAGACAATTCCGTTGAAAAATGTGGGTAAAATCATCAAAATACCGAATATCGGGGGATACCGTTATATATACGATATCGTGTACCTATATAGATAATTCTCTGCTGAGATATAAGGTACCCACAAGGAACTCCTTGTGTGGATTTTCAGACAATTCCGTTGAAAAATGTGGGTAAAATCATCAAAATACCAAATATCGTGGAACAGTTATATGGGGGATATACGATATCGTAGACCTATATAGACAATTCTGTGCTGAGGTATAAAGTGACCACATGGAACTCCTTGTGTGGATTTTCAGACAATTCCGTTGAAAATTTTAGGTAAAGTTATCAAAATACCGAATATCGGGGGTAACGTTATATGGGGGATATACGATATCGTGGACCGATATTGATAATTCTCTTCCCAGGTATAAAATACCCATAAGGAACTCCTTGTATGGATTTTCATTCAATTCCGTTGAAAAATGTGGCTAACATCATCAAAACACCGAATATCGGGGGGTACAGTTATATGGGGGATATACGATATCGTGGACCTATATAGACAATTCTTTTTCAGAGGGTAGAATACTCACAAGGGACTCCTTTTGTGGAATTTCAGACACTTCCATTGAAAAATGTGGCTAAAATCGTCAAAATACCGAATACTGGGGGGTACCATTATAGGGGGGCTATACGATATCGTGGACCTATATAGATAATTCTCTGCTGAGATATAAAGTACCAACAAGGAACTCCTTGTGAGGATTTTCAGACAATTCCGTTGAAAAATGTGGGTAAAATTATCAAAATACCGAATATCGGGGGTGCCGTTATATGGGGGATATACGGTATCGTGGACCTATATAGACAATTCTTTTTTAGGGGGAAAGGTGCTCACAAAGAACTCCTTGTCCTTCAGACAATTCCATTAAAAAATGTGGCTAAAATCATCAAAATACCGAATATCGGAGGGTACCGTTATATGGAGGCTAAACGATATCGTGGACCGATATAGCCCATCTTCAAACTTGGTCTGCCTGCAGACAAAAGAGAGATCAGTGCAAAATTTTGGCTTCCTATCTTAATTCGTTTAGACTGTAGCGTGATTACAACAGACGGACGGACGGACAGACGGATGAACAGGGCTAAAATGATTATTTCGACCCAACGATTCGATTATGAAATCGTTCGAAAATATATATGGGAGCTATATCCAAATCTGAACCGATTTCAATTTAATTTGACAAATTCATTTTGATTCCCAATTCCGTTACTTATTTTAAATTTCATTACAATTGGAAATACATATCGTGTTTGGTCCACCAAATACATGAAATCGGTCGAAAATATATATGGGAGCTATATCCAAATCTAAACCGATTTCAATATAATTTGGGAAATCAATTTTTTAGATAAAATCTACCACACGTTTCAAATTTCATTGAAATTGGGGATACATAGCGTGTTTGGTGCATCAAATGCTTGAAATCGGCCGAAAATATATATGGGAGCTATATCCAAATCTGAACCGATTTCAATATAATTTAACAAATTTATTTTCGGATTAAATCCCGTCACACATTCCAAATTTCATTGGAATCGAACATTCATATTGTGTTTGAGGCATCAAATGAACGAAATCGGTCGAAAATATATATGGGAGCTATATCCAAATCTGAACCGATTACAATATAATTTGGCAAACTTATTTTTGTTCCAAATTCCGTAACGTATTCCAAATTTGGAGACTGTATCTTCAACTAATCAATAGATATGTGCATATAAAATCTAAATTTTTGGGAGGTATCTCCGATTCTGATGCTATATCTCCAGTTCCAAGTGGAAATTCAAAAATGTATATAGCCTATGTTACTTTCAGGCGATATTGCAGTATATATGGAAATTTTCAGGAAAATCTATTCAACGGTTTTCGAGTCCATTAATTACAAACAAACAAACATACAAACATTTTCCTCTTTTATAGATATAGATTCCTCTTTTATAGATGTAGATGCCAAGAGGGCATTCCGAATTGACAAAATTTGTCAAAATCGGTCCAGCCATTTTTGAGATATAAGCATTCTAGCTAACATCCTCTTCCTTTGTATGTACACATTATATATATTTCGCTATATATATCCGATATATTTACTATCGGCATCTACGTTACGGTCAGAATTGATCTGTTCGTGCACCAAATAGCCAATATCAGTCCAAATGACCTGACCTGGCATATCCCACCGATTTTAGTCTAAAAGCAAGTACATTAAATTTGGTTCAGATATAGCTATGACTCCCATATATATGTTTCATCCAATTTGGTGTATATGTCCCTCACATTCGTAATATGCATTCGACGAAAATGATATATATATTCTTAATCCGATTTCAGGTTTATTGTGCAAATAATGGCTAATCTCAGCCTAAATGGAGTGAATTTCGAAACGTACATTTCCAATATTTTCTTTGAGGGCAACAAATTCAATAGAATACAATTTTTTCTTTTCTGAGCACACATTTGGTTATGAAAGTGGAGTTGGGAGTACACTAATGTAGGGACTATACTTAAATAAATGCCTATGTGGACAATTATCTGTAAGATGGTTCTCTACACCAGGGAAGCCTGAATACAATTTTTTAGCCAAATCAATTGAAGAATGTGGTCAAGCCGTCACAATTTATGCGAAGAGGATTTCTATCCCCCTTAGGAACAAAGATGCCAAATAAGGGCCAAAAGAAAAAAGTTGCCAAGACCCCAAAAATAGCTTAAATTATGCAATGGTTATATAAATATGATTAAAATGTAAAAAATGCTTGAACTCGGGTTGTACCCTTATCCGCGAGTTATGACCCATGTCATGACCTGCAATAGCGATTTAAGGTATCTTGAATGTGTGGGAAGAATTTCTGGAAGGATATAAATCCTTTTCTTACTATAGTCCAATTCGCTCTACTATTTTGTACCCTTTATATTCGGTATTTTACTGATTGCAGTCCCAAAGAATTTTGTATTTTGAGCCCTCATTGGACGGATTATTGTCATATAAAAGAAATAGGTCCAAGTTTTGAAATGAGCCTCATTAGGCTTTGTCAGTAATTTTTGTGAAGTTGAAAGCTAGATGTCGATTTTAGACATGAAATATCGCCAGTTAGCATCGTATTGCGCTTTTTTTCATTTTTATGTTGTGAAAAAGTATTCATTATTTTGATCACAAAAAAATCCATTGAATTCAATATGATAAGCCAAATTGAAAAAAAATCGTACATTATATAAAATTGACAAACAAAAATTATTATAAGTAGATCATACCACCTTTCAACATTTGGCTTAAGAACAGATATAGTTTGCTATAGAGTGCATGATATCACTTGCACAATTAACCCGAAATCGGTTGCAGATATATATGGGACCTATATCCAAATCTGAACCGATTTTGATAAAATTTCGCAGGGGTATTTTCGAGCTAAGATATCTGATACCAAATATCATTGTTCTCGAATGCATATTACGAATGTGAGGAACTTAAACATCAAATCAGATGAAACATATTTATGGGAGCTATAGCCATATCTGAACCGATTTACACAAAATTTCATGTACTTGCTTCTAGACTGAATTCGTTCGGATATGCCATAATTCAGGTCATTTGGACTGATATTGACTATTTGGTGCACAATTAACCCGAAATCGGTTGAGGATATATATGGGTGCTATATCCAAATCTAAACCGATCTTGACAAAATTTGATACACTTATTTCAGAGCTGTATCTGATATCTGGTAACAAATATCATTGTTGTGAAATGCATATTACGCTTGTGAGGGACCTTAACCCCAAATCGGATGAAACATATGTATGGGAGCTATATATCTGAACCGATTTTCACCAAATGTGAAGCATATAGGATTCGTCCTTGAGCCAAACAAATGTTATTTAGAAAATTTCATCTCAATCGAATAATAAATGCGACCTACATTTTGTTTACAAAAATACATGGACAGACAGACGGACGGACATGCATAAATCGACTCAAAATGTGATTCTAAGCTGATAACCAAAAGGAACTATGGGCTAATCTCGTTTACTTCTCCATGCTACAAACAAATGCACAAAGACATAATACCCTTACCACTACGTGGTGTAGGGTATAAAAACGGTTCGTACAACTAAATATGCCGAAGCATTCGTATATTTTAAATTCGGACTTGTATTGCCCATTTGGTGCAAAATTAATTTGAAATCAGATAAAGGTATATATGGGAGCTATATCCAAATCTGAACCGATCTCGATAAAATTTGGCAAAGATATTTATCGTTGTTACGGAGTGCATATTACGGCTGTGGGTAACAAATACACCAAATCGGATGAACAAAATATATGGGAGCTACAGCTATATCTGAACCGATCTTCACCAAATTTGGCATACTAGCTTCTAAATATTAGGCGTTTGGTGCACAATAAAAGGTAAATCGGAGGAAGTTATATATGGGAGCTATATCCAAATCTGAACCGATCTCGATACAATTTAGCAAATGTATTTCTGAGCTGCATTTCATATATTTCCCTGAATATCGTTGTTACGGAGTGCATATTTCGGCTGTGGGTAACAAATACAACAAATCGGATGAAAAATATATATGGGAGCTAGAGCGATATATCTGAACCGATCTTCATCAAATTTGGCATACTACCTTCTAGACTCAATTCGTTCGTATGTGCCAAATTCCATCCCATTTGGGCAAATATTAGACGTTTGGTGCACGATAAAAAGTAAATCGGACGAAGTTATATATGGGAGCTATATCCAAATCTGAACCAATCTCGATAAAATTTAGCAAAGGTATTTTTGAGCTGCATTTCATATATTTTCCTAAATATTGTTGTTACAGAGTGCATATTACGGCTGCGGAGGACAAAAATAACATATGGGATGAACAATATATATGGGAGCTATAGCTATATCTGAACCGATTTCGATCAAATTTGGCCTAATTTAGTTGTATGTGCAAAATTCTATGCTATTCGGGCTGATATTACACGCTTGGTGCACAATAAAAGGCAAATCCGACGAAGATATATATGGGAGCTATATCTAAATTTTTACGGATTATCTCCAATTTCAATAGGGTTCGTCCTTTGGCCAAACAAATGATTTGTGCAAAATTTCATCTCAATTGGATAATAGATGCGATCTGCATTTTGTTCACAAGAATACTTGGACAGACGGACAGACCGACTGACATGCATAAATCAACTCAGAAAGTGATTCTATGCAGATCATCAAAAGAACTATGGCTCTATCTCGTTTCCTTTTGCCTGTTACAAACAAATGCACAAAGACATAATACCCTGACCACCTTGTGGTGTAGAGTATAAACACTACACTACAATATAAAACATTACTATTGTACATTTGAAGAGTCAAAATGAAAATGTTAAAATTTCCCATTTTTACGCGATTTTTTTTTTTTTTTGAATTCTATCCTTTTCTGCCAATATTAGTGCTCACCATATATAATATCAGCCCAAATTGGATAGATTATTTCATATTCAACCGAATTTTACCATTTGGTGAAACTCGGTCCAGTACACCCATTGCTCCAATAAATCTATATATATAAAAATCAATTGTTATTTTTTTGGAATCAGTTGAAAACGGCTGGACCGATTTGCATAATTTTTTGTACAAACGTTCGTCATACCCCGAGTTAGGTTTTTAAAGAAAAAAATATTGACCACGCCTCCTTTTACGCCCACTATTACGATTTATCTAAAATCTTTATATTTGCCAAAATAGTGAAGATATCGGTTTGAGAATTATTACACGAGATGCTGTTGGCTTTCCATCCAACCCTAAGTACATATTCAGGGGCTGAGTAACGCGCCTACTTTTAAATCTATCTCTCTATATGTAAAAGAAAGTCGTGTTAGTTACTACTCTTATAACATAAAGACCGCCGGTCTGATTTTAACGATTAATAACTTTAAGGTTTCAGTAAAATTTTTCGGAGTATATCATTTATTTTTTATACTAAACTAGCTGGCCCGGTCCGTACTTTCAGTCTTTAATGCATATTTTTTAAAGAATAATAAATCACCGATCTGACTTATGTAAGCCGCACAATTTTTATTATAAGTAAAGACTCCAGTAATTTCTAAATATAAATAAATATTCACCGTCGGTTTTAGATATTTTGAATAGCTTGATCTTATTTTTCAGCCATGGGCTTGATCTTATTTTTCAGCCTATGTGATATAGAACATCTATAATAGTCCCATGTAAAAACTTAATTTTTGATATTGTAGAGAGCTTAGCAACATTTTCTATTCAAATGAGCTGTAATTTGGAATTTGTATTTCCAACGTTTAGAGTACTATGCTGCGTGGTATTTAGTGTTGTCCATCTCATAATTGAGGGAGAATGATTTCAGAATAGTCAAAGATAATTACTCTCTTATACCCATTACCGTAAGATGGGCATTACTTTTTTGTCAATTAAATTGTGTGTTGGAAACCCCATAAAGTCTATATTTATACCCTACGCCACATATTGTATTATGTCGTTGTGCATTTATTTGCAACATGCAGAAGGAAGCGAGATAGACCCATAGATACTTTTGAGGATCTTCATAGAATCACTTTCGGAATCAATTTATGCATGTCCGTCCGTCCATCCATGCATTCTTGAAAACAAAATGCAGATCGTATTTATTATACGATTTAGATGAAATTTTCCAAAAAAACATTTGTTTGGCCCTATTAAAACGATAATCGGATCAGATTTACATATAGCTCCCATATATATCTTCAACCGATTTCGGGTTAATTGTGCACCAAATATCCAATAGTAGTCCAAATGACCTGAATTTTGGCGTATCCAACCGAATTCAGTCTAAAAGTAAGTACATTAAATTTGGTGAAAATCGGTTCAGCTACAGCTCCCATATATATATTTCATCCGATATGGTGTTTAAGTCCCTCACATTCGCAATATACATTCGACAACAATGATATTTGGTACCACATATCTTATACAGCTCAGAAATACCTCTGCCAAATTTTATGTAGCTCTCATATATTTCAATAATCCGACTTCAGGTTTATTGTGCAAATAATAGCTAATATCAGCCCAAATGAAGTAAATTTCGGGACGTACATTACCATTTTGTGGAACTCAGCTCCGATGTATATTTTTTTAATATAATCCTTCTCGAAGTGATATCTTACTCTCTATAGCAATGATATTTGGTATAAAAGATTAAAATGTCTCCATCAAATTTAGTGAAAATCGAATCAGAACTGTATATGCCTCCCATATATTAGTTTCCTCTGAAACCGAACTTTAATTGCTTTAAAACCAAATGTTGATAGGTGGTATGATCTACTTCAAATAAATTCTTTTTTACGGGTGCTCTACTAAATATGTATAGTTGCGTAGGTTATCATATAGTCGGCCACGCCCGACTTATGAATTTTCCTTACTTGTTTTCATCATAGTATAATTCAATGACCATTAAACAAATGTTTGGTCCCGTGCTACTTTCTAATATTCGTAATAATATGTTCATATTTCTGCCACAATTTCCGACTGAATGAATCCCAATTTGACTTTTTGGAGTTTATTTCATATAGACGTACATCCCAACCAATATTTTCTTGGGGGTTACAAATTCAATAGAGTACAAAGAATTGCAAAATATACTTGAAATTGGGTTGTACCCTTATCCGTGAGTTATGACCCATGTCATGACCTGCAAAAGCGATTTAAGATATCTTGAATGTCTAGGAAGAATTTCTGGGTGGATAGAAATCCTTTTCTTACTAAATGTCCAATTCGCTTACTATTTTACACCCTTTATGTTCGGTATTTTACTGATTGCAGTCCCAAAGAATTTTACATTTTGAGCTCTCATTGGACGAATTATTGTCATATGAAAGCTTTGTCGGTCATTTTTGTTAGTTTAAATATGTTCGCGTCTTCCAGCTGAAGCACGATGTAGGCCCTGGAGTTGAAAGCTAGATGTCAATTTCAGACATGAAAGATCGCCAGTTAGCGTCGTATTGTGCACTTATTTCATTTTTATGGTGAAAAATTTTATATGGTGAAAAATTATTCTCTATTTTATTCACGAAAAATCCATTGAATTCAATTTGATAGACGAAATTGAAAAGAATCGCACGTTATATAAAATTGACAAAAGTTGAAAAACGAATTGAAAAAATCTTCAATTTGTTCGCTGATTTTTTACAGCAAATGTTTAAAGGTCCTTACAAAGATTGTCAATTGAATGTACTATTATTTTGAAATTCGATTCCATTGAACACATTTTTTCTTTTTTTTTTCCATCCCCCGATTTTAGTCTCTTTCTCTCTCATGATTTTTTAGCGATTTTAATAAAGTAATTTGATGTGACCGCGTAAAATTATTTCGTAATCATCTATTCAGTTCCGCTACCACATAATTCGATACTACACTTCATGTAACTCCCCTGCAATTTCAGTTTTCAAGACAACGAAACAATTAAATGAAGTTAATCAAATTTACAAAAACACTTCGTACATGGTAAGATATTGATTTTTTTGTTCATAGCTTATCATCTTCTTAAATGATATTATTCGTATTGTTACTCAATAAATACATAAAATCTAAAAATAACAGTTTTGTCCGCTGTCGCATTATGCACCCCAAACAGATTACATATCATATTGGAATTCGAAACAATAAAAAAAAACATTACAAATGTACATTCGAAAATTATAAGTCAAAATCATGGTACAATAAGGAGCATGGTAGAATTACGAGACCATCTACATGAGGAGGCGAAAGTCCTTCCCTTACGTTAGCATAATCATATGCTTTCGTTATATGGTGGATAAATCTCCCCCACCCAGGCGTGTCAGGAAGGACATACATGATCTAGAGAGGGAGGTCCAGCGCTACAAGAGAGAACCTCTAGATCAAGAAGCCTATCAGGCAGGTCTGAGTGGCATTCACACCGATGCAGTCGCGCATGCTATTAGCAGTTATAAAGTGAATACCAAAAAAATTACATCAAAAAAATTGTTGTAATTTGAATTCGCCTTACTGATACATAACATAAATTTAAACTTCAAACGGAAACAACAAATAAACCTAGAATTCCTTATACTACTCAACCAAATGGCATCGAAATAATGGTTTTGAATCCTAGGTCTCTTTGGACGTAATCCATTTCAGACATTTGGAGTCCGTCTAGCGATGTCCTCCTTACAGTCTGTCTGTACGCACGATAAGGAAGGAGTATTCGATTTTGTCCAAATTTGGCGCATCGTAATACATCTATCAAAATAAGATCAAGATGGGAATCGGTTTTACTTCACAAAACGCCAACGTGTTCAAAGAAAATAATTTGTACCTTATTGAGCATCCGATTTCGTTCAAACTTTACATATCCTCCCCCACAAAAGGTCATCATTTTCAAAAAAAAAAAAAAAACATATATATTGTTTTGCAAAGAAAGAGAAACGATAATCCGATTTTTCTCCAGCTTTGCAAATCCAAATACTTGCATCAGTGCTAAATTAGGTGCGAAATAGGCAACATCGTTCCACTCCATCAAGTACCTCCCCCACAAAGGGACAACATTTCACACATACCAATATTTTTTTGAATAACCAAAACGTTTATTAAATCCCAAACAGGTATCACATTCTTTTTATATTTTACACATCCCATTTTTTCTACTAACTCAAGATAAGCTGTGAAGATGGGATATATCGGTCCACTCCTTCTGGTACCTCCCCCACAAAGGCTCAAAATTTTGAAAATCCATGAAGCTCATAAGACGAGAAATAAACATCAGTATCTATTGAGACTTGGTACATCTGAATATTTTCATCTACACAAGATCTGTAATAAAGATGGTAGAGACCGGAAATTCACCGTTGTTGATATTGTTGATGGTTCCTTATATATTGAGTTCTCTGAATTCTTATTGAATTTGTTTCCATTGAGATTTCCATTCCACGGGCATTTAACGCATTTTTATATGCTATTGTTTGTTTTTATCGAGTTCTCTTGAACGTACAAAACAGTACAATTCACAACAACACAACATTTCCTTGCTTGAAATTTCAATAAAATTTTAAAAATAAACAATATTCTTCAATATTTCAGAATATTTCTGATTGGTGCAAACCAATTTGCTTCAAATTTTATATGTCAGGTATATTCGCTTTGCTTTCAATTTTGACATATCAAGTTTCCAAAAAAGTTGCTTTGTTGTAATTTTCGCCTATGTTGCTACCTGATATTTCTACCATGATAGAGGTAGAAACAGCTTCGTAAAACTACAGAAATACAGCTCTGAGGCTATGCCCGCTTTCTGTTAGAAATATTCAATATTATATGCAAAAAGTTGTTTTTAATTATTTGATTTTGTTCTTTTTTAATGATTAAAATAAAACGAATGAAGTGCCTGGATTTTCTTTCAAAAATATGATCCAGAGTGCCCAATCAATCAATTCCATGGCAAAGTTGCTTAAGATCTTCATAGCGCGCTCCACAATCTACGTTTCTTCCAATCATTGGTTTGAAAATATTTTGTTTTTATTTTTCAAAAAATGAATACATACACAGAAGTGGCAGAAGTCGGGCACACTCAGAAAAAAATTGTAATCAGCTGGTAGCTCCACCTTACCTTTTTATTGTACCATGGTCAAAATGAAAATGTTAAAATATTTAATTTTTACGCGATTGTTTTGTATTTTATCCTTTTCTGTTGTAACCAAGAAGAAGTTGGTGTAAATAAAGCGAGTTACAGAAAGGCTTATGAACACCTCTTACAGTTTTCCTATATTTTCACCACTCTGACTCATCTGTCTTCTTCGCTGTTGTTCACTTCACAAACTGAAAAGAACTTCTAATAGGATTTTTATAGCCTCGCAGCATGTCACGTGATCTCAGACTTCCTATGCCAAAGCCTTTTTGTTGTTACACAAAACAGTTATAAATTTTGTCTTCGATGCTTTCGCTTTACCATCATCGAACGATGTTCACTGTTACGCATGGTCTTTGTTGTTATGCTATGCCTGCGTTGTCCGGTCTCCACTACCATGCATTAACATCAATGCCCAGTGTGTCTTGTTTGTTGTTGTGCGTTTATGCATTGTGCCATGCTTGCTTGTTGTTGTGTGTTTATGCATTGGCGCAATGCTTTGGTTGAATCGATCGTTGTGATGCTTGCTTGTTGTTGGCTGCCTATGCATTGGTTTAATGCATTGGCATTGCAGTTGTGTTTTGATCTAACAATATTGCTCGCTGCTACTTCGTGGCCTTGACTATGATGGTCATTGAACCTAACTGTCTAGTTAAAATCAATGCCAAACAAGAAGTTGATGTAAATAACTATGAGGGGGGTTGGTTAAGTTTTGGAAATAAAAGGACGGTGATTTTTTTGGAAAATTCCTATTTATATAAATAATTCATTATTTACACAAATAAATTTGACAATTCAACAACAAAGTGGGGACGAAAACAAATGAAATTACTTTCGTCGTCACACTGTCAAGAGACAATTCTGAATTTGTATTAATCGTTAAAATCAGTCTAGCAGTTCTTAAGTTATAAGCGTAGTAACTAACACAACTTTCTTTTATTTATTTAGATTAAAAAGTTGGCGTCATTAGTTCCTCACCCGCAAAATAAATACTTAGGGTTGGATGGGAAGTCAACAGTATCTCGTGTAATAATTTTCAAACCCATGTCTTCATTATTTGGCAAATATAAGGATTTTATATAAATCGAAATAATCGGCGTAAAAGTAGGCGTGGTCAATACTTTTTTCTTTAAAAACCTGACTAGGGGTATGACGAACGTTTGTACAAAAAATTATGCAAATCGGTCCAGCCGTTCTTAACTGATTCCATTACCAGCGAACAACCGTTATATGCCGTTATACCAAAATTTTCAATTTTGATCAAAGCATCAAACCATTTAAAATCTCAACGTACTGCATAGATATGGAAATAATCCATCCAATGAGAACGGAAAATGAAAAATTCATTGGGACTGTAATCAGTGAAATACCGAATATGAAGAGGCACTGTAATATGCGGACTATACAAAATAGTGGAGCGAATTGAAAATTTTGTGAGAAAAGGATTTATATCCTCAGAAAATTCTTTCGAACCCTTTAAAGTAACATTGACTCACATGTAGCGTTATACGGGGACTATGCGCTATCGTCAGCAATTACACTGAGAAATTGTTCTGTTGGTAGATAAAAATCCCAAAAGGGGTTACATGAAGAATCATTTGTACAAAATATATGTCAGGTCGGTCTACATTGTGATATAGCCCCCCTCAAATGATAGAGCCTCTTTCAAATTCCTCGAATGTTGGTAATTTGAGAATTTAGAAAGAACAACACATTCTTTCAAATAATTATAAGTATGAGACCATGCTTTGGTATAACCCTTATATGAAAGTATCCGCTGATTTCAGTTATTTGCAGGATCTTGGTAACATTTTTCAATTGATTTTACACTTAAAACACTATAAATCGCCCGTTACGTGAATCTGCATTGACATTTTGCGATGCGTATTTATTTCATTTATTCTATGAATTATTATTATTCTATGAATTATTATACATTAAAAACTATGCATTAAAGACTAAAACTACGGGCCGGCAACGCGGGCAGGGCCAGCTAGTATAGATATATAGATTAAAAAGTTGGCGTAGTCAGTTCCTCAGCGCCCAAATAAATACTCAGGATTGGAGGGAAAGTCAACAGTATGTCGTGTAATAATTTTAAAACCGATATCTTGATTATTTGGCAAATATGAGGATTTAAGATATATCGAAATAGTGGGCGTAAAAGTAGGCGTGGTCAATATTTTTTTTAAAAACCCAACTCGGGGTATGACGAACGGTCCAGCCGTTCTCAACGGATTCCATTACCAACGAACAACAATTGATTTTTATATATATAGATTGACAAAAAAAAAAAAAAAAATGAAAAACAAATTGAAAAGATTCAATTGAAATGATTTTCCCCGATTTGAGAATTTCTGCAATGAGATCTCTTTTTTCGTGAATTTTTTTTAGCGATTTTGAAAAAGTAATTATCCTTTAACTTTGGTGTGATCGCGTTAAATTATGTTGATATCATCTACTCCGTTTCGCCACCACAAAATTCGGTATTATATTTCAATGTAAGCCGCCTGCAATTTCAGTTCTCCAGAAATCGAGTTAATTAAATAAATTGATATTAATATTAGAATTAAAATATAAAAAATAACAAAAAAAAAAAAAAAAACACTTTAAATGTACATTGGAGAAAGGAAGTCAAAATGGAAAAAAATCATGCAAAATAAAACATTACGATTGTACATTTCAAAAGTCAAAATGTTCAAATTTCACATTTTAAAAGACAATTCCTAATTTGTATGAATCGTTAAAATCAGATCGGCGGTTATTTAGTTATAAGCGTAGTAACTAACACAACTTTCATTTAATCAGTCAAGGGTTTCAATCAAGTCGCTTCTTTACTTTTCGAACCATTTTTGCTGATGTTGTTGTTTTCTTCCGTCCACTTCCTTAACGTCGGGCTACGCTACCAGTATCACGGTTATGAGCGATGGCATGACACACAAAAGATTTATTCAAATTTAAATGATGGAGTGCTCTAACGATAGCCACTTGTGGTTATCCAGGCAAATATAAAGAAATCACACTATCACTTTTGAATTCCATCACGAATAACTTTTTTTCTTGAAAATTCTCACCGAAATACTTTTGTACGCTTTTAAACAATATAATGAGCTGTCAATTGAATAATTTTAACAGCGGTCGGACGAGTGGCAGCAGTCTGGAGTTGGTTGAAGTTTTTTCATCTCATCCTGTATATATATACATATTCGGAAACTACTCCATAGATGGTCAACAATTTGAATAATCATAACAGAAGTCAAAATATTGCCTCTCGGCAAAACTGACTCTTATTTTTTATTTACCTAGTTCGTTAAAATCGAAATACTGTTAAATTAAAACCTTTTATTTTTCGTGATGGAGGGTATTAAAACTGTGGCCCAGCCGAATTCAACCTTTTTTTCTTGTTTTCACATTATTCTTTATTATAATCTTAATCTAATCAACTTAACCCATCATTTCAGTGCACAAAGAATGTAATCCAGATGCCAATACACCCGCATTACCAACAACGGCAACCATAGCGAAACCATCATCAGTTCCAGTGGTAGCAGCTAATATTATTCCAGCACCGGCATTATCCCCTATCTATCAACAGGAATCGTATAAAACTTAACGTTGGTGTTCATTTTTGATATATTTTTTAAATATTTAATAATTAAATATCTAATTGTTATTTAAATGAATTCCTCCTCCTCCTTCCCTCAGTTTGTAGCAAACTTTCCGGAACTGGACCAGTAACTGTTGTGTCTTGAAAACGATGAAGCAAATGAAACAAAAAAATTAATTTATGTATTTAGACAGACGGAGAAAGTGAACAAAAATATGCTTATAAAAATTAAGGACTTCAGAATCAACATTAAAGTTATTAAAAATAAGAAACTCCAAACTAATCAAACAAAGTGCTAAATTAAAACATATTTTTTTTCAGAAAATAAAATCAAAATTAAAGGGAATAATAAATTACTATTGTAAAGATCAAATCGAAACACTAAACAAAACTAAGGATTAAAAATCGTAGTTATTTGAGTAATATATGAATATATACTGAAACACCACTTTATGTTGTGCCAAAGAAGGTTTCATTCAGTTTGACGTAATTTACAAAAAAAAATCTTTACCAAATCCTCGTTTTGTGACGGAATTCCATTAGAACAAAATACAGCTGATTAAAAATTTGCTGACAACACCTTTACTGAAATATTAAGGTCCGTCTGGGTGCCTAAAAAATTTTATCAATTGTTGCATACTGTTACTGGATGTTGTCTGTTAACACTAAATTTAATCTAAAGAGAGCCACTTGAGAGAGACACTTTGACAATTTTTTACAGAGAGTTTGTAACCAATTTCTGTTTGTAAATATTTGCAAATTTTCTTATAGCGCGTTTCTAATATTGAAGATAAAACCACTGCGTTTAATAGATTCAGTGGTTTTGACACGCCCTTAGTAGAATATAAATGCCGCTAAGCCGATGTTTGTTTACGTATATATATACTTGTGTATATGCACGCAGAACGTATGAATCAAAAAACCTGCCATAGGGGTAAATCAATTCCGTACCGGATTTAACATAAATCCTGTCGAGAGAATATCTATTTTTTGGTAAATCTGGTTGAATAAATCCGGATTTTTTTCGATCGTTCCCATAGTCAGACTTTTCCGCCCTGCCGACCGAGGGGGGCACATCCCCATAACCAAGGTAGCGCGTACACCCTATAGTCCGAAATATAGGGGGTTAGTAGGCTAGGGGAAACTGACTACAGTAATTATCAGCCGGCTAAACAACAAAATATATTAATATACACAACACAGACTACAACAAAACTAAAATCCAATTAACTATTTCTGGCAACTGTTTCTACATTTTGAGAACTCAAGATAGATTTTTTATAACATGCAAGGTTTTAGATAAAGACATTATATTGTATAATTTGTTATATTCATCACATAAAGACCGCAGAGGATTACATAGTTCGTAATTAGATTTTGCTGTCGTCAATTTAAGAGGTATGTAATTAAAGTTTATTTTGCTTAATAGGAATTCAGATTGAGTTTTATTATGAAAATGCATCTAAGCGTCAAATGCCTTTTGTGCAGTGACGGAAGATCTATAAGTTTTAAGCGATTTTCATAAGGTGGAAGAGTTTCATTCGAATTCCACCCTAAGCCTCTAAGAGCAAACAGAAGAAATTTAATCTGTACAGATTCTATTTGTCAGAATATAAATTATAGAAGTGATTCAAAAGTATACAACAATATTCCAAAGTTGGTCGAACAAGGCTAATGAATAAACATTTAGTAACATAAGGATCATCAAATTCTTTAGACCAACGTTTCATAAATCCAAGCAACAACTTGGCTTTATTAACACAAGAATCTATATGTAAATTGAAGCTAAGTTTTCTATCCAGAATAACTCCCAGATCTACAAAGGAATCAACATTATCCAATTTATATGAGGCAATAAAATAGTCACTGGTAACAGGCTGGGATCTATAGAATGATGATAGATTTTACACTTTTTTAGATTAAATGACATCCCATTTTCACTGCACCAATTCACAAAAGAATTTAAATCGCATTGAAGATTAAGTGATTGATTATAAGACTGGAGATTAGAATATAATTTAACATCATCAGCAAACATCAGCATTTAAGGGAGGTGCATAACAGATGGAAGGTCATTTAAGTAGAAAAAGTAGTGGACCTAAATAACTACCTTGAGGAACTCCAGAGTTTACATTTATATTTTTAGAGAGAATATCTTTAAATGATACTTTTTGGGTACGTTTCTCTAAATATGTCAATATCCATGATAAGAGTATTGTAGGAAAACCCATGGAATCAAGTTTATAAATTAATAATACTTGTACAACGGCATCAAATGCTTTACTGGAATCTGTATATATAACATCAGTTTGACAATTGTTTTAAAAAGCATTGTGCACTTGACAAGTAAGTTCTAATAAATTCGTCAAAGTAGACCTAACTCTAACAAAACCATGTTGATGAGGTGATATTAATGATGAAACAAAATGAGTTATTGTCCGTGTGACCAAGGTCTCAAAAAGTTTGGGAATAGCACTTAGTTTTGCAATGCCTCTATAATTTTCAATAACACATATACTATTGGATTTATATATAGGAATAATATAATTAGATCGCCAAAATAGAGGAAAGTAACACAATGCCAAGGAATCATTACAAATTTTCCTTAATGGTCTATAAAGTTTATGCGCACATGATATTAAAATAGATGTTGGTACACCATCAGGACCTGGTGATTTAGAATATTTCAATGACAATAAACCTTTTAATACGTCAGTCTCCTTGAATGTGATTCAAGAGAACTGATTCAGCTTATTAACATTACCCTTATAGTACAATTTTATGTAAATTTAGAATAGGTATTTTGAAAAAAATCTGCAAACATATTTGCTACTTCATTAGGATCACATGATTCTTTACTCCCGAGTCTCATGTTTCTAGGATATCCCCGGACTTTTCTCTTTGAATTCACGAATTTGTAAAAATATTTTGGATTTCAGTTTAAGTTAACTCTCATTCTTATTAGATAATTAGAATAACATTTAGAATTTTCAATGTAGTATATATTTCTGGCTATAGTGTAATTACTAAAGTTTATCGTTGAATTGCATTTTTTAATTTTTTTATATAATCTACCTTTTCATTTCGAAAGCGTCTCAGATGTGGGGTAAACTAAGGTGGACCCATATTTGAGCACAAGATTTTGACAGGAACTGAGATTTTCAATGTATAGAAACACGAAACTCGAGAATCAAAATCCATACTTGGAATATTTTAAGTTCAAAGCTTATAGACAGAGTAGAGTAATATAAATCTTCAGGCTCGGAGAAATTCTACATACGGAAGAATTTGTAGTCGATGTCCAAGATCTTACCTCTCTCATTATAGATGTTATTAATTTGATACAGACACTGATCAAAAATGTTTTCCTAGAACTATAACATATCAGAGGACAATTCTTACGATGAAATTGGTACATAACAGAGGGCTGCAATGAGTATGATTGAGTAGGTTTGATCACACACAGTGGAAATACAATCAAACTCAATCAGTCGGTCAGATGCAACATGTTCATTCGAGTTACTCAAGCCAAACGAAAAAATTGTGATCAAACATGTTTTGATCGAAGTTTTGTGATCGCAATCAAACAGCTCACATGAGTTATTTGATTACGAACTTATGTTGAATTGTTCATAACGGGTCGATCATCTATGATGAGTCTGATCGGTTTTATTTATCCTAGTTAAGTGAGTGATTTGATTTGATTAAAACACAAAAGTTCGAATTTGAGCGAAATCATGATTGTAATTTACTAAGGATTTCATAACTAAAAGATGTCCCCATTAAAGAAATTGGTACAAATTATATTTAATAAGCATACAATTTTTCATTTTATTTGGGTTTTTGGTATGCTAGACTTCAGTAACTTATTTAAAAAAAATTAAATTTTTTAATGAAGAAAAACTTCATTGGTATTTAGAAAACTAAAAATGTTTAAATATTTTTTTATTTTATTTATTTTACAATATTGGTCAAGATTTTTCACAAACTTCGACCTTCTCGTTTACCTACACCTGTGTAGTTTCTACTTGCAACAATTTCGGTCGCACTATCACAATATTCTTCCATTTCAAATATTAAAAAAGTCAAAATAAACTGTCCCAACTTGATTAAATGGTTGAATAAACAATGACGCTGAGCGAACTCGATTCAAAGAAGACAATCGCGGTTGTGATTGCTCATTTACATTCATGTGTTCGATCAACTCATGTTGCTGAACACATCAAACCGTCTCGAACGCTCATGTTTGATTGTGAGTGAAGTGATTCAAACTGATCGTTCGATTCGATCAGAAGCGAAAACGGTAATTTCATTCAGATCAAACTAAACGACAGCATCAACAAAAATCATGTAAAAAACCGAGTATGCTAGAATTTTTGCATACTCGTTGCAGCCCTCTGGTACATAATCAACATTATTTCCTCCTGGGACCCAAGTTAAACTAGGCAAAATAAAATCAAAAAACCAAATCAAATACGAATTTAATGAACGACACGATGAAATTTCTTTTATTAGGTCTGAATGTTAAAGATTTGAATTTGGAGCAATATAAGAGCACGTTTGAATAAATGTATTATTTAAATAATTTAGCTTAACACAAACAAATTCTATATTAGGACATTCTGTAAGCAAAATGCGCTCTGAGGCAATGAATACTCCTCCACCAAATTTATTCAATCTGTCTTTCCAGTAAATTTGGTACTGATCAGACAAAATCTCAGTGTCACGTATGCCTGTTTAAAGACAAGTTTCCGCAAATCACAGCTAAATAATTTTAAATAAATATTTTTCAGTTTAGAATTAAGGTCCCTTACATCTAGGTAAAGAAAAGATAGAGAATTCACAAGCTTTTTGAGACTGGCACATTTGAGGGAATCTTGACAGGTTTATTAGTATTAGTTTTCTCTCTAAACACAAATTCCTTTACAAGAATGACGAATTAAATTTAATAACTCCACAGTCATTATCACCCAGGTTTTGCACTTTAGATTTTAAGTAATTAGATATGTTATTTATAGTGTTGTTATGTATTCGAAAAAAAATCACAAAAGTCGTAGTCCATTTTTCAGCTGAATATAATCCAAATGCTCGACTTCTTCTCTGTAACTAACTCTCTCCTCATACAGACCGACTGCAAAATCAAACAAGTAAAAAAGCAGTAAGTTCGGCCGGGCCGAACTTTGAATACCCTCCACCATTTGGAACGAATTAGAAAATTTTCAAAAAAATAAAATCCAATAAAAATTCTTTTAAAATCTTTAAAATATCTAATATAGGAAGGTGCCGATATATGGGGGGATATACGATATTGTGGACCTATAAAGACAAATCACAAGGAACTCCGTGTGTGGATTTTCAGACAATACGATTGGCTAAAATCATCAAAATACCGAATATCGCGGGGTACCGTTATATGGGAGCTATACGTTATCGTTAACCTATATAGAGAATTCTCTGTCGGTGGGTAAAGTGCTCACAAAGAACCCCTTGTGTACAAAGAACCCCTTGTGACCATTCCGTTGAAAAATGTGGCTAAAAACATCAAAATACCGAATATCGGGGGTACCATTATATGAGGGCTATACAATATCGTGGATCTATATAGATAATTCTCTGCCGAGGTATAAAGTACCCACAAGGAACTCCTTGTGTGGATTTTCAGACAATTCCGATGAAAAATGTGGGTCAAATCATAAAATACCGAATATCGGGAGGTACCGTTATATGGGGGATATACGATATCGTGGACCTGTATAGACAATTCTCTCAGGGGGTGAAGTACTCACAAGGAACTACTTGTGTTGATTTTAAGACAATTCCATTGAAAAGCGTGGCTAACATCATCAAAATACCGAATATCGGAGGTTACAGATATATGGGGGATATACGATATCGTGGACCTATATAGACACTTCATTTTGAGGAGGTAAAATGCCCACAAGGGACTCCTTTTGTGGATTTTCATACAATTCCGTTGAAAAATGTGGGTAAAATCATCAAAATACCGAATATCGGGGGGTACCGTTATATGGGGGCTATACGATATTGTGAACCTATATAAATAATTCTCTGCCGAGGTATAAAGTACCCACAAGGAACTCCTTGTGTGGATTTTCAGACAATTCCGTTGAAAAATGTGGGTAACATCATCAAAATACCGAATATCGGGGGGTATCATTACATGGGGGCTATAACATATCGTGGACCTATACAGATAATTCTCTGCCGAGGTATAAAGTACCCACAAGGAACTCCTTGTGTGGATTTTCAGACAATTCCGTTGAAAAATGTGGGTAACATCATCAAAATACCGAATATCGGGGGGTACCGTTATATGGGGGCTATACGATATCGTGGACCGATATAGCCCATCTTCGAACTTGGCTTGCCTGCAGACAAAAGAGAGACCTGTGCAAAATTTTAGCTTCCTATCTTAATTCGTTTAGACTGTAGCGTGATTACAACGGACGGACAGACATACAGACGGACGGACAGGGCTAAATCGTCTTAGAATTTTACGCTGATCAAGAATATATATACTTTGTTGGGTCTAAAATGATTATTTCGATGAGTTACAAACGGAATGACGAACTTAATATACCCTCCATACCTTTTTTTGGTGGGGGGTATAAAAATGTTTTTCTTTTAGGCCATTTGGACCCCTAATCTTACATCTCTATATCAGTAGGCTTTAATTCTGACCCTAAACCCATGCACAATTTAGTGAAAATCGGACGTTAATTGCGACCTGTATATAATACCTTCAACACATAGTGTTGGGGGTGTAGAAAAACTTTAGAGAATATACAATTAAAAATTGTAGGTCAAATTGAAGAAATCGCATGCGTAAAAAATATGACAGAAATTGAATAAATGTACCAAAAAATATTCACTTTTTTATTGGCATATTTTTTCGATTGGTCTATAATTGCGGCCTGTAGCGCAACTGAAAAGTCAAGAATTTTTTCTGTTTTTGGTCCATTTTAACCCCAAAATATTTTGCGATCACTTCCAAAAGCAATAGGGTTCTATTCTTACCCTAACCCCACCCCCGTTTTCAAATTCGTGAGTATAGGGCCATAATTGCGACTTGTAGCGTGATTACAAATTAATATGGAAAGACGGACGGACGGACATACATAGCTAGATCGACTCAGCTCGGCGAGGTAGTAAGATCCATATATACTTTCCTATGTGGGAAACCAATATTTCGAGGTGTTACATAATTTTTGGCCCAATCAAACTTATAATACCCCCAACACATAGTGTTGTAGTGTATAACTATTGATGGTACAGTCGGACTTAGTGGACTTAAGGGCATTATGGGTATGGCTTCAGAAGATGGAGTTTCAATAGTAGAGAATTCCTTAGCACTCGACACGATTGACAAGGGTGAACACAGCGCCGGCGCCAAACGGCTTTCTGACGGTGAAGACTCGGCAGCATTGCGTGGCGGAGCAACAACAGGTGTGTTTAGGTATATTAAATTAACACCAGAAGCAGAAGATATGATTTTTTTTACGTTTCGGTGAACCATCTGCGTATTCAAATTTGTTAAACGTTTTTCCAAAATTTTCGAGTTTGGAAGTAACGACAATAAACTAAATGAAGAAAGCTTCATGGCAGCTAATTCAACTTTAGATTCCTTGAATAGACGATCAAAATCTACTTCAAGGGACCTACAATTGTCGCATGACCAGCGAAGCCCATATATGCGATCAGTTAAGATATCAAAGCGCTTGCCATTAAATTTCTTATTTATTTATTTATTATTATTTTTTTGAAGGCCAATATAAGGATTAAATATTTAAGGGTTAAATAATTAGTGATAATTGGGTATTTACCGCCTTTGCTCTGAAATGTGAAACTAGTATAATCTAAGAAGAAGTAAACACAGAACAATAAGATGGCAAACGTCAGAATAATTAACAAACCAAAATAATCACTGAAAGCGAACTCAGAGAGACACAAAATTTAAATCAATATTCTGTTAAAACTAGTGCGTTTTACCATAGACAAATAAAGGTATAGACTAAAAAGTTTTAAAATTTACCCCTTCCGGCAGATGTCATTATGGTTGAACTTGGACCAGTAAAGTCACTATAATCTAAGAACAAGACAAATGTATGGACTAAAAACATAGACAAATAAAGATATAATTGTCTCATCTGTTATCTCTGAAAAAACTGCTTCAATGGATGCATAGACAAATTAAGATATAGACTAAAGGCCTGCACAAGACGAATTGTATGAATTATGCTTTTTTCGACACACTGACTTTGTCTACTCAATCATGCGCTATGTATTTGATATGCAATGACAACCAACAACATCCCCCATTTTGATTCATGTGTGCCATTGTCTAAGGTTCGATCGTGGCATGGCTGACTCGAATATTTGCATGGTGTTGTTCATAAATGCAGGGTGTCAACGATGACATCGAACCGTGTCATCGTCAAATTGTGTGTCATTTGTGTACGTGTGCTTAAATTGAGAGAGTGTGTGTGTGTTACTTTCGACGGTGAGGGTATTTTTTGTGTGCTGTAATTTTGAAGCAAGAAACACCGCGTACACATAAAATTGAGTTCAATAACAAAATGTACATTGACATAAACAAATGAATAGAAAAAATGAAATATATTCTGAATAATCTCAATTTATTGGTGATTATCATAAAATTTTGATCATAAAAAACGGGTAAATATGGTTTGCCTATTTTCTATCTACATATAGTGTTCTTTTAAAATTAAAGTTTGGGGGCAGAGATCTGACTCTCGTTCAATAACAGATTGTGCACAGAATTGAACAATGGAAGTATATAGTGTTGTTACATGAATTACAGTAGCACTTATTCTTATTTACACCTCACTACCGGAGGCAAAAATTTATTAAATTATAATCAAAACAAGAAAATTTTTCAGGGGATTACTGTTTTTAATAAGGATTAACATTTTAGATTTTTTCGTCCATAACCACGAAATGTGAAAATTTTGTGTGGACCAATTAGAAGTACCTTTAATATTTTAGTATTCGCCAAGAAATTCTTTATTACAAAAAAAATATTTTTTCACATATCGGAAAAGCAGGTAGCGATTGCGCTTTGCATTCATCACGTGTGTGTCTTTTTCGTTGGCAATTGTTTTATAATTGTTGTTGTTTTTTTGATAGAACATTTTTGCATGACACACTATTCAACATTCCCTTTTATTGGTCATTACATGTTATGACGATGGGTTTGAGTGTGACCGACATGACGAGACATCGAGCATTTGGTTGGATGTCACGTACTGTTATGCGTTTGATCAAACAGGGTCAAACATGACGAGCGTTTTCTCTCCATGGCATAAATAGAGAAAATTGTCACATTTGCAGCCCTTTAATATAGACAACGAAAAGTTAGTTTGGTCTTTTTTTCCAGGTGGCTCTCATCATGTTTTGCATAGTCAACATGCTCATTTACGCGTTCAAGCCACTCGACTTCGAAAACACACTTCAACGTTTTTCAAGAATTTCACTTGATTATTCCGGAATTTTTTGATGTCATCTCGTAATTTTCACATTTATTTTATTATGGAACAATTTCCAACTGACAAATATCCTACAGTTTTTGTTATTTTTAACGTTTTAGAATTGAGTGACTTCAATATTCCCACTCAAACCCCTGAAACCCCAGATGTCGTCTATGCTGATTCGATTTTTTTCGAAGATAAACGGTGAGAGCATTTCGTTGTCTATATTTTCATTTGTCTATGATGGATGTCGTTCATGCTGTGAGAGAGGTTCAGTAGACTCACTCAATTCTCTCAAAATACAAAATATTGAATATTTTTATGATTATTTATTATTTATCAATTAAAAACGAAACAGTGACGTTGTTTACATTGACATTACTGAACTATGTCGTGAAATGTTAAAATATAGAACTTAAATAGCAGAAAAATGAATAAATTGTTTTCGAAGTCGAGTGACTACTGGCCCAAGATCAACCATAGTGACATCTGCCGGAAGGGTAAATTTTAAAACTTTTTAGTCTATTACATGTGGTGTCCGTTGGAATTGCAATTTTCGAATTTCGAAAAAAGGAAATTTGTGCTGAATTGTGCTAGGTTTGTGCTCAATTGTGCCGAATTTTTTTTTTTCGAAATTCGAAAAAAGTTCTGAGATATTCGAAAAAAAGATTTTTTTTTCGAAAAAATCTGAGAGAATTGCAATTTTCGAATTTCGAAAAAATTAAAGTTGTGCTGAGTCGTACTCGGTTTGTGCCCATTTGTGCCGTTACATTTTTTTCGATATCTCTTACCAATTTCGAAAAAAACGATAATTTCGAAAGTATGTCAGAATTGCAATTTTCGAATTTCGAAAAAATTAAAGTTGTGCTGGGTCGCGCTTGATTTGTGCTAACTTGTGCCGTTTATTTTTTCTCAATATTTTCAACCGTTTCAAGACATGGCAATTTCGAAAAAAAAACAGTATTTTTCACAAAAAATTCTGTAATTTTTGTAAAAATTCAAACATCGAGATGCGGTAAATTGTGCTGAGTTGTGCTCACTTAGCACAATTTTTCGTCCATACATAACGAATTTCCACCTTTACTCGTTATTCGCTAAAAATTAAAAAAAATGAATAACTTTTGTAATATGTGAAACACAACAACACAATTTTTCGTCCATACATTGAAAATTTGTATTTCCACTCGTTACTAGTTAAAATTGGAAAAAATATAAATATCGAGAAGCGGTAAATTGTGCTGAGTTGTGCTCACTTAGCACAATTTTTCGTCCATACATAACGAATTTCCACCCTTACTCGCTAAAAATTAAAAAAACGAATAACTTTTGTAATATGTGGAATTTTTGAAATCTGAAAGTTGTGCTGAATTGAAAATTCAAATATCGAGATGCGGTAAATTGTGCTAAGTTGTGCTCACTTAGCACAATTGCAGCACTTGTGAGTACTTTACCCACTGAAAGAATTGTCTATATAGGTCCACGATATCGTATATCTCCCATATCACGGTACCCCCCGATAATCGGTATTTGATGATTTTAGCCACATTTTTCAACGGAATTGTCTGAAATGCTACACAAATTGTTCTTTGTGGTTACTTTATCCCTTGGAAGAGAATTATCTATATAGGTCTACGATATCGTTAGCCCCCCATATAACGGTACCCCCGATATTGGGTATTTTGATGATTTTAGCCATATTTTCCTATGGTATTGTCTAAAATCCACACACGGAGTTCTTTATGAGCACTTTAACCCCTGAAAGGTAATTGTCTATATAGGTCCACAATATCGTATAGCAATAAGTTAGGCCGGGCCGAACTTTGAATACCCTCCACCATTCGGAAAGAATTAGAACATTTTCTAAAAATAAAATCCATTAAAAATTCTGTTAAAATCTTTAAATATCTAATGTCGGAAGGTGCCGTTATATTGGGGCTATATAAAAACGTGGACTGATATATCTCATTTTCAATACCAACCATCCACGACACAATACAAAATGTTGTGCCAAATTTTGATGCTCCACTTAGAATTTTATGTTGATCATTAATATATATACATGTTAGGGATGTTACAAACGGAATGACAATGTTAATATACCCCCATTTTATATTTATTGGACCAGTAGGTATACCGGTCCGAGCTTTACCAAATGGTAAAATTCGAGTAGAGATACAATACAATACGCATCTCAATATTTGAATTTTTACAAAAATTACAGCAATTTTTCGTTATATATGTATTTTTTCCAATTTTAACTAGTAACGAGTGGAAATACAAATTTTCAATGTATGGACGAAAAATTGTGCTAGGTTAGCACAAATCAGCACAACTTTTAGTTTTTCGATATCTTCTTTCTAAATATGCGATTTTGATTTTACGATTTTAACGAGTAACGAATAGAGATACAATACAATACGCATCTCGATATTTGAATTTTTACAAAAATTACAGCAATTTTTCGTTACATATGTATTTTTTCCAATTTTAACTAGTAACGAGTGGAAATACAAATTTCAATGTATGGATGAAAAATTGTGCTAGGTTAGCACAAATCAGCACAACTTTTAGTTTTTCGATATCTTGTTTCTAAATAAGCGATTTTGATTTTTACGATTTTAACGAGTAACGAGTAGAGATACAAATTTCCAATGTATGGACGAAAAATTGTGCTAGGTGAGCACAATTCAGCACAACTTGCAGATTTCAAAAATTCCACATATTACAAAAGTTATTCATTTTTTTAATTTTTAGCGAGTAACGAGTAAAGTTGGAAATTCGTTATGTATGGATGAAAAATTGTGCTAAGTGAGCACAACTCAGCACAATTTACCGCATCTCGATATTTGAATTTTTACAATTAAAATTACAGCAATTTTTCTGAAAAATAATGGTTTTTTCGAAATTGCCATATCTTGAAAACGGTTGAAAATATTGAGAAAAAATAAACGGCACAAGTTAGCACAAATCAAGCGCGACCCAGTACAACTTTAATTTTTTCGAAATTCGAAAATTGCAATTCTGACATACTTTCGAAATTATCGTTTTTTTCGAAATTGGTAAGAGATATCGAAAAAAATGTAACGGCACAAATGGGCACAAACCGAGTACGACTCAGCACAATTTTAATTTTTATTTCTCTCAGTTTTTTTTTCGAAAAAAAAAATCTTTTTTCAATATCTCAGAAATTTTTTCGAATTTCGAAACAAAGATTTCGGCACAATTGAGCACAAACCTAGCACAATTTAGCACAACTTTCCTTTTTACGAAGTTCGAAAATTGCAATTCCAACGGACACCACATGTCTATACCTTTATTTGTCTATGATTATGCTACGTCATTTTAAAGAATAATTTTTAATTATTGGTTTGACACTCAATTTTATATTTTTGCCGTGTTTGTTACTTCAAAATTACAGCACACACAAAAACACATCCTGACCGTCGTAAGCACACGTACAAAAATGGCACACAATTATGATGATGACATGGTTCGATGTCATCGTCGACACCCTTCATTTATGGAGAACACCATGCAAATATTTGAGTCAGCCATGTCACGATCGAACCTTAGACAATGGCACACATGAATCAAAATGGGGGATGTTGTTGGTTGTCATTGTCTATCAAATACATTGCCCATGATGGAGTAGGCAAAGTCAGTGTGTCGAAAAAGGCATAACCCATACAATTCGTCTTGTGCTGACCTTTACTAGACACTACAAGAGTTGCCAAACTATTATTTCTGATAATGTGGTATAATTTGGATAAAATTGTGTATCCAAAATCGCTATAAGAATTCCAAGACAGTCACAATTTGGTAGAAAGTTTATGTTATTTTTTTAATTAAGCCTTAATATTGTATCTCAATTTTCATCCGCAATTGATTTGACACACATAGCACCAAACTTTCCTATTCTATATTGAATTAACCGATGTGTAAGTATTTGCAAGCATTGTATAATGATGTAATCAAAAACAAAAACATCTAGTTCCAATTAAACATTGTTATAAAAAATAGAAAAAACACCATAACCTAGTAAAAACACAGAAAAAAAGTAAAATACTCAAAAATAAAAATTTAAAAATAGCTATAAGAAATACCTATTTAACCAAATGATTAACATAATATTCCTATATACACAGAACTCTAAAATGACAACAGAAAAAAAATTATACAATAACTTATTTTAGATATACAATTAAAAAATTATCAAAGATTAAACAAATAAAAATTATATATGCATACATTATGCCACTTCAATGACATGTATTAAAAAAAAGAGTAACCACAATCAAGAAACGATAAAACTTCCAAATGATATAACAGTGTATTCAGGATACGTGGTCATGCAATGCAAAAGGAAATTTTAATTTTAGTTACACAACTACTCATATATATGACAAGCTGAACCCGGTGCGCTTCGCTACCCCTTTTGATTTTATATGCATTCAAAATATATGTTGCCGTAAAAAAAGAAAATAATGCGTAGATAAACAAATAGCTCGGTCTATCACGCGTGAACATGACAGAAACCATGAGAAAAGCAGGAACATGCAAAATTTTGCCCGCATATACGAAGGGCTTGTCATACGGATTTACTATTTTCATAGAAAATGCCAAGCGTGCAGGAAACTGCAATCTTTAGAAGTTGAGTGGCATTTGAGGTAGAAACATACTTCACCGTAATAATCGTATCCTCACTTAAATTGTTGTGCTATGTCTAAATCTGAACCGATTTCAATATAATTTGACAAATTTATTTTTGTACAAATTTAATCACTCATGCCGAATTTCATTGGAATCGGACATACGTATCGTATTTGGTGTATCAAATATATGAAATCGGCCGAAAATATATATGGGAGCGAAATCCAAACTGAACCGATTTCAATATAATTTGATAAATTTATTTTCGGATCAAAATCCCGTCACATATTCCAAATTTCATTGATACATATTTTGTACAAATTATTCCTCATTCCATTTGTCTAAAATCCTTATATTTGCCAAATAATGAAGATATCGGTTTGAAAATTATTACACGAGATACTGTTGACTTTCCTTCCAGCCCTAAGTACTTATTTAGGGGCTGAGGAACGCGCCTACTTTTAAATCTATCTCTCTATATGTAAAAGAATGTTGTGTCAGTTACTACTCTTATAAAATACAGACCGCCGGTCTGATTTTAACGATTCAGATAAATTCGGAATTACCTCTTGGCAGAAAAGAATAAAATCCGAAAAAATCGCGTAAAAATGTGAAATTTGAACACTTTCATTTTGACTTTTAAAATGTACAGTAGTAATGTTTTATATTGCATATTTTTTTCCATTTTGACTTACTATTTTCGAATGTATATATGTAGTGTTTTTTTTTTTTGGAATTCTAATATAATGTGTAGGTTTTTTGGGTAGTAAAAGCCACAGCGGATAAACCTGTTATTTACAGATGTTATGTATTTATTCGTATTACCCAATAAATACATAACGTCTATAAATAACAGTTTTATCCGTTGTCGCTTTATATGAAAATTCTAAAATCGGGAAAAATCGGCAATTTTTCAATGGAATCGAATTTCAAAATAATAGTACATTCTAACGACAAACTTCGTAACGACCTTTTAAAATTTGCCACAAAAAAATCAGCGAACCAGTTGAAGATTCTTTTTCTTTTTTCTATATTGAAGTGTACATTTTTTTATTGTTTTGAATTCTGAATGAATAATATTAAAAATGAAATGAGGGCGCAATACGATGTTAAACGCTTTCTACTCCAGGACCTACATTGTGCTTCAGCTGGAAGATGCGAGCACATTTAAACAAACAAAAAAGACCGAAAAAGCGTTAAGGGGTTCATTTCAAAAAGTCATTACTCATAATCAAGTCATTACTTATAATCAAAATTGTGCCGGCTACATAAGTCAGATCTGTGATTTATTATGCTTTAAAGACTAAAAGTACGGGCCGGCAACGCGGACCGGGCCAGCTAGTATATATATATATAAATCAAATGTTGTTCGTTGGTAATGGAACCAGTTGAGAACGGCTGCACCGATTTGCATAATTTTTTGTACAAATGTTCGTCATACCTGGAGTTAGGTTTTTAAAGACCACACCTACTTTTCCAACTATCTAAAATCCTTATATTTGTTGACTTTCCATTCATATATATATATATATATATATATATATATATATATATATATATATATATATATATATATATATATATATATATATATATATATATATATATATATATATATATAGATATACATGTTCCGATTTCGATATTCGTATATAAAATTTTGAATGCATATAAAACCAAAAGCGGTTACGCAGCGCACCGGGTTCAGCTAGTATATATAAAAATTAAAAGTATATATACATATAAGCATATGTAACTTTAGGAACAACAAATACAAACCTAACCAATAATAGTACGTCATATTACTAATACCACTATATACACTACGCATAATATTATTATTATATATAAAACCAGTAAAAATATTCCTTATCCTTACATACATATACATATACAAGCAACATATACATAAATATAAATATTTCTGTAATTATACGTACATATTTATTTGACAAGCCACAAAAACACTGAAATACCATGCAACAAGAGAAACTAAATAAAATGTAATAAACATGAAAACAAACCTAAAGTGTTTTATTGCTGTTATTACAAATGTGTATGTCAATGCTAAGTAAGCATCTAATAGGGCATTTTTTATGCTATTGAAGATTAACTCAATAGGTATGTTAGATCCATTGGGTTAACACCCTTAGAGGGCCTTTAATGCCGTTAAGCCGGTGTTTAAGTAAAACAAGTAAAAAAGCAGTAAGTTCGGCCGGGCCGAACTTTGAATACCCTCCACCATTTGGAACGAGTTAGAAAATTTTCAAAAAAATAAAATCCATTGAAAATTCTGTTAAAATTTTTAAAATACCTAATATCGGAAGGTGCCGATAAATGGGGGGATATGCGATATTGTGGACCTATATAGACAAATCTATCTGAGGGGTAAAGTACTCACAAGGAACTCCTTGTGTGGATTTTCAGATAATTCCATTGGAAAATGTGGCTAAAATCATCAAAATCCCGAATATCGGGGTGTACCGTTATATGAGGGCTATGCGATATCGTGGACCTATATGGATAATTCCATTTCAGGGAATAAAGTACTCACAAAGAACTCCTTTTGTGGATTTCCAGACTATTCCATTGGAAAACGTGGCTAAAATTATCAAAATACCGAAAATCGGGGGGTACCGTTATATGGGGGCTATGGGACATCGTGGACCTATATAGATAATTATCTTCCAAAGAATAAAGTACTCACAAGGAACTCCGATGAGTTACAAACGAATGACGAACTTAATATACACTCCATACTATTTATGGTGGAGCGTATAAAAATGCTAATATACAGGCATGTCACAGAAACAAATTCCAATCGAAAGTGGAATTGAATACGTAATTAGTTTCTTCAGAAAACGAACATTTTTTCGAAATGGAGTAAGTGTAAGTGGAATTATCAGGCATATCACAAAATCGAATCGGAATGTTTTGATTTTCGTAATTTTAAATCGATCGTGTTTGTTTTAGCTTCTTCAAAATCCGATCGATTTTGTGAAGTACGAAAATCCCACTATTCAGTATAAATATGGCAAGATTACTGGTATGAAAAAACTAATGAATGTGGAATCAAAACAAATCACATGATTTGAAAACACAGTAGAAGTGAAAATTTGGAAAAATAAAATAATTGTTTCACAATGCCGGGAGTTTCGATTGTTTCTGTGATTGAGGCGCAAAGTATTGAATACAACACTGGAGAAATTTCAGAGATGTCCCTAGTCCTGCCCCCGTGCAGTGTGAACATTTAAATAATAAGTTTAGTTTTAACTTAAAGTAAATTCCTGTACTCCCCCCAAAATGATTATAATGCTTTCATTTTAGCACAAAATGATTTTTTTTATACTATGGAGGGTATATTAATTTTTTCATTCCGTTTGTAACTCCTCGAAATACTCATGTCAGACCCAACAAAGTATATATATATATATAAACTAAAATCCGACTTATATAATCATTTGAATATCAACGGGGATACGGGAATCCTGCCTACCGCGACTCAACCGAGAGAACAAATCCTATATATATATACTAGCTGAACCCGGTGCGCTTCGCTACCCCTTTTGATTTTATATGCATTCAAAATTTTATTTACGAATATATGTTGGATAAAGAAAAACAAATTTAAAAATTAAAAAAAAAAAATATTGCGCTAATTTAATGCGTTAATAAACAAAATCATTACAAAAGCAGTAACATGACATGCATACACGAAGGGTTTGTCCTTTGGATTTATTTATTTCATGGCAAATACCAAGCGTGCAGTAAACTGCAATCTTTTGAAGTAGAGTGGCATTTCTATTGCATTTAGTGAATTCGAGATAGCAACATACTTCGCCGTAATAAGCGTATTTCAAATAAATTGTTGTGTTGTTTTTTTGTTTTAGCCTAAGGCGTTGTGGGTCAATGGTTCTTATTAAAATCATATCCCAATCTGATCCGATTTAAATATAATTTTAAAAAAATTACTTTTACACCCAACTCCTCCACACCTTTCATAATTCATTGAAATTGGTGCGTCAAATATGTGGAATCGGCCGAGAATATATATATGGGAGCTATATCCAAATTTTAACTAATTTCCAATTAATTTATCACATTTATTATTATAACCAAATTCCGCCACACATTCTGAATTTCATTGGAATCGGTTATATATATCGTGTTTGGTGCATAATATGTATGAAATCGGCCGAAATATATATGTTAGCTATATCCAAACCTCAACTGATTTCAATATAATTTGGCAATTTTTGCTGGTGCCAGATTTTGTCTCTCTCGCTTTGGGTGCATCAAATATGTGAAATCGGCTGAGTATATATTTTGGGAGCTATATTTTGGGAGCGTATTTGAATATAATTTGTCAAATTTATTTTTGTACCAAATTTAGCCACTCATGCCGAATTTCGTTGGAATCGGAAATACGTATCGTGTTTTGTGCATCAAATATATGAAATCGGCGGAAAATATATATGTTAGCTATATCCAAATCGCAACCGATTTTAATATAATTTGACTAATTTATTTTCAAATCAAAATCCCGTTACATATTCCAAATTTCTTTGGAATCGAACATACATATCGTGTATGGTGCAAAAAATACATGAAATCGGTTGAAAATATATATGAGAGCTATATCCAAATCTGAACCGATTTTAATATAATTTGACAAATGTATATTTGTTTTAATTTCCGCTACACATTCCAAATTTCATTGAAATTAGAGATACATAGCGTGTTTGGTCCACCAAATACATGAAATCGGCCGAAAATGTATATGGGAGCTATATCCAAATCTGAACCGATTTCAATATAATTTGGGAAATCAATTTTTTAGATAAAATCTATCACGCGTTTCAAATTTCATTGAAATTGGGGATACATAGCGTGTTTGGTGCATCAAATACATGAAATCGGTCGAAAATATATATGGGGGCTATATCCAAATCTGAACCGATTTTAATATAATTTGACAAATGTATATTTGTTTTAATTTCCGCTACACATTCCAAATTTCATTGAAATTAGAGATACATAGCGTGTTTGGTCCACCAAATACATGAAATCGGCCGAAAATGTATATGGGAGCTATATCCAAATCTGAACCGATTTCAATATAATTTGGGAAATCAATTTTTTAGATAAAATCTATCACGCGTTTCAAATTTCATTGAAATTGGGGATACATAGCATGTTTGGTGCATCAAATGCTTGAAATCGGCCGAAAATATATATGGGAGCTATATCCAAATCTGAACCGATTTCAATATAATTTGACAAATTTATTTTCGGATTAAATCCCGTCACACATTCCAAATTTCATTGGAATCGAACATTCATATTGTGTTTGAGGCATCAAATGAACGAAATTGGTCGAAAATATATATGGGAGCTATATCTAAATCTGAACCGATTACAATAAATTTTGGCAAACTTATTTTTGTTCCAAATTCCGTTTCGTGTTCCAAATTTGGAGACTGTATCTTCAACCAATCAATAGATATGTGCATATAAAATCTAAATTTTTGGGAGGTACCTCCGATTCTGATGCTATATCTCCAGTTCCAAGTGGAAATTCAAAAATGTATATAGCCTATGTTACTTTCAGGCGATGTTGCAGTATATATGGAAATTTTCAGGAAAATCTATTCAGCGGTTTTCGAGTCCATAAATTACAAACAAACAAACAAACATACAAACATTTTCCTCTTTTATAGATATAGATATATATATATATATATATATATATATATATATATATATATATATATATATATATATATATATATATATATATATACATATATATATATATATATATATATATATATATATATATATATATATATATATATATATATATATATATATATATATCTATAAAGAGGAAAATGTTTGTATGTTTGTTTGTTTGTAATTTATGGACTCGAAAACCGCTGAATAGATTTTCCTGAAAATTTCCATATATACTGCAACAGCGCCTGAAAGTAACATAGGCTATATACATTTTTGAATTTCCACATGGAACAGGAGATATAGCATCAGAATCGGAGGTACCTTCCAAAAATTTTGATTTAATATGCACATATCTATTGATTGGTTGAAGATACAGTCTCCAACTTTGGAATACGTAACGAAATTTGGAACAAAAATAAGTTTGCCAAATTATATTGTAATCGGTTCAGATTTGGATATAGCTCCCATATATATTTTCCACCGATTTCGTTCATTTGATGCCTCAAACACAATATAAATGTTCGATTCCAATGAAATTTGGAATGTGTGACGGAATTTAATCCGAAAATAAATTTGTTAAATTATATTGAAATCGGTTCAGATTTGGATATAGCTCCCATATATATTTTCGGCCGATTTCAAGCATTTGATGCACCAAACACGCTATGTATCCCCAATTTCAATGAAATTTGAAACGTGTGGTAGATTTTATCTAAAATATTGATTTCCCAAATTATATTGAAATCGGTTCAGATTTGGATATAGCTCCCATATATATTTTCGACCGATTTCATGTATTTGATGCACCAAACACGCTATGTATCTCTAATTTCAATGTAATTTGGAATGTGTAGCGGAAATTAAAACAAATATACATTTGTCAAATTATATTAAAATCGGTTCAGATTTGGATATAGCTCTCTTATATATTTTCGACCGATTTCATGTATTTTATGCACCATACACGATATGAATGTTCGATTCCAAAGAAATTTGGAATATGTACGGGATTTTGATTAGAAAATAAATTAGTCAAATTATATTAAAATCGGTTCAGATTTGAATATAGCTCCCATATATATTTTCCGCCGATTTCACATATTTGATGCACAAAACACGATACGTATTTCCGATTCAAACGAAATTCGGCATGAGTGGCTAAATTTGGTACAAAAATAAATTTGACAAATTATATTCAAATACGCTCAGATTTGATTATAGCTCCCATATATATAGTCAGCCGATTTCACATATTTGATGCACCCAAAGCGAGAGAGACAAAATCTGGCACCAGAAAAAATTGCCAAATTATATTGAAATCAGTTGAGGTTTGGATATAGCTAACTTATATATTTTGGCCGATTTCATATATGTTATGCACCAAACATGATACATATGACCGATACCAATGAAATTCAGAATGTGTGGCGGAATTTGGTTACAATAATAAATGTGACAAATTAATTGGAAATCAGTTAAGATTTGGATATAGCTCCGATTTCACATATCTGACTCACCAATTTCAATGAAATATGAAAGGTGTGGCGGAGTTTGGTGTAAAAGTATGTTTTTTTAAAATTATATTTAAATCGGATCAGATTGGGATATGATTTTAATAAGAACCATTGACCCACAACGCCTTAGGCTAACACTAAAATACAACACTACAATTGATTTGAAATACGCTTATTACGGCGAAGTATGTTGCTATCTCGAATTCACTAATTGCAATAGAAATGCCACTCAACTTCAAGATTGCAGTTTACTGCACGCTTGGTATTTGCTATGAAATAAATAAATCCGAAGGACAAACCCTTCGTGTATGTATGCCATGTTACTGCTTTTCTAATGGTTTTGGATATTTACGCATTAAAGTAGTGCAATAATTTTTTTTTTAATTTTTAAATTTATTTTTTTTTTTAACCAACATATATTCGTAAATAAAAATTTGAATGCATATAAATCAAAAGGAGTAGCGACGCGCACCGGGTTCAGCTAGTATATATATATATATATATATATATGTAGGATTTGTTCTCTCGGTTGAGTCGCGGTAGGCAGGATTCCCGTATCCCCGTTGATATTCAAATGATTATATAAGGTGGATTATAGTTTGAAACGTTTTATTTAATTCATTTATAATAATAAAGATGATTTCAGAAGAATTAAAAGTTAATGTAATATAATGGATTTACTTCAAGTTTTCAAACAAGCAATGATTTAAATATTATTAGACAAAACACACAGGAGTTGCAAATTCGGCCGTCTGCCTTGTTTGCCGTCTTTGATTTAGCACGTCTTTACGTCTTAAATCGAACTGTCATCCTTCTGGATTGTTGGGTAGGGAATTGACTCTAAAGAAGTTGAGCGAGAGAGACTTTGACAGTTGTCAAAGTTTTAAAGAATAAGTGGGTTGCCAGGTTGCAGGAAAAACGACGATCCCACATTTCGGCCATCCTGCGTTGAATTCGTCTCGAATTCCGCGTCATCCTCCCTCATACTCCACGGCTTCATAAATTCGGCACATGTTGTTGTTGTTCTAGGACCTTCTTTGTTACTCGCCTTCGTTACTTTCGATATCTCATACGGTCCCAAAAACTTCTGCTTTAATTTCAAGTTTGGTCCAAATTGGGTTCTTTTAATAGCGACAAGGTCACCAATTTGATACTGTTTCGCTCTCTTGCGTCTTAAATTATATCTATTCCGATTCTCATTTTGGATTTTCAGTATATCCTCTTTCGCATTTTTTCCCAATTCATCTCGCTGCTCGTCGAATTGCTGTATCACCTCTTCATCTATGAGTTCTCTTATGTAAAGATGATCAGGTGTGCGCATCTTCACACCTACAAGAAGCTCGAATGGCGTTGTTTTGATGCTTCTGGAATACGTCGAGTTCATAGCTTGCTGCACTTTATCTAGATACCTGTACCACTTGCTTGGATCGTCAGCACTTAATTTCGCTAGAACAGATGTTATAAAGGAATTCATTCTTTCTACTTGACCATTTGCTCTCGGCAATCCCGTAGTTATTAAAATATCATTAATATTTTCGGATTCACAGTACTGTCTGAATTCTTCCGATGTAAATGCGCTTCCTCGATCGGAGATTATTCTTACAGGATTTCCAAACACGGAACTTTGATCTTGCAATTTGGAAATAACCTCGGTTGCCGTCGTACTTCTCGTGGGATATAACCAGCAAAATTTGGTAAATGAGTCAACCACAACAAAGATATATTTATAGTTTTTATTTGTCGACTCCAATAGACCTAGATGATCTACGTGATACGTATGTAACGGTTCCGCATTTTTCTGCAAAGGATAAAGTTCTCCTTCTTGCTTTCCTCTTTTTCTATTCACAACAATACACTGGACACAATTGTCTATGTGATTCTGGATCTTGCTGTCCATATCTGGCATGTAGTATTCTCTGCGTAAAATTTCTTTACAGCAAAATGTCCCTTTTCGTGCGCCTTTCGAATCATCTCTCGTTGCACAAGCTTACGCAAAATACCGTTTTTCATTATGTACCCGTCGTAAGTGTGGGTTTCTTTGAGCTTTTCGATGATGCGTTTCAATTCTTCGTCATTCAATTGGGATCTTCTTAATCGAACTATGACACCATCCTCCGTTATAGTCATGACTGGATGTCTGCAGAGAAAATCGACATGCCGCATTCGAGAGCCAGATGTCTTTCTGCTCATATAGTAAACTGGATGTAGTTGACCATCATCTGGTAATTTTTGCATTAAAATTGCCCCGTATCCATCAATTGACGCGTCAGTATGAAGTTCTGTTTCATAGGATTGATTAAAAATACTTAAAACAGGAGCATCGCATAATTTCTTCTTCAAGTTGTTGAAAGCATTCACTTGGGTTTCGCCTATCTCAAATTTGACATTGCCCTTTGTTAAATCCGATAACGGTTTAGCGATACGAGAAAAGTCTGGTACAAATTTGTTGTTTTATATTGGTCGGTACTGGGAACTTCATAACTGCATTCACTTTGGCTGCATTAGGATATATTTTCCCGTCCTCAATTATGTAGCCTAGAAATTCTATTTGTCTCTTCAAGAACTTGCATTTCTTAATATTGAGCTCTAGTCCGTATTCGCAGCAAAGTTGAATAACCATTTTCAAATTAGCAACAGCATCCTTCTCATTAGTGCCTGGTATAATGATATCGTCAACATATGGCAGGGCTATACTTTTTCGAGTTGCTTCTCTGAAAATTGCATTGATGTATCTTTAGAACACAGAAGGTGAGTTTGATAATCCAAAAGGTACTCGTCTAAATTGATATTGCCCGTTATGGGTTACGAATGATGTATATTTTCTGCTCGACTCAGCTACCGGTACGTGGAAAAATCCATTTTTAAGATCTATCGTACTAAAAACTCTGGCATTCTGAAGACGGTCTAATAAATCTTCTATTAGCGGTAGTGGAAATCTGTCTTTAATCATAACTTTATTTAGACGTCGGAAGTCAACACAAAGTCTTGGAGTCCCATCTCTTTTCTTTACAAGAACTACTGCGCTACTATATTCTGATTCGGATTCCTCAATAATTCCTTCTTTCAGCCATTGGTCCACTTGATCATCCACCAAACTTTTTTCTACCAACGGAAGTCGTCTTGGTCTCGTCGATATTGGAATGTCATCAGCCAATACAATACTCATTTCAATATTTACAGACTTACATTTCTCCAGCTTATATTTTCTAATCATTTCCATTACCTCCGCCTTAGCTTCTGTACTTGCGGATTCACCTATATCCAATTCAGTTCCTGTTTCCACACACTCGATTCTCGATTCCACTGCATAATCGTCGCTGTTTCTTCTAATTCAGAAATCCATACATCAACAGCCATTCCATTTGATCCGTCAAATTGTCGAATAGAATCTTCAATGTCACGAAAGTTGAGTGTAAATCTTGGTGCTGTTGTACAAATTGTTTTTGCTCTGTTGATATTTGTTGTTACATTTATTTCTCTGTCGCCGTCTGCTGAGAAAAAACTGTCGTTATGTGGCATTCCCTTATTGTTTGTTGCTCTTTCGATCTGCTGCCGTTCGATTTTTATACCCTACACCACATAGTGGTAATGCACTCTATGCACTCCACAACCGTTATATTTGGTACCAGGTATTAGATGGAGCACATAAATAGCTGTTTTAAATTTTATCGAAATCGGTTCAGATTTGGATATAGCTCCCATATATATCTTCATCCGATTTCGGGTTAAATGTGCACCAAATGTCCACTATCAGTCCAAATTACCTGAATTTTGGCACACCCAACCGAGTTCGGCCTAGAAGCAAGTATATCAAATTTGGAGAAAAACGGTTCACATATAGCTATAGCTCCCATATATATCTTTCATCCGATTTGATCTTTAAGTCCTCACATTCCTATTATGCACTCCACAGCCGTGATATTTGGTACCAGGTATTAGATGGAGCACAGAAATAGCTGTTTTAAATTTTATCGAAATCGGTTCAGATTTGGATATAGCTCCCATATATATCTTCATCCGATTTCGGGTTAAATGTGCACCAAATGTCCACTATCAGTCCAAATTACCTGAATTTTGGCACACCCAACCGAGTTCGGCCTAGAAGCAAGTATATCAAATTTGGAGAAAATCGGTTCAGATATAGCTATAGCTCCCATATCTTTCATCCGATTTGATCTTTAAGCCTCTCACATTCGTAATATGCACTCCACAAGAATGATATTTGGTACCAGATATAAGATACAGCCCAGAAATAGCTGTTTGTAATTTTATCGAAATCGGTTCAGATTTAGATATAGCTCCCATATATATCTTCATCCGATTTCGGGTTAATTGTGAACCAAATGACTGATATAAGTCCAAATGGACTGAATTTTAGTACATCGGACCAAATTCAGCCTAGAAGCAAGTATATCAAATTTAGTGAAAATCGGTTCAGATATAGATATAGCAACCATATATATGTTTCATCCGATTTAGTGTTTTAGTCCCTTACATTAGTAATATTCACTCCACAACCGTGATATTTGGTACCAAGTATTAGATGGAGCACAGGAATAGCTGTTTTAAATTTTATCGAAATCGGTTCAGATTTGGATATAGCTCCCATATATATCTTCATCCGATTTCGGGTGATTGACCACCAAATGGCCGTAATAGCATCAATTTTGGCAAATCCGACCGAAACCAGCTTAGAAGCAAGTACACCAATTTTAGTAAAAATCGGTTCAGATATAGCTATAGCTCCCATATATATATTTCATCCGATTTGGTTTTTAAGTCCCTCACATTCGTAATATGCACTCCACAGGAATGAAATTTGGTACCAGATATCAGATAAAGCCCAAAAATAGTTGATTTTAATTTTATTAAAATCTGTTCCGATTTGGATATGCCTCCGATATATATCTTCATCCGATTTCGTGTTAATTGTGCAGCGAATGGCCAATATCAGCCCAAATGGCATGAATTTTGGCAAATCCGACCGAAACCAGCCTATAAGCAAGTACACAAATTTTAGTAAAAATCGGTTCAGATATAGCTCTAGCTCCCATATATATGTTTCATCCGATTTGCTCTTTAAGTCCCTTACATTCGTAATATACTCTTCACAGGAATGATATTTGGTACCAGATATCAGATAAAGCCCAAAATAGTCGATTTTAATTTTATCAAAATCTGTTCAGATTTGGATAAAGCACCCAAATATATCTTCATCCGATTTCGTGTTAATTGTGCATCGAATGGCCAATATCAGCCCAAATGGCATGAATTTTGGCAAATCCGACTGAAACCAGCCTATAAGCAAGTACACAAATTTTAGTAAAAATCGGTTCAGATATAGCTCTAGCTCCCATATATATGTTTCATCCGATTTGCTCTTTAAGTCCCTTACATTCGTAATATACTCTTCACAGAAATGATATTTGGTACCAGATATCAGATAAAGCCCAAAAATAGTCGATTTTAATTTTATCAAAATCTGTTCAGATTTGGATATAGCACCCATATGTATCTTCATCCGATTTCGTGTTAATTGTGCAACAAATGGCCAATATCAGCCCAAATCACCTGAATTTTCGTACATAAGACCGAATTCAGTCTAGAAGCTAATACGTCAAATTTGGAGAAACCCGGTTCAAAGATAGCTATAGTTCGTAAAATGCACGATAGATTTTGATTTTGTACCAAATATCTCATAGAGCTCTGAAATGCCCTGTATAAACCTTTCTACGAGAGCTCTACTAAATATGCATAGTGGTGTAGGATATCATATAGTCGGCCCCGCCCGACTTTTGAGCTTTCCTTACTGGTTTAAATTTTATCGAAATCGGTTCAGATTTGGATATAGCTCCCATATATATCTTCATCCGATTTCGGGCCACCAAATGGCCGATATAAGTCCAAATGGACTGAATTTTAGTACATCGGACCAAATTCAGCCTAGAAGCAAGTATATCAAATTTAGTGAAAATCGGTTCAGATATAGATATAGCATCCATATATATGTTTCATCGGATTTAGTGTTTTAGTCCCATACATTCGTAATATTCACTCCACAACCGTGATATTTGGTACCAGGTATTAGATGGAGCACAGGAATAGCCGTTTTAAATTTTATCGAAATTGGTTCAGATTTGGATATAGCTCCCATATATCTTCATCCGATTTCGGGTTAAATGTGCACTAAATGGTCTATATCAGCCCAAATCACCTGAATTTTCGTACATAAGACCGAATTCAGTCTAGAAGCTAATACGTAAAATTTGGAGAAACCCGGTTCAGAGATAGCTATAGTTCGTAAAATGCACGATAGAATTAGATAGATTTTGATTTTGTACCAAATATCTCGTAGAGCTCTGAAATGTCCTGTATAAACCTTTTTACGAGAGCTCTACTAAATATGCATAGTGGTGTAGGGTATCATATAGTCGGCCCCGCCCGACTTTTGAGCTTTCCTTACTGGTTGTTCTTATGCTTGCACTCGCCATGCTGTTTAAGGGGTTGTTTTGAGTCTCAGCATCATCTCCGTCGTTCTCATCATGGTCTACGTCGTAATCGTCGCTGCTGCTTGTGAGTAAACTGTTCTTTTTTAAATTCTTAAAAATGTGCAACATAAGATCGTTGTTATTGTAGTCAATGCCTAAAACGTTGCAAATTGAAATCAAATCTGCCGTCGTCAACTGCTCCGCAACATACGCCGTTTTTTGTTGATATTTATCAGAACTCTCGTCGAAATCGAAACCTTCAAACTCTCTCAAACGTTGTCTATTTGTTCTATCTCCTTCTGACTCAAACACAAATTTATGTAGGGCAGTTACGCTCTCTTTCCTACTCCTACGTAGACTTTCACGCACACTACCAAATATTCCCAAACTACTCATTGTTCTATTTTTTCTTTTCGCTTCAGAAACTCAAATTTAACCGTCGTTTGTAGTTTTGTTCGATAGCAACACAAATGTGACAGTCCATGTAACTGTTTGTTGTTTCACTTCTCGTCTTTCGTTTTTTTTACGACGCGACTTAGCCGATTAGTTTTTTGTTTATATTATTTTTATTTCACGACACATAGTTTTGGTCAATGTCTAGAATTCATGTTCATTCACGTTGAGTTCCTAAAAATGAAGGACTGTGTTCCCGGACGAGCCCCCAAAATGTAGGATTTGTTCTCTCGGTTGAGTCGCGGTAGGCAGGATTCCCGTATCCCCGTTGATATTCAAATGATTATATAAGGTGGATTTTAGTTTAAAACGTTTTATTTAATTCATTTATAATAATAAAGATGATTTCAGAAGAATTCAAAGTTAATGTAATATAATGGATTTACTTCAAGTTTTCAAAGAAGCAATGATTTAAATATTATTAGACAAAACACACAGGAGTTGCAAATTCGGCCGTCTGCCTTGTTTGCCGTCTTTGAATTAGCACGTCTGCACGTCTTTACGTCTTAAATCGAACTGTCATCCTTCTGGATTGTTGGGTAGGGAATTGACTCTAAAGAAGTTGAGCGAGAGAGACTTTGACAGTTGTCAAAGTTTTAAAGAACAAGTGGGTTACCAGGTTGCAGGAAAAACGTCGATCCCACATATATATATATATATATATATATATATATATATATATATATATATATATATATATATATATATATATATATATATTTTTTTTTTTTTTTTTTTTTTAAGTGCTTGTGATTTGGCTGCGATTGAAAATATTCGCGGTTTAGTAGAAATTTTCATATTTTCTTACATAAAAGTTAGGGTCTATTTTACCCGCTAATTATTGTCCGATGGTAGGTTTCTGCCCACTCCTAAACTCCACCTCCATGAAAATTTTTCGCGTAGATTGGTTCATAATTGCGGCCTATAGAGCAACTGCAAAATCTGGAAATTTTTCAGTTTTTGGTCCATTTCAACCTCTAAATATCGTGCGATCATCTCCAAAAACAATAGGGTTCTATTCTGACCATAACCCCACCTCCATTTTTAATTTCGTGAGGATCGCTTCATAATTGCGACCTGTAGCTTGATTACAAATTAACATAGACAGACGGACGGACGTACATATATAGCTAGATCGACTCATCTCGGCGAGATAGGAAGTTTCATATATACTTTCCTATGTGGGAAACCAATATTTCGAGGTGTTACATAATTTTTGGCATAATCAAACTTATAGTACCTCCAACACATAGTGTTGTAGGGATTAAAATCGGTGAATAATGTAGATACAGTCATCAAAATACCGATTATCGGGAGGTATCGTTATATGGGGGCTATACGAAGACGTGGACCTACATAGACAATTTTCTGCCTTAGGCTGTAGTATTCATTACGAACTTTAAACACCAAATATAAAACAATTCCGGTGAATAATGTCAATATATATATATATATATATATATATATATATATATATATATATATATATATATATATATATATATATATATATATATATATATATATATCTATATATATAAATGTAAGTTGTGTTAGTTACTACGCTTATAACTCAAGATCCGCTGATCCGATTTTAACGATTCATACAAATTCGGAATTGTCTCTTTTCCGAAAAGGATAATATTCAAAAAAATCGCGTAAAAATGTGATATATTAACATTTTCATTTTGACTTTTGAAATGTACAATAGTAATGTTTTATTTTGCATGATTTTTTTCCATTTTGACTTACTTTTTTCTAATGTACATTTGTAGTGTTTTTTTTATATATTTTTTAATTCGAATATTAATACCAGTTTATTTAATTGACTTGAAGTCAGTCAAATGATATCGAAATAACTTAACGCGGTTAGACCAATGTTAAAAGATAATTACTTTTTCAAAATCGCTAAAAAACACGATAAAAGAGATCTCATGGCAAAAATTCTCAAATCGGGAAAAATCGAAAAAAAAAATTCAATGGAAATTGACTAGATATGGAAATAATCCATCCAATGAGAACTTAAAATGCAAAATTCATTGGGACTGCAACCAGTGAAATACCGAATATGAAGAGCACTGTTATATGCGAACTATATAAAATAGTGGAGCAAATTGAAAATTTGGAAAGAAAAGGATACATTTCCTCGGAAAATTCTTCCGAAACCTTAAAAGTAACCTTAACTCCCATGAAACGTTATACGGTGACTATGCGCTATCATCAGTAGTCAGTTTGGTTGGTACATAACAATCCCAAAAAGGGGGGGATCAAACGTTTTTAGGGTCCATTTCATATAGTTTAACCAAACACAAAGGGCCTCAAATATTTTGCTCTATACTTCGCAAAAGTTACCATAGAGTTTTAAATTTTTCCTAGGGGTTTCATGAATAATCAGTTGTTCAAAATATATATCAGATGTATATCAAATGTTGGTAATTTGAGATTTTAAGAAGAACAACACATTTTTTCAAATAATTATAAGAATAGAACCATGCTTTGGTATAACCCTTATATGTGGACCTATTTCTTTCATATTACAATAATCCGCCCAATGAGAACTCAAAATGCAATTCATTGGAATTGCAATCAGTGAAATACTGAATATAAAGGGTGCAAAATGGTAGAGCGAATTGGACATTTAGGAAAAAAAACTTTCAAGATATCTTAAATCGCTTTTGCAGGTCACGATATATGACCCCCGGATAAGGGTACACTCCTTTTTCAAGTATAGTTTACATTTTAACCATATTTTATTCATACGCATTTTAGCAAAAGTTGGTAATTTGAGAAGAAACCATCCTCGCAAAAAATGATCACGTTTTGGTATAACCATTATATAATTTAAGCTATATTCGGGGTTTTCGACATTTTTCTTTCATTTTTCAGGTCGTTATTTGGCATCTTTGTTTCTACGGGTGTAAAAAACCTCTTCTCATAATATTTGACTTTTGGAGTAGAGTCCATCTTGGTCTTGATCACATTCATCAATTGATTTGGCTAAAAAATTGTATTTATGCTACTCTGGGATAGAGAATCGTCTTACAGATAATTGTCCACATAGGCATTTTTTGAGTATAGTTCCCACATTAGTGTACCCCCAAATCCACATTCCTAACCAATGTTTGGTCAGAAAAAAAAATTTGGTATACTATTGAATTTTTAACTCTCAAGAGAATATTGGCTGGGAACGTAGATGTGAGATGTACGTCTACATGCTTTGAACTCCGAAATATCAAATTGTGGCAGAAACATGAAAAAATCACGAATATTATTTTTTGGATCGTTATTGAATTATACTATGAAGAAAAATATGGACTTTATGGGTTTTCCAACAAACAATTTAAATAACAAAAATAAATTAATTCCTATCTTACGGTAATGGGTGTAAAAGACCAATTATCTTTGACTATTTTGAAATCATTCAGATCAGTGTTCTATAATGCTTTAAAAAATATGCATTAAAAACTAAAAGTAGGGGCCGGCAACGCGGACCGGGCCAGCTAGTATATATATATATATACACGAAGGGTTCGTCCTTCGGATTTATTTATTTCATAGCAAATATCAAGCGTGCAGTAAACTGCAATCTTTTGAAGTTGAGTGGCATTTCTCTTGCAATTAGTGAATTCGAGATAGCAACATACTTCGCCGTAATAAGCGTATTTCAAATCAATTGTTGTGTTGTTTTTAGTGTTAGCCTAAGTCGTTGTGGGTCAATGGTTCTTATTAAAATCATATCCCAATCTGATCCGATTTAAATATAATTAAAAACAAGTACCCTAAAACACTATAATAAACCATACAGTTTATATAGGCGAGATACTCGAAAGAATTCCACAAGATATTGTGACAAATAATAAAAGAAAACCATCAGGTTTCGTTCTCCAATTTTCGAATAATAGCAACTTTAACTAATTTGCTCATTTCCATTTATTGGTAGATGTTGCACGTAAATGGTCTTCCTAGATCTGGAACCAATATTTCCAAAAGACCTATAATCTCTCAAAAGTGGCAGGAGATTAACATTTATTATTGGTTTTTGACTGAATTGCATCTATATGAGATACTGACATTTGACTATATTCTTCATTGAAATCAGCGTTAACGAAATAGTCAGAAGTGCGTCTTTCCTGTATTTGTGAATTCTCATAAAAGTCACTGGAATGGACATTTTCTTATTTTGTCTACAAAAGTTGGCTAACTATTTCACACATTGAATATTTTTGGATGACCATCCAAAACTGCTTGGTTTTTGCAATGTCCGGTAACCCCCATTCATATGTGCGTTAGGATCGGGCGATAATTACGATCCGCTGACAATTTTGCAGTTTTTTGGTCCATTTCAACCCTTAAATATATGGCAATCATCTCCAAAAAGAGAAGACTTCTATTCTGACCCTCATCTGATCCCCATGCAAAATTTTGTTAGGATCGGGCCATAAATGCGATCTGTATATGATATCCTGATATCCTAACTACTTAGTTTTGTTAGCTGTAGAAATATTACTAAATGTTTAATTCAAAATGAAAATATGCCAAAAATATGACAAAATTGAAAAAAAATGAGAAAATTTTACAAAATCAATATTTTCATCTTCATAGAGATATTTTTATTCGATTTTTTTAAACGTTTTTTCTTTCCAGCCGAGAGGCCATTCTGAATTAATGAGAACTGTCGAAATTAGTTCAGCCGTTCTCGACATATAAGAGATCTTTCAAGCATATCTTCTTTGATAGACATATATATCGCACATATTTTGCTATATATCCGATTTGTTGGATGTTAACATCAATGTAAAGATCAGGAGTAACCTTGTCATGGCTTTGTGATTTCGCCGGGATTTAAAATATTCGCGGTTTAATGAAAAATTTTGAATTTTTTCAACACAAAAGATATGGTCTATTTTACCCGCTAAATATTATCCGATGACCACCCAAATTGGTACGCTTCTTCCCCGCCCTAAACTCTAGCTACATGCGAAGTTCCGCGTCGATTGGTCTATAATTGCGACCGGTATAGCTACTGCAAAATCCGACATGTTTTCAGTTTTTGGTCTATTTCGACCTCTAAATATTATGCGATCATCTCCAAAAGAAATAGAAATTCTGACCCTAACCCCACCTCCGTTCTAAATTTCGTGAAGATCGGACAATAATTGCGACCTGTAGAGTGATTACAAATTAACATGGACAGACGGACAGACGGACGGACGGACATACATAGCTAGATCGACTCAACTCGGCGAGCTAGGAAGATCAATATATACTTTCCTATGTGGGAAATCAATATTTCGAGGTGTTACATAATTTTTGGCCCAATCAAACTTATAATACCACCAATACATAGTGTTGTAGGGTATAAAAAAATACTTTTACACCAAACTCCGCCACACCTTTCATATTTCATTATACCCTACACCACATAGTGGTAAGGGTATTATGTCTTTGTGCATTTGTTTGTAACATGGAGAAGGAAACGAGATAGACACATAGTTACTTTTGAGAACCTTCATATTCATCACTTTCTGAGTCGATTTATGCATGTCAGTCCGTCTGTCCGTCCGTCCGTCCGTCCGTCCGTCTGTCCATGTATTCTTGTGAACAAAATGCAGGTCGCATTTATTATCCGATTGAGATGAAATTTTCCAAACAATATTTTTTTGGCCCAAGGACGAACCCTATTGAAATTGGTGAGAATCGGATCAAATTTAGATATAGCTCCCATATATATCTTCATCCGATTTCGGGTTAAATGTGCACCAAATATCCACTATCAGTCCAAATTACCTGAATTTTGGCACACCCAACCGAGTTCGGCCTAGAAGCAAGTATATCAAATTTGGAGAAAATCGGTTCAGATATAGCTATAGCTCCCATATATATCTTTCATCCGATTTGATCTTTAAGCCTCTCACATTCGTAATATGCACTCCACAACCGTGATATTTGGTACCAGGTATTAGATGGAGCACAGAAATAGTTGTTTTAAATTTTATCGAAATCGGTTCAGATTTGGATATAGCTCCCATATATATCTTCATCCGATTTCGGGTTAATTGACCACCAAATGGCCAATATCAGTCCAAATTACCTGAATTTTGGCACACCCAACCGAGTTCGGCCTAGAAACAAGTATATTAAATTTGGAGAAAATCGGTTCAGATATAGCTATAGCTCCCATATATATCTTTCATCCGATTTGGTGTTTAAGCCTCTCACATTCGTAATATGCACTCCACAAGAATGATATTTGGTACCAGGTATTAGATGGAGCACAGAAATAGTTGTTTTAAATTTTATCGAAATCGGTTCAGATTTGGATATAGCTCCCATATATATCTTCATCCGATTTCGGGTTAATTGTGCACCAAATGGCCGATATAAGTCCAAATGGACTGAATTTTAGTACATCGGACCAAATTCAGCCTAGAAGCAAGTATATCAAATTTAGTGAAAATCGGTTCAGATATAGATATAGCAACCATATATATGTTTCATCCGATTTAGAGTTTTAGTCCCATACATTCGTAATATTCACTCCACAACCGTGATATTTGGTACCAGGTATTAGATGGAGCACAGGAATGGCTGTTTTAAATTTTATCGAAATCGGTTCAGATTTGGATATAGCTCTCATATATATCTTCATCCGATTTCGGGTTAAATGTGCACTAAATGGTCAATATCGGCCCAAATCACCAGTCTAGAAGATAATACGTAAAATTTGGAGAAACCCGGTTCAGAGATAGCTATAGTTCGTAAAATGCATGATAGAATTAGATAGATTTTGATTTTGTACCAAATATCTCATAGAGCTCTGAAATGCCCTGTATAAACCTTTTTACGAGAGCTCTACTAAATATGCATAGTGGTGTAGGGTATCATATAGTCGGCCCCGCCCGACTTTTGAGCTTTCCTTACTGGTTTTTGGTTTCTATTTGTGACCTTTATAACGGCTGCAAAATCAGGAACATTTTTAGTTGTTGGTCCATTTCAACCCCTAATATACTGCGGTCATCTTTAGAAACAATAGGCTTAGCTCTTCTGTGCCCAACCCTACCCTTTTGAAAATTTTCGTGAGGATTGGACGATATTTGCAATACTATATAATATCCCCAACATGTGTTGTAAGGTGAAAAAATATTACAAAATATTGTAGGTCAAAATGAAAAAATCGCATGCGATAAAATGTATGAAAAAATAAAAAATGTCACAAAATAATACAAAATCTATATTAACATCATTATTGGCATCTTTTTATACGATATTTTAAGATTTCATACTTTTATGCCAAGAAGACATTCCGAATTAACGCAATTTGTCAAAATCGGTCCAGCCATTCTTGAGATATAAGCATTCTAGCTAACATCCCCTTCCTTTGTATATATATATTGTATATATTTCGCTATATACACCCAATATATTTGTTATCGGCATCTACGTAACGGTCAGAATTGACCTGTTCGTCTATTTGTGATTTCGCAGGGATTAAGGATTTCGACTAGGGACATTTGCCCAACATTTATGCACTCCGTCGGGCTGTTAGTTGTTGTATTCCATTTTACAGCTAAAAATAATCCAATGGCCATCCATAATGCTAGAATTCTTCCCTGTCCTTAATTCTCTTCACAGGCGTGTCGATTGGCTTCAACTGTGTGATCGAAAAAACGTTTCTGTTTTTGGTTAATTGAACCCCTAAATATTTTGCAATCATCTCATCTCAGCAAAAAGCCCCTCTGTATCTCCAAATTTAGACTCATCTATACGATTTGCTTGTCTACGATATTTGGCTATATTCGTCAACGAAATCAGCATAAAAAAGCCAAAAGTTTGCATTTTGTGTATTTCGGATATCGCCTGTAAGTAATGCTGGTATTATTTCACACAAAATTAGTGGTCCATTTTACCCGCTGTCCTAAAATCTAACTTTATGCGAGATTTCGTGTCCTTTGGTTTCTATTTGTGACCTTTATAACGGCTGCAAAATCAGGAAAATTTTAGTTGTTGGTCCATTTCAACCGCCTAATATATTGCAGACATCTTTGAAAACAATAGGCCTAGCCCTTCTGAGCCCAACCCTACCCTTGTGAAAATTTTCGTGAGGATCGGACGATATTTGCAATACTTATATAATATCCCCAACCTGTGTTGTAAGGTGAAAAAATATTACAAAATATTAAAAGTCAAATTGAAAAAATCGCATGGGATAAAAAATAAAAAAATGTCACAAAATACTACAAAATTTTTATTAACATCATTATTGGTATATTTTTCTGCGATTTTTTAGATTTTATACTTATATATCAAGAGAGCATTCTGAATTGACAAAATTTGTCAAAATTTGTCGGTCCAGCCATTCTTGAGATATAAGCATTCTAACTAACATCCCCTTCCTTTGTATGCATACATTGTATATATTTCGCTATATACATCCAAATATTTGTTATCGACATCTACGTAACGGTCAGAATTGACCTGTTCGTCTATTTGTGATTTCGCAGGGATTAAAAATATTCGCGGTTTAATGGAAAATTTGACTTTTATTTAACACAAATCTTGTGGCCTATTTCACCCACTAAATATTACCCGATGACCATCAAAATTGGGGCTTCTGCCCAGCCCTAAGCTCTAGTCCCATGCTAACTTCCGTTTTGATTGGTCTATAATTGCGACCTGTAGAGCAACTGCAAAATCAGGAATTTTTTCAGTTTTTGGTCCATTTCAACCCCTAAATATTATGCGATCATTTCCAAAAGAAACAGGGTTCTATTCTGACCCTACCCCCACCTCCATTCCAAATTTCGTGAAGATTGGGCCATAATTGTGACCTGTAGAGTGATTACAAATTAACATGGACAGACGGACGGACGGACATACATAGCTAGATCGACTCAGATCGGCGAGCTAGGAAGACCCATATATACTTTCCTATGTGGGAAACCAATATTTCGAGGTGTTACATAATTTTTGGCCCAATCAATCTTATAATACCCCCAGCACATAGTGTTGTAGGGTATAAAAACCGAAAAAAAAAATGAGAAAGTTTGCATATTTTCTGTACATGCTGTTATATGGTTGCAATACCCAAATTTTCGATTTTCATTATATATGGAAATAATCCATTCAATGAGAACTCAAAATGCAAAATTCAGTGGACTTCAATCAGTGAAATATCGAATATGTAGAAGCACTGTAATCTGCGGACTATACAAAATAGTAGAGTGAATTGAAAATATAGTAAGAAAAGGATCCATATACTCGAAAAAATCTTCCGAACCCTTAAAAGTAACCTTAAATCATAGGTAACGTTATACGGACACTATGCCCTATCGTCAGTTTGGAAATTTGTCGGTTGGTAAATAAAATTGAGATATTTTTGGGCTTTATCTGATATCTGGTACCAAATATCATTCCTGTGAAGAGTATATTACGAATGTAAGGGACTTAAAGAGCAAATCGGATGAAACATATATATGGGAGCTAGAGCTATATCTGAACCGATTTTTACTAAAATTTGTGTACTTGCTTATAGGCTGGTTTCGGTCGGATTTGCCAAAATTCATGCCATTTGGACTGATAGTGGACATTTGGTGCACATTTAACCCGAAATCGGATGAAGATATATATGGGAGCTATATCTAAATTTGATCCGATTCTCACCAATTTCAATAGGGTTCGTCCTTGGGCCAAAAAAATATTGTTTGGAAAATTTCATCTCAATCGGATAATAAATGCGACCTGCATTTTGTTCACAAGAATACATGGACAGACGGACTGACATGCATAAATCGACTCAGAAAGTGATTCTATGAAGGTTCTCAAAGTAACTATGGGTCTATCTCGTTTCCTTCTCCATGTTACAAACAAATGCACAAAGACATAATACCCTTACCACTATGTGGTGTAGGGTATAAAAATAATAGTGGCACTGTTAACAGACTGTAGTCGAGACTGTTGATTTTATAATCAATGTAAATTGTTGTTGTTTAACGCTTTCAAGAGCGATGTAGGTAAAACCAACAGCCTTTTAACAACTTTGCTGTTATCTTCCTTCCATTTTTAATTTTTATACCCTACACCAGAAGGTGGTCAGGGTATTATGTCTTTGTGCATTTGTTTGTAACAGACAAAAGGAAACGAGATAGACCCATAGTTCCTTTTGATGATCTGCATAGAATCACATTCTGAGTCGATTTATGCATGTCCGTCCGTCCGTCCGTCTGTCCATGTATTTTTGTAAACAAAGTACAGTTCGCATTTATTGCCCTATCCAGATGAAATTTTGCACAAATCATTTGTTTGGCCCAAGGACGAACCCTATTGAAATTGTAGATAATCGGTCAAAATTTAGATATAGCTCCCATATATATCTTCATCCGATTTGCCTTTTATTGTGCACCAAACGTGTAATATCAGTCCGAATAGTATGGAATGTATGGCACGTACGATCAGACTGGACCTTAAAATAAGTATGCCAAATTTGATCGAAATCGGTTCAGATTTAGCTATAGCTCCCATATATATTGTTCATCCGATTTGCTATTTTTGTCCCCCGCAGCCGTAATATGCACTCTGTAACAACAGTATGTGGGGAAATATATCAAATGCAGCTCAGAAATATATTTGCAAAATCTTATCGAGATCGGTTCAGATTTGGATATAGCTTCCATATATAACTTCGTCCGATTTACATTTGATTGTGCACCAAACGTCTAATATTTGTTCAAATTGGATGAAATTTGGCACTTACAACCGAATTGAGTCTAGTAGTTAATATGTCGAATTTGGTGAAGGTCGGTTCAGATATAGCTATAGCTCCCATATACACTTTTTATCCGATTTGTCATATTTGTACAGACAGCCGTAATATTCGCTCCGTAACAACGATATTCAGGGAAATATATCAAATACAGCTCAGAAATATCTTTGCCAAATTTTATCGAGATCGGTTCCGATTTGGATATAGCTACCATATTATCTGATTTCAAATTAATTTTGCACCAAATGGGCAATACAAGTCCGAATTGAAAAGATACAAATGCTTCGGCATATTTAGTCCTTTGAACTTTAAATTATAATTATAATCAGAGCGTGTATGATTGAATTCTCCCATAAAAAATTTTAAATGTTATGTGGAGCTCTACTAAATTGTAGTGGTGTAGGGTATCATAAAGTCGGCCCCGCCCGACTTTAAGACCTTCTTTACTGGTTGAAATTGGTGCGTCAAATATGTGAAATCGGCCGATAATATATATATGGGAGCTATATCCAAATCTTAACTAATTTCCAATTAATTTGTCACATTTATTATTGTAACCAAATTCCGCCACACATTCTGAATTTCATTGGTATCGGTCATATATATCATGTTTGGTGCATAACATATATGAAATCGGCCGAAATATATATGTTAGCTTAGCCTAACCTCAACTGATTTCAATATAATTTGGCAATTTTTTCTGGTGCCAGATTTTGTCTATCTCGCTTTGGGTGCATCAAATATGTGAAATCGGCTGTGTATATATATGGGAGCTATAATCAAATCTGAGCGTATTTGAATATAATTTGTCAAATTTATTTTTGTACCAAATTTAGCCACTCATGACGAATTTCGTTGGAATCGAAAATACGTATCGTGTTTTGTGCATCAGATAAGTGCAATCGGCGGAAAATATATATGGGAGCTATATCCAAATCTGTACCGATTTTAATATAATTTGACTAATTTATTTTCTAATCAAAATCCCGTTACATATTCCAAATTTCTTTGGAATCGAACATACATATCGTGTATGGTGCACAAAATACATGAAATCGGTCGAAAATAAATATGAGAGCTATATCCAAATCTGACCCGATTTTAATATAATTTGGCAAATTCATTTTGGCTCCCAATTCCGTTACTTATTTTAAATTTCATTACAATTGGAAATACATATCCTGTTTGGTCTACCAAATACATGAAATCGGCCGAAACTGTATATGGGAGCTATATCCAAATCTGAACCGATTTCAATATAATTTGGGAAATCAATTTTTTAGATAAAATCTATCACACGTTTCAACTTTCATTGAAATTGGGGATACATAGCGTGTTTGGTGCATCAAATGCATGAAATCGGTCGAAAATATATTTGGGAGCTATATCCAAATCTGAACCGATTTCAATTTAATTTGACAAATTCATTTTGGCTCCCAATTCCGTTACTTATTTTAAATTTCATTACAATTGGAAATACATATCCTGTTTGGTCTACCAAATACATGAAATCGGCCGAAACTGTATTTGGGAGCTATATCCAAATCTGAACCGATTTCAATATAATTTTGGAAATCAATTTTTTATATAAAATCTATCACACGTTTCAACTTTCATTGAAATTGGGGATGCATAGCGATCAATAGATATGTGCATAAAAAATCTGAATTTTTGGGAGGTACCTCCGATTCTGATGCGATGTTGCAGTATATATGGAAATTTGCAGGAAAATCTATTCAGCGGTTTTCAAGTCCATAAATTACAAACAAACAAACATTTTCCTCTTATATATATATATATATATATATATATATATATATATATATATGTATATATATATATATATATATATATATATATATATATATATATATATATATATATATATATATATATATGTATATATATATATATATATATATATATATATATATATATATATATATATATATATATATATCTATTGATCGCTATGCATCCCCAATTTCAATGAAAGTTGAAACGTGTGATAGATTTATCTAAAAAATTGTTTTCCCAAATTATATTGAAATCGGTTCAGATTTGGATATAGCTCCCAAATACAGTTTCGGCCGATTTCATGTATTTGGTAGACCAAACAGGATATGTATTTCCAATTGTAATGACATTTAAAATAAGTAACGGAATTGGGAGCCAAATGAATTTGTCAAATTAAATTGAAATCGGTTCAGATTTGGATATAGCTCCCAAATATATTTTCGACCGATTTCATGCATTTGATGCACCAAACACGCTATGTATCCCCAATTTCAATGAAAGTTGAAACGTGTGATAGATTTTATCTAAAAAATTGATTTCCCAAATTATATTGAAATCGGTTCAGATTTGGATATAGCTCCCATATACAGTTTCGGCCGATTTCATGTATTTGGTAGACCAAACAGGATATGTATTTCCAATTGTAATGAAATTTAAAATAAGTAACGGAATTGGGAGCCAAAATGAATTTGCCAAATTATATTAAAATCGGGTCAGATTTGGATATAGCTCTCATATTTATTTCGACCGATTTCATGTATTTTGTGCACCATACACGATATGTATGTTCGATTCCAAAGAAATTTGGAATATGTAACGGGATTTTGATTAGAAAATAAATTAGTCAAATTATATTAAAATCGGTACAGATTTGGATATAGCTCCCATATATATTTTCCGCCGATTGCACTTATCTGATGCACAAAACACGATACGTATTTTCGATTCCAACGAAATTCGTCATGAGTGGCTAAATTTGGTACAAAAATAAATTTGACAAATTATATTCAAATACGCTCAGATTTGATTATAGCTCCCATATATATACACAGCCGATTTCACATATTTGATGCACCCAAAGCGAGAGAGACAAAATCTGGCACCAGAAAAAATTGCCAAATTATATTGAAATCAGTTGAGGTTAGGCTAAGCTAACATATATATTTCGGCCGATTTCATATATGTTATGCACCAAACATGATATATATGACCGATACCAATGAAATTCAGAATGTGTGGCGGAATTTGGTTACAATAATAAATGTGACAAATTAATTGGAAATTAGTTAAGATTTGGATATAGCTCCCATATATATATTATCGGCCGATTTCATATATTTGACGCACCAATTTCAATGAAATATGAAAGGTGTGGCGGAGTTTGGTGTAAAAGTATTTTTTTATACCCTACAACACTATGTATTGGTGGTATTATAAGTTTGATTGGGCCAAAAATTATGTAACACCTCGAAATATTGATTTCCCACATAGGAAAGTATATATGGATCTTCCTAGCTCGCCGAGTTGAGTCGATCTAGCTATGTATGTCCGTCCGTCCGTCTGTCCGTCTGTCCGTCTGTCCGTCTGTCCATGTTAATTTGTAATCACTCTACAGGGCGCAATTATTGTCCGATCTTCACGAAATTTAGAACGGAGGTGGGGTTAGGGTCAGAATTTCTATTTCTTTTGGAGATGATCGCATAATATTTAGAGGTCGAAATGGACCAAAAACTGAAAACATGTCGGATTTTGCAGTAGCTATACCGGTCGCAATTATAGACCAATCGACGCGGAACTTCGCATGTAGCTAGAGTTTAGGGCGGGGAAGAAGCCTACCAATTTGGGTGGTCATCGGATAATATTTAGCGGGTAAAATCCCGGCGAAATCACAAAGCCATGACAAGGTTACTCCTGATCTTTACATTGATGTTAACATCCAACAAATCGGATATATAGCAAAATATGTGCGATATATATGTCTATCAAAGAAGATATGCTTGAAAGATCTCTTATATGTCGAGAACGGCTGAACTAATTTCGACAGTTCTCATTAATTCAGAATGGCCTCTCGGCTGGAAAGAAAAAACGTTTAAAAAAATCGAATAAAAATATCTCTATGAAGATGAAAATATTGATTTTGTAAAATTTTCTCATTTTTTTTTCAATTTTGTCATATTTTTGGCATATTTTCATTTTGAATTAAACATTTAGTAATATTTCTACAGCTAACAAAACTAAGTAGTTAGGATATCAGGATATCATATACAGATCGCATTTATGGCCCGATCCTAACAAAATTTTGCATGGGGATCAGATGAGGGTCAGAATAGAAGTCTTCTCTTTTTGGAGATGATTGCCATATATTTAAGGGTTGAAATGGACCAAAAAACTGCAAAATTGTCAGCGGGTCGTAATTATCGCCCGATCCTAACGCACATATGAATGGGGGTTACCGGACATTGCAAAAACCAAGCAGTTTTGGATGGTCATCCAAAAATATTCAATGTGTGAAATAGTTAGCCAACTTTTGTAGACAAAATAAGAAAATGTCCATTCCAGTGACTTTTATGAGAATTCACAAATACAGGAAAGACGCACTTCTGACTATTTCGTTAACGCTGATTTCAATGAAGAATATAGTCAAATGTCAGTATCTCATATAGATGCAATTCAGTCAAAAACCAATAATAAATGTTAATCTCCTGCCACTTTTGAGAGATTATAGGTCTTTTGGAAATATTGGTTCCAGATCTAGGAAGACCATTTACGTGCAACATCTACCAATAAATGGAAATGAGCAAATTAGTTAAAGTTGCTATTATTCGAAAATTGGAGAACGAAACCTGATGGTTTTCTTTTATTATTTGTCACAATATCTTGTGGAATTCTTTCGAGTATCTCGCCTATATAAACTGTATGGTTTATTATAGTGTTTTAGGGTACTTGTTTTTAATTATATTTAAATCGGATCAGATTGGGATATGATTTTAATAAGAACCATTGACCCACAACGACTTAGGCTAACACTAAAAAACAACACAACAATTGATTTGAAATACGCTTATTACGGCGAAGTATGTTGCTATCTCGAATTCACTAATTGCAAGAGAAATGCCACTCAACTTCAAAAGATTGCAGTTTACTGCACGCTTGATATTTGCTATGAAATAAATAAATCCGAAGGACGAACCCTTCGTGTATATGTATATATATATATATATATATATATATATATATATATATATATATATATATATATATATATATATATATATATATATATATATATATATATATATATATATATATATATATTGACATTATTCACCGGAATTGTTTTATATTTGGTGTTTAAAGTTCGTAATGAATACTACAGCCTAAGGCAGAAAATTGTCTATGTAGGTCCACGTCTTCGTATAGCCCCCATATAACGATACCTCCCGATAATCGGTATTTTGATGACTGTATCTACATTATTCACCGATTTTTATACCCTACAACACTATGTGTTGGGGGTATTATAAGTTTGATTATGCCAAAAATTATGTAACACCTCGAAATATTGGTTTCCCACATAGGAAAGTATATATGAAACTTCCTATCTCGCCGAGATGAGTCGATCTAGCTATATATGTACGTCCGTCCGTCTGTCTATGTTAATTTGTAATCAAGCTACAGGTCGCAATTATGAACCGATCCTCACGAAATTAAAAATGGAGGTGGGGTTATGGTCAGAATAGAACCCTATTGTTTTTGGAGATGATCGCACGATATTTAGAGGTTAAAATGGACCAAAAACTGAAAAATTTCCAGATTTGGAGTTGCTCTATAGGCCGCAATTATGAACCAATCTACGCGAAAAATTTTCATGGAGGTGGAGTTTAGGAGTGGGCAGAAACCTACCATCGGACAATAATTAGCGGGTAAAATAGACCCTAACTTTTATGTAAGAAAATATGAAAATTTCTACTAAACCGCGAATATTTTCAATTTTCATAGATCACTTCTGACCATTACTGTGATGCTATTAGCCAAAAAATCGGATATATAGCAAAATAGGTACAATATATATGAAAAAGAATTGATCTTATTTATTCTGATTATAAATCAAAAACCGCTGGGACGATTTTCACAATTCCCATCAATTCGGAATGGTATCTTGCCAGAAAACGATAAAATCTAAGAAAATCGCAGGAAAATATACATATAAACCAGTAAAGAAAGTCCTAAAGTCGGGCGGGGCCGACTTTATGATACCCTACACCACTTTGCTAATTTAGTAGAGCTCTACATAACAATTAAAGGTTTCTATGGGTGAATTTAATCATACACGCTATGATTATAATTATAATTTAAAGTTCAAAGGGATAAATATTTCGAAGCATTTGTATCTTTTAAATTCGAATTTGTATTGCTCATTTGGTGCAAAATTAATTTGAAATCAAATAAATGTATATATATATATATATATATATATATATATATATATATATATATATATATATATATATATTAAGATTTCATACTTTTATACCAAGAGGACATTCTGAATTGACAAAATTTGTCAAAATCGTTCCAGCCATTCATGAGATATAAGCATTCTAGGTAACATCCCCTTCCTTTGTATATATATATATATATATATATATATATATATACAAAGGAAGGGGATGTTACCTAGAATGCTTATATCTCATGAATGGCTGGAACGATTTTGACAAATTTTGTCAATTCAGAATGTCCTCTTGGTATAAAAGTATGAAATCTTAACGTATCGTATAAAAAGATGCCAATAATGATGTTAATATAGATTTTGTAGTATTTTGTGACATTTTTATTTTCTCATATATTTTATCGCATGGGATTTTTTCATTTTGACTTATAATATTTAGGGTTAGGGTTGGGCTCAGAAGGGCTAGGCCTATTGTTTTTAAAGATGTCCGCAGTATATTAGGGGTTGAAATGGACCAACAACTAAAAATGTTCCTGATTTTGCAGCCGTTATAAAGGTCACAAATATAAACCAAAGGACACGAAATCTCTCATCTAGTTAAAGTTTAGGACAGCGGGTATAATAGACCACTAATTTTGTGTGAAAAAAATACCAGCATTACTTACAGGCGATATCCGAAATACACAAAGGGCGAACTTCTGACTTTTTTATGCTGATTTTGTTGACGAATATAGCCAAATATCGTAGACAAGCACATCTTATATATGAGTCTAAATTTGGATCTACGGAGGGTCTTCTTGCTTGTGGAGATGATTGCAAAATATTTAGGGGTTCAAATTAACCAAAAACAGAAATGTCTTTCCGATCACACAATTGAAGCCAATCGACACGCCTGTGAAGAGAGTTAAGCACAGGGAAGAATTCTGGGAATTTGGATGACCATTGGATTATATTTAGATGTAAAATGGACTACAACAACTAACAGCCCGACGATGTGCGTAAATATTGGGCAAATATCCTTGGTCTAAATGCTAAGGGAAATATCTGTACGAAATCTTCCTAAATTGTTTTGGGCATAAGGGGGCTTCTAACATATTGTAGTGTTGTAGGGTATCACATGGTCGGCCCCACACGACTATAGCCTTTGCTTACTTGTTTGCTTGTTAGTTTTGTTTTTTATCATTGGCTCAATTTATTTTTCGTAAGACCAGATTTTTTAGTTTTCACAAATGAATACTTTTTGTTTGAAGAAAAAAATGGTTCACAAGAAAAAAATTAATGTTGCAACACGTTGTTAATAGTTGGCTTCGGCAATTGAGAAACAATTAAAATTTGCTAATTATCTAAGACAAAAAATGTAAATGTAATTGTTTATTTGTTATTAAAACAAAATTTTTACACTCTGCCCCTTGGAAAGGAGGGTATTTGAAATTTGTCATTCAGATGAAATCACGATACAGCCCATATTACATAACATAGAGCTTTAAAATTTGTCACAGTTTGTATTGTATCTATGATGGTATGAAAATGAGATATATCGATGACAGAACATTCCTATAGCGCACTTATAAAAGTACCTTTGGTTATTGGTATTTTTTTTTTAATTTGATATATGTTGTTCTTTGTGGGTTCTACAACCTGTCTCAAAACATTGCCAATTTTTGTACACCGTATAGTCACATTTATCCACGGAAATTTGGTATTTAAGAATGCAATAGATAAAAATCGTTTTGATATGGTCCCCATGTAACGGCTTCACCCTCTTTATTGATTTTTGAAAACATTACCACAATCCCCAACCGATATTACTGGTATTTGTAGTTTAAAGTGGAATTCGTTTGAAGCCAGATACTTTTTCATAAAGATGTTTTCTTTAGCTTGTTATTGTTAATTAGATAATAATCGTTTTTCTAAAATAACTCAAATTCAAATAAAACGGTAACTTTTGATGATAACATTTTGTCTATCACCTATCAACATCATAGACTAATGAAATTATAGACGAAGGAATGTTTCGAAAAAATTCGGATCAGCAGATGTCTTTTCAAGGGTATGAGTGAAAATATTGAAGTCACTAACATCTAAAATTTTAAAAATGTCACCAACTGTATGATATTTGACAGTTAAAAAGTATTCCACAATAAAATGTAGGTGTACATTACATGATGGTATCGAAAAATACGCCATTAATCAAGTGCAATTCTTGAAAAGCGATGACACAGTCGACCTACTCGAAGCCAAACCATTTTTGGAATTGAAATTTTTTAATGAAAAATTATTCAAATTTGTCAAAATTGTTAAAAAAAAAAAAATGTATATCATAAGAACCTCCGATTGGCGTCGTTTAGGAAAACACATACAAATCTTCTTATTTTTGAAGAAATATCTACCTATATTCTCCTACCTTGGTCAATCAGCATGTTGACTATGCATAAGCGTGCGGAAAGCCATCTGCACAAGAAGACAAAACTAACTCTCCGTTGTCTATATTTTCATTACAACACTTCAAAAGTTATCGGACGGAATGAATAATAAGCGGTTGGAGTATTTGGATGTCTACACCCAGTGAACCAAACTGTCCGAAAGTTGGATGAAATTTCCGATTTCGGATGCGTGTTCGGTCCGACTTTTGTTATATAGAGATGTTGACGTGTTGTCGAACCGAAAGGTCGGATAAAAGTCTGAAGTTTAAGTCGACTTTCGAACCGAAGTCGGACCGAATTCGCAAGGACACTCATGGGGAGTACGGAAGGGAAATCAGAGTTGTTGGAACGATTTCGGACTGCATATCGTATGCATTTCTGATTTTTTGCCTATCACCAATAATATGTACAGTACAGGATTTTTTATAAGTAAAATCAATGATCTTACGATAGCGATATGAATTCTACCTGGTAATGCCGTCCATTTTCTTATGAGTGATCGTCAGCTTGACTTTTAGTTACGACGACCATAAATTTATGTAGTCTGTTAAAATTTCCCACTTCTAAAGAAAGGAAGTGAAAGGGAAATCTGTTTTTCCATTACCTTTCTTTTTTCATTTGCTGGCTTCTCACACAATGGCACAACTTTACTAGATTGTTGAGTGAAGTTCGTTTTTCTGTATTTAGATGGGGAAGCCACTTTTCTTCTGAATTTTGAGTTGGTATTGGGAATTCAGCCATGTACATGGCAATATTGTTGTAGAAAAATAAATTTGACGTTGACTAGCGAGAAAATCAGCAGATTTGGTTTTCTCTGGAGTATCGAATTCTTCCTCGCGAACATCTGTCACAATCTCCCCTGTGCTCCAAGGATTTGTGAATATATTTTTGCTGTTTGGCTAGGTGCAACCTTCTTGATTTTTGAAGGCTCTTCCTTTCTGTTTCCCAATTGATCTTGTCCATAACAGTATTGGTAAGTCCACATCAAACCTCTGCAATATACAAAAGCTAATTTTTTATGGTTACTTGCTGTCACTTATGTTTCTAAAACACTATTGTTCCTGTCTGCATCACTGTACCCCATGGTCTACACGATTTTGCACTAAGAAAAAA